>NC_141545.1:50110602-50423102 GCF_021556685.1 Rattus norvegicus | reverse complement strand
AGACGCTGGGAAGTGGGTCTTTCAGCCTCAGCGCCTAGACCCTAGCCAGAGGCGTTCTGGGTGTTGCCAGAGGAGACATTAGTGCAGTCAGGGAACTGGGGGAGATTCTATGAAGACAGATTCTGCTACACAAAGGGGAGTCCACTCTCTCCACCCTTAGGCCACTCTCTCATGGTGGGATATGCTTTGACTTTGCAGGGGGTACACTAAGGTTCTTTTTTTTTTTTTTTTTTTTTTTTGGTTCTTTTTTTCGGAGCTGGGGACGGAACCCAGGGCCTTGCGATTCCTAGGTAAGCGCGCTACCACTGAGCTAAATCCCCAGCCCCTACACTAAGGTTCTTAATTTTCTCTTCAAACTGTGCCAGCGACTCCAGGGGTGGCTTCAGCACAAGAAGCAAAAGCATATCCAGAGACATTCTGTCTTTAACACCAAATCCCCCAATTCCCTATATTGCTTTCTTCATCAAAATGAGGACCTGATGTCAGCCAGGAGCCCCATAGCCACAGAGGCTAGAGACCTGTGCCCAGCAAAACTCCAAGCAGCTCCCTAAAGAGGAAAACCCACTGGAGCTAAGTGGGCTGGTGGCCCTCCACCTTCTGCTAGGGTGACCTAGACATGAACTGACACCTGCCTGTGAAGGCCAAATCCTGCTGCTCCAGAATGGGAACCTGGCTCAAGCTCCCACTGTGCTCTGAGGCTTTAAAATAAGAAAATGGCCACTGGCAGGGGGAGGAGGGCAGCTACAGCTTCTGACTGATCCTCCACCACACAGCAGAGACGCCAGGAGCTCGCCCAGCTGGAATCCACCTCTTAAGTTGCACAGGCTCACCGGAGAAGCTGAAGGAGGAGGGCTGGCAGGAACTCAGGGACTATGGGTTTCCAGCCAGGACAGCTCAGCAATGTCAGGGAATGGGGCTCCACCAGAAGGGAGGCATGGGTCTGAGTCCAGAATCAAGGAAACGTCTACTCTCCCATTGCATGTGTGTGAAAACAGTCTGAGAAGTTTTTAACTAGGGACACACAGTCGTAAATGGCTGTCATGAGAATTTTCACCCTGGGTGGGGGTTAAAAGGACTAAGCAACATCTACTCCCCTCCCCCACCAAAGACAACTAGAATTGATCCCATCCAGGGCAACCAATGAGTTGATTAGGCTCACACAGAAACCAACAGGTGAAGGCTACAGGGAGGTGTGCGGGTGACATTAAGCCAGGCACACCCGGAAAGTCAGTTCTCAGCATGGATGATGGCTTCTCTGGGCTTCGAAGATGGAGACTCCTTCCTCTAGCCTTCCCCAGCACGTGTACCCTACACACTAGCCTCTCTCTGAGACCCCAAGGCCACAATTCAATCAGAGCAGAACCTGGTACAACTGGTTGGGAGGAATGGCTAGATACACAGGTGAGGGACCCATGACCTTGTGAGTCACACACTCAGGGTGAAAATGCTCATGGCCATGGGTATGGCCATACCAGCCTTTGTTTTCATACCAGCTGTCCTCATGTCCTGCTGTCCACATGTCCCGCTGTCCACATGTCCCGCTGTCCACATGTCCCGCTGTCCACATGTCCTGCTGGGAGGATCTTTGCAAGTGGGTATAGCACACCAATGAGAATGGTGGCTGTGACTTGGAGGGTAATACTGTACAACAGCAGCAGAGCTGGAATCCTGTCTCCAGAGTGTAGGTAGGGACAGACGATCCCAGCTCATCTGGCACTGTGAGACTGTCCTGCCTACTTCTACCCTTCCTTTACATCTTGGGATATAAATGTCTCACTGGGCGCTACTGTATCTTCAACGCCTCTCATATCTTTATTCTCCAATTGTTCTCAGGGAGAGTGTGTGTGTGTGTGTGTGTGTGTGTATGTGTGTGCAACGCCTCTCACACCCTTACTCTCCAATTGCATTCTCTCTCTCTCTCTCTCTCTCTCTCTCTCTCTCTCTCTCTCTCTCTGTGTGTGTGTGTGTGTGTGTGTAATACAAGTGTGTGGATGCCAAAAGTCAACCTGGGTCCTTAGGTCTCATGGTGGCTTGGATATGTATTGCCCATGGGAAGTGGCCCTATCAGGATGTGTTGCCTTATTGGAATAGGTGTGGCCATGTTGGAAGAAGTGTGTCACTGTGTGGGTGGACTTTGAGGTCTCCCTAGTATTCGAGTTCAGTCCAGTGTGGAACAGAGGCTCCCCTGGCTGCCTGCAGAAGTTAGTCTCTTTCTGGCTGCCTTCGGATCAAGATGTAGAACTATGCCTGCCCCATGCCATGCTTCCTGCCCTGGTGGTGGACTGAATCTCTAAAACTGTAAGCCAGCCACAACTAAATGATTTCTTTTATAAGAGTTGCCTTGGTCGTGGTGTCTCCTCACAGCAATAAAACCCTAACTAAGACAGGTACTATCTGTCAGGTCCAAAGGAAAACTCCAATTCTCCAAAGGCAGTCTGAATATCCAGAAATGGGCTCGTCCTGCACTACAGGAGGACTTCTGGTGGTTAAAAGCCAGTATCCCTCAGGAACTTGTGAAGCTGGTTCCTGTCTACCGAAAGAAGTCATTTCCCTTACCTCTGGCAAAAAGGGACTTACGGTGCTCCAGTTAAATAAACCTGTGGCACCCATCAGCCTATCAAGGTCCAGGCTAGCTTCCACCTTAGTCCCTAATGTACTTCAAAGTCCCAGGCTGGTCTGCTGGCCCTGCCCTCCTGGCAGCCACTCGCCCTCCTTGTAATCCAACTTTCCTTGATTTGCTGTAGTTACTGTCATTCTCACTATGTCCTCCCTGGTCTCTGTCCCTGGCTGCTCTTCTCCCCTCTAGCAAACAGTCCTGGCCATGTCTCCTTCTTTCTCTCTCTGCTCTGGACTCTTCCTGAAGCTTCCCCTATATCTACAATAAAACTTCCCACACCATGAAGCGGGTCATGTAGTCAGTTTATATACAATCTACCTGTTTTGAGACAATGTTTCTCATTGGCAGGGCTGGTGGGCCAGTGGGCCACCATGTTCTTCCATCTCTACTTCTCTAGCACCAGGATTCCAGATGTGTGGTGCCACATCTGGCCTTATGGACAGGTCCTTGTGCTATGTGGCAAGCACTCTGCCCACCACACCACTCCCAGGTCTGCTCTCTTTTTCTTTCTAGCTCCTTGTCTTAGGGTTTTACTACTATGAACAGACACCATGACCAATGCAAGTCTTATAAAGAACAACATTTAATTGGGGCCGGCTTACAGGTTCAGAGGTTCAGTCCATTATCATCGAGGTAGGAACATGGCAGCATCCAGGCAGGCATGGTGCAGGAGATGCTGAGAGTTCTACATCTTCATCTGGAGGTTGTTAGGTTGAGGTTGTTTAAACCCATACCTACAGTGACACACCTCCTCCAACAAGGCCACACCTCCTCCAACAAGGCCACACTCCCCAACAAGCCCCAACAAGGCCACACCTCCTCCAACAAGGCCACACCCCCAACAAGGCCACACCTCCCCAACAAAGCCACACCCACTCTAACAGGGTCACACCCACTCTAACAGGGTCACACCTACTCCAACAGGGTCACACCTACTCCAACAGGGTCACACCTACTCCAACAGGACCACAACTCTTAATAGTGCCACTCCGTGGGCTGAGCATATACAAATCACCACACCCCCTTGATTGAATCTTCAGTGTCCCAGCTTTGTCAGCAGATGAGCCTTTTACAGGTAGGGCCTAGAGGGAGGTCTTTAGATCACTAGGGGAATGTGGGACCCCGCCCTGTGGTTGTGAGGTGAGTGGTTTTGCTCTACAGTAAGCTTCAGTCATCATGTGTTCTTCCCAATCTAAGGCCTAAGAGCAGCATGTCCACCCACCATGGACTGAGGCTTCCTAGACACAAACCCAGACAGAGTATCCTAGGATCAGATCACTTCAGGTGTCAGTTACAGCAGAGAGAGCTGGCTAACACACAGGGAAGATTAGCTAACACAGGGGAGACTGGCTAACACAGGGGAGGCTGGCTAACACAGGGGAGGCTGGCTAACACACAGGAAAGATTAGCTAACACAGGGTAGACTGGCTAACACACAGGGGAGGCTGGCTAACACAGGGGAGGCTGGTTAACACGCTAACAGAGGAAGGAGCTCATGGATGCTGCAGCTCCAAGTCTCTACTGAGAGAATATTTCATGAACTAGTCATTCATAAAGCTTTCTGCTGCCCATGCTGACGGATCTGGCTTTCTTTTTGGAGTTTTAAAAGTGAGTTGTTTTAAGCACATTTGGTTGGGGTGTGTGTGTGTGTGTGTGTGTGTGTGTGCGTGTGTATGGTGTGCGTGTGTATGGTGTGCGTGTGTATGGTGTGCGTGTGTGTGGGGTGAGTGTGCAGTGTGTGTGTGGTGTCTGTGAATGTATGTGGTGTATAAGTGTGTATGTGGTGTGTACATGTGTGATGTGTTGTGAGTGTGGTGTGTGTAAGGTGTGTACATGTGTGTGAGTGTGTGGCGTGCATGAGTGTGTGTGCTGTGTTTGTATGTGGTGTATGTGTGTGTGTGTGGTATGTATGTTTGTGGGGTGAGTGGGCAGTGTGTATGTGTGGGGTGAGTGTGCAATGTGTGTGTGTGGTGTATGAGTATGTGTGGTGTGCATGTGTGTGAATGTGGTGTGTATAAGGTGTGTAGATGAGTGTGTGGTGTGCTTGAGTGTGTGTAAGATGTGTGCATGAGTGTGTGTGTTGTGTGTATATGTGTGTATGTGGTATGAGTGTGTGTGTGGTGTGCATGTGTATCTGACTGTGTATGTGCACACATGGCCAGCGTCATGGCTGCTGAGGGACTTGAATGTGAGGGATGCTTACTTGGGTCCAGGGGAGGGGAGAACTTCCTTGGTCACCTGACTAGAGAGAGGAGAATTTGCCCACGTCAGAAACATCATCTGCTCCCTCTGCCCTGCTGCAGCCTTCCTGCTTTTCCTGGGACCTCCCTGGGAGAGATGGGAAAGGTGAGGGAAGGTGACTGTTCCCATCACTCTGATGAGGGAAGGTAAGGGCTCCGCTGATTCTTCCCCAAGCCAAAAATCTGAGGTGGGGCATGCCTATAATCACAGCAGTTGGGAGGATCAGGAGTGCAAAGTCAGCTTCAGGCTGCCTATGTTGGATATAAAGGCTAGCCTGGGCTACATGAAACCTTGCCTCCTCTCCCCCACCGCTCCAGCTGCTTCCCAAATGCTGAGCACGGTGGCACCCATCTTTAATCCCAGCACTTGGGAGGCAGAGGCAGGGGAATGTCTTGAGTTCAAGGCCAATCTGGTCTATAGAGCAAGTCCCGGGCTAGCCAGGGCTACACAGTGCGTCAAAACAAAACAAAACAACATAAACAAGCGAATAATTAGACCCATGCTTATGTTTTTCTGCTCAGATATATTTGCTCTGAATAGTCATCTTGGCAAAGAACATTTACAAGACACTTGGGCAACGTTAAAAAGAGAACTCCTTGGGCAGGAGGAAGCCGCTCCCCCCACCCCATGCCCAACTCCAGGACACCAGGGAACACTGCACACAGACGTCATCGGCTGGTAAATTGAATAAATACGAGGCACTCGGAACCACAAGCGCACGCTCGGGAGGCACGAGGGAGGCGGAGGGGAATCTTGTGCTATACTCCACGCTGGTCAGTTATAAAAATAAATAAATAAGGGTCAGGAGGTCCGGACCTGGCTGTGCTAAAATACCCCTTCTGCACCGGCAAAATAAACTTTTATCTGACGGCCTGTCTTCCCCCATCTTGGGAAGCTGGGGGACCTAGCTGGAAGGCGCATGGAACTCTACACCGGTGACTGTGCTCATTGGCCACCTCCCTGGGCACAAGTGGGGCCGAAGCAGCCTCAGTCTTCCATGGAGATTACAAGGCTCTCTCTATCCACCCTGCCCCCTGCATATGAGACAGAGGATCTGATTCGGGAGGTGGGGCGGGGGTGGGAGTGGGAGGTCACAGGAAGCGGACAGAGTGGGGCTCCAGCCTGAAGATACCTCAAGCCATGTATATCTCCTCATAAAATCCTCCCTGCCATTTCTTGATTGTCCCAGAGGCTGCAGATCCTGGGGACAAGTTTAGACTAGGAGTGTTGATTTCCGCTGCACCCAGGATGCAGGTACGAAAGCTCAATGGGGGTCAGTGTGTGGATAAGCAGGTCTTGGTGTGAAGGTGGGGAGGGAATGTCCTCAGATCCAGCCCTGGTTCCAAGCTCTCCATCAAGGAACACAGACAAACCCTGCCATGGGCCAACCCCCTCGCTCATCCCTCCTCTGTCCTGAGTGAACAAAGTGCTTAGAGAAAACCCAACCTTGCTGAGCATGGCTCCTACCAAGTCCGAAGGCTTCTGAGCCCAGACCACCAGTGATGGTGGGGATGTCTCCCCGGGGGGGTGGGACAGGAAGGGTTGGGCTCTCATCAGGAGCTCCTGCAATCTCTTCCTGGATCTCCAGGGCACCTTCTTAAGAGAGATGCCCTTTCTTAAGAGAGTCTCTTGGCAGCGGAGAGAGAAAAGTCGGAAACACAGGGAGTTAGATCGTTAGATCGGGGACTCAGGCAGGGCTGAGTCAGAAGCTTCTGCCAGGGGCACGACAGAACAGGCCTCGAGTGAGGATACACAGAGACATGCTGGTAGCCCCTCCTGCAAGCCAGAGGTTCTTGGGTGGGGCACACAAACTATAAGGGGGCATCGGAGTCACCTCGGGAGATTGGGGGTGGGGGATGAGACCTGGTGGCTTGAAGGCAGGGGTGACGCTTGAAAACACCTGGGACTCTGAATGTGAGCAATGCCTATGGGGACAGCCTGCTTCAAGCCAGTCTGGCAGGAAGGTTCTGGAACACCTCCAAAGGTCCTTCCTTGCTGGGTGCAGAGGAAACCCCAAAGGCCTCTCCTGTACAGATGAGGAAGAAACAGGAAAGGAAGAACAGAGCCAGAGGCCACCTCTACCCACTCACAACCTCAACTCCCAAGAAGTGGGGAAATCCCAGACTTGGGCACTCTTTGGTCAAACAGGAAAAACGTAAGGCCAAGATGGGTTCTTCTCTACCCCACTCACTGCCCAGTGGCCAAGGATAAGAGCATGGCTCTCTGCACAGAGGTCCACGCTGGTCCACAGACGCCAGGGCCTTGTGCTGGGCTGCAGGAGGGAGGGAGGGGGCGGACGACAGCAGATCTTCACTTGTTCTCAATCAGAATCTGCACCTTATGCACGAGGTCCCGGGCAAGCTGCAGAATCTGCTTTGCATTGTGCCGCTCGGCCATTTCTGAAAGAGGAGAAACACTTGTGAGCAGCCTTGAGTGTAGGCCCCTGGGAGACAGGTCTGGCTCCTGATGTGGACTCTAGGGTATTCCTGCCACAAAGTGACTCTGGGAGGAGACATGCACCTGCAGACCTTGGCCTCCCCATCTGTGCAGCTAGGATTGTAACATTGTAAACAGGAAGGTGTTTTCACAACACCACCATGGAAACAAAGAGATGCTGCCTGGTGAGACCTTACCAGGGTCAGACTGTGCTAGGAGACCCTTCCCTGAAGGGAGAATGTCTGAATACTTTACGAAGCCCATGTCAGGCCGGGACACCATAGGAAACACCTGTAATAATCCCAGCATTGGGGAAGCTGAGGGAAGAAGGCTAGCCAGGATACATAACAAGACTTTGTCTCAAAACTAAAAGGTAAGACCAGGCATGTACCAGATTCTTAACGATTCTGCCAAAATGATCAAAGCCATGGATGGGGGAAGAGAGGGGAAGAAATAGGGAGAGCCACATAAATGCTAAGATCTTCAAAGCTTTGCACACAGAATAATCCAAAGCTTGACTTTATCACAGAGAAACCATTTCACAAAGAGAAAAAGAAGATAAAACAAAAAGCTAAGACCACAGTTCCTAAAGCAGCGCTGAGGAACCCCTAAGGGATCCTAGTGAGATCTCGAGGTCTCGGGGCATTGTGGGATTATGCGGTCACTTGGAAGAGATCTCAGCAACACTCTGAAGCTGTCAGCTCGACACACCTGCTGGCTGCAGAGAGTTCACCGTACATCTTCTAAGTTCTTCCAAGTGGTGTTCGGTCTAGACAATGTTAGGTTTTGGGGTGGGAGTGGGGCTGCTGGGATAAAAGCAAGGATGGTGTGAAAGTCTGAGGGAAGTGGGGGGTGGTGGGGTCGTGTGACCTCATCAGAAGGCAAAGCTGTGCACAGCCCGAACGGCGTGTGTATTCTAGAGCCAGGAACCACGTGAGGTGAGGGCTTCCCCTCAGGTTGCGTGTGCCAGAGACTTTCTGAGTAGTGAGGATGGGACAAAGGTGTCACATGGTGTGGACCTCCCTCCTTACCGTTGGGAACTTGGGCTGCTCTGGGTGCGTGTCTCGGAAAAGCTAGGGGTGTCCTGGACTGAGGAAGTTTGGAATGCTGAGGCAGGAGGATTGGGTTAAGATGTGGGTTGCTTTGGGCTTTCTGTCACATCTTCAAACTGAACCAACGACACTTAGTAAGTTATAAGATAGGTGTGTGACTGCACATTGAAGCCTTGAAAGAGAGTGCTTCAAAGAGATACTTTTTGAAAGAGTACATGCAACTGGATTCTGTGGTGGTAACAACAGAAACAGACGAGTGTGCAAAAGAAGGGGTGCACAAGGAGGGGAGGGGGCAGGGCCTGACATGGCCCAGGCTGGCCTTGAACTTATGGCCCAGGCTGTCCTTGCATTTAGCTATCTGCAGGGGATGACCTTGAACTTCTGATCAGTTAAGACTTTTTTTTTTCAAGTTTAATTCAGTTTTCTGAAGATTCATACGTGACTGCCATGTTTATATAATTCTACCCCTTGCTCTCCTCCTACAACTCCTCCTGTATCCTCCACCTTCCTTTCAAATTCATGGCTAAGAATAATTATTATTGCTACATATGTGTCTGTATATGTGTGTGTGTAAATGCATGCAACTGAGTCCATTTATATGAGAGCACATATACCCATATGATATGACCTCTTGGGACTGGGTATAACCTATTAGCGGGGCTCATCCTTGGGGGAGACTGATTCTTGCTTCCTCTCTCAGGGGCTTTTAAATGCCGGTAGCTCCTCACTCAGAAGTGTCGCCTTGGGAGATTTCTCCCACCCTTGTTGACTTGCCAGTGGGTGCTGCCTGGTTCTGATCTTGTGTAAGTGACCAAATCCTCTTAGATTTTATGGATGCAGCTTCCGTATCATGTAGAGCAGATGCTCTCTCACAGCAGACATCCTGGTCCTCAGAAAAAGCCTTTAACAAAATCCAGCATACCTTCATGTTTAAAGTCCTAGAGGGAATAGGGCTGGGGTGTGTGTGTGTGTGTGTGTGTGTCTGTCTGTCTGTCTGTCTGTCTGTCTGTCTGTGTGGGGATTATGTAACTCAACATAATAAAGATTCTGTGTGACAAACCCGCAGTCAACGTTGTCCTAAGAGGAGAAGAACTCAAAGCAACCCCATTAAAGTCAGCAAGAAGACAGCGCTGTCATCGATACAACCCGAAGAAGCCAAACTATTTCTCTCTGCAGACGGCATGATACTGTATGTGAAAGGAGTTAGAAAGTCTACCACAGAACCTTGAGAAATGGTCAGCACTTCCAGCAACGTGGTCGGAGGCAGAAGGAACTCACGGAACTGGTGCTCTTCCTGTAAGAGGATGACTGTACCGAAAGAGATCACAGACACACTCAATTCACGACAGCCTCGAAGAAGGTAAGATGGCCAGGAATAAACCTAACTGAACAGGCGAGGGGCCTCCACCATAAAAGTCTTTACGCCTCTGAACAAAGACCGAGGGGAGACTGGAAAACAGAAAGCCATGGATTAGCAGAATTAATACAGTGGAGATGAGAACTCCCTTAAGAGCATTTACAGATTCGGTGCAACCCCCAATCAAAATCCCCATCACGATCTTCACAGAAATAGAAAAAAACACCTCAAACTCCATGAGGAACCATGGAAGACCCTGGATAGCCAAAGCAACCTAGGTCAGAAAGGACAGTGCTGATGGGGTTAACATTCCGGGTCTCTGGATATATTACGGAACCATGGCCATAAAAACAGCTTGGTCCTGTCACAAAAAAGAAAGAAGTGGCACAAAAACAGAAGACCAGAGCGCTTGCAAATAACTTCTACTGACAGTTGATAAAGACACAAAAGCAGACATTGGAGTAAAGATGTCTTCAAACATCCTGCTGGGAGGCCTCATTGTTCACATGCTAGAAGAATGAAACTAGACCCCGTCTATCATCCCACACAAAACCTAACTCCATCGAACACCTTGTGCTGGATAGTTTTATGTCAACTTAACAGGAGCTGAAGTCATTCTCAATTAAGAAAATGCCTCCGTAAGCCTGGGCTGTAGGCAAACCTGTGGGGCATCTTCCTAATTAGTGATTGATGGGGGATGGTCCTGCCCACCGTGGTTGGAGCCATCCTGGCTGGTGGTCCTGAGTTCTGTAAGTAGGCTGAGCAAGCCATGGGAAGAAGTCAGCAAGCAGCACCCCTCAGTGGCCTCTACATCAGCTCCTGACTCCAGATTGCTGCCCTGCTTGAGTTCCTGTCCTGACTTCCTTTGATAGTGAACAGCTATGGACATGTGAGCTGAATAAACCGGTTCAACCTGAGGTTGCTCGCTCTGCGCTCTGCACGGTCTTTCTTCCAAGCAATAGAGATCCTAACAGAGTCAGACCTCAATGTGAAACATGAGACACTGAAGCTTCTAGAAAAAAAAAACATATGAGGTCCCTATAGGATGTCAGTGTAGGAAAAGACTTTGTGAATAGAGCTCAACTGCTTACAAATTAAGGCCAACAGTTGATAAGTGGGGTCTCACAGAACTGAGGAGCTCCCTTACAGCAAAGGAGGAAGAGGAAAGCTACAGAGTGGGATGGGATGTTTACCGGTAATCTACCTGGCAGAGAAGTAATGTCAAGAATATACAAAGAGCTAAAACAAACAAACAACAAAAGACTCGGGGAAAACAGACAACCCTACTTAGAAAAATGCGACTGAGAACTGAACAGTTCTCAAAAGGAGAGATACAAAGTGGCAACAAAAAAAAGTTCATTCTTAGCAATCAGAAAGATGTAGGTGTAGTTTCGTCTGCTCCCCCCACCCCTCACCCCTACTTCCCCCACCCTTGTCAGAATGGCAAAGAGCAGTGGGGCAACAGATAGAAATGCTGGCCAGGCTCACCCAAGGGTTGCTGGGAGTGCAAACTGGCCCAGATGCTCTAGAAACCATTGTAGAACATTCTCCAAACCTTGAAAAGAAATCTACCCCATGACTCAGATGCACCACTCCTTGGCATATGGTCAAAGGACTCAACAGCCTACTGTACAGAGACTGGCTGGGCCATCAAACACTGGCTGGGCCCTCAGACACTGGCTGGGCCCTCAGACAATGGCTGGGCCCTCAGACACTGGCTGGGCCATCAGAAAATGGCTGGACCATCAGACTCTGGCTGGGCCCTCAGACACTGGCTGGGCCATCAGACACTGCCTCAGTCATGCCCACTGCTGCTCTCTAATCCCAACAGCCAGGAAACAGCAGACCATCTATTACTGATGACAGATAATGCAAATATGATATCCTGATCATCTCAACTGTATTTCCAGGGTGGGAACTGAACTGCAGCTCTGCACTACCATGCCCCGTTTACATGGGTGTGACAGTGCCAGACTTCATGGATGCTAAACAAGTACTCTGGCAACCGGCTCACACCGGCTCAAGGTGTGTTTGTGTTGTGTTTGAGGACTGCACTGAATCCCGTGTGGCTTCCTGGTTCGTTTCTGGCACAGGTGAAACTCACAGTCTGCCAAAGTTGGTTTCTGAGTTTTGGCGCTGAACATTCCAGAAACGCATTAGGCAGTGACCGAAAGGAAGCTGGGAGATGGGCACCACTGTTTGGTGCCACCTTTGTTTGTAACCTTCCTTGGTAAATCAAAGAACAGTCCTAAATATAAAATTGTGGTAGGTGGCCAAAATCCAAAATTATCCCAAAAGAAAAAGATGACTTGAAAGGAATCTAGCAATGTTTCCAAGGTTGGGCACAAGGTGGGGTCTCTTGTTTATCTGGAACTTTCTTTAGTCTTTAAGTTTTGGGGTGAAGCCCAGGGCCTAGTGCTTGCCAGTGCTCTATGACAGAGCAGCCACCCAGCCCTGGCTTTTAGTATTTAATTAATGTTTAAGTGGGGTTGACAACAGCATTTGCTTCATGTTTACTGGGCCTCTTGTGGGCACAGCTACCTGTGAAGGACTTTTTCATAGCTCATCATTAATTCTCTAGACTTCCCTTGAGGGAGGAGGTGTTTGCAACACTGTCTCCCTGAAGAACTGAGACCCAGGGAGGCCATTTAGACAAGGCCTTTCCCAGAGGCCTGTTGGGGCCTCACCACTCCAAGAGCATCTCTGTGCCCAGGTTTTCCCTACTCATGAACTCCAGTGGGGTAGATCCTGGTGTTTCACAGATGATATAATAGACACTCAGAGATAGGGCATCCCCTTGCCAATGGGCAGAGCTGGGCAGAGCTGGCCAGTGGTGGAGCCAGGCATTGCCGCAGAGTCTCAGCCTGGAGAAAAATACACCTGGGGTGTGTGTTGAGATCTACCAGGTTCCTTGATAAAGCGCCAAGGGGGTACCAGGGACTGGGAAGACACTTGGTGAGTGAAGGCCCTTTCTGTGCTAGCAGAGGACATGGGTTCAGGTCCCAACACCCAAGTGTTAAATGTGCATCCCCACACTCCCGAATGACTGGGATCTGCCAAGCTGCTGCCATCAGGAACCTCTAGAGAGCCCCACCTCTGGGGAGCTTCCCTAGGGAGCCCTGCCCCTAGGGAGCCTGTTCCAGGCTGGGGAGTCCAGTTCCTGAGGAGCCTTGTTCCTGGGGAACCCCACCTCTGTTCCGGGGAGCCCTGCTCCCAGGGAGCCTCATCCCTGGGTGCCCCGCCCCTAGGGAGCCCCGCCCCGGGACATCCCACCCTGCTCACGCCCCTTGGTACCATTGAAGAACTTGATGATGTCGGTGAAGTCCATATTGTTCTCCAGGATGATGTCTCGGTAGACCTCCACCAGTGCCAGCGCGATGAACAGCACGTAGTGGGCGGAGGACACGTGCTTAGCCGCCCAGATAGTCTCCCACACGGAGAAGACGTCATCATAGACCAGTTCTGCGGGACACAGACACACATGCACATATGTAGGAGCTGGTCCAGGACAGAGTGCAGGGCCTGTCTTTCCTAGTCCTCCTTGCACGCATCCTAGTTCCCTAGCTGACTGTCCCAGACCAGGCAGAACCGTGGCTGGGGAGGCTGGAGACCTGGACCCTGCTGCCTGACCCCGAGTTTCCCCATCTGTGGCCTGGATCTAAGGTTCCTGTGTGAAGAATCTGAGCATAAGTGGGTTTGACTGGCAGGGGCCTGTCCCTGCCCTGCCCTCTGCTACTGTCCTTTCTCTGTCTCCAGGGGCACGCACCAATGGCTCTCAGCGACCTGTACATAACATAAGCAAGCTCGCTGCTGCCTCAGCCTAGCACAGAGATGTTAGAGTCCTTCCGCCAGTGGTTCTCAACCTTCCTAAACGCTGTGACCCCCCCTTTTTTTTTTAAAGAAGCATTTATTTACTTTATGTGCGTATTGCTGTCTTCAGACACAGCAGAAGAGGGCATCGGATCCCATTACAGATGGTTGTGAGCCACCACGTGATTGCTGGGAATTGAACTCAGGACCTCTGGAAGAGCAGTCAGTGCTCTTAACCACTGAGCCATCTCTCCAGCCCTGCTGTGACCCTTTAGTACTGTTCTCCATGTTGTGGTGATCCCCCAACCATAAAATTATTTTCATTGCTTTGTAACTGGCATTTTGCTACTGTTACAAAACCTAATGTAAATATCTGATATGCAGATGTATTTTCATTGTTGCAAATTGAACATAATTAAAGCATAGTGATTAATCACAAAAGTATGTAATTATATGTTGTGAAATATTTATCGGTAGTTACAAATGTGAAACTTTGTCTTGAAGCATGGTGTAGCACAGGTAACAGTGTTAATATAACAACACCAAGTTACATATTTTGCAACAGTATGCCTATCGGTGCCAGTGCTGACATCTGCTTCTTCAGTTCCCCAGACCATAGGAAATGCATGTTTTCAGATGGTCTTATGCAACCCCTGTGAAAGGATTATTTGACAACCCCCTGGGGGTTGTGATCCACAGATTGAGAACCACTGCCTTAGGAGCAAGGCTACCAAATCCAGTAAGCTGGCTTTAGCTGCAACTTTTCATTCACCAGCCAGGAGCTGTGGGCTGGGGCTGTGTGCCTCCAGCCTCTCTGCACCTCAACTTTTCATAGGGCCAGCTGGTCATGGTAAGGTACCAGAGATGAGATGAGCAATGGCGCTACACAGTGTAGGGCAAGTAGTCAATACCACCACACACGCCAGGTGTTCCTGGACCCATCCCAGGTTAGCACAATAGCACATGTTCGGAGGCGACACCCCAGTCAGGGGTGATGTGTGCTTGAAGTCACCACAACTCATGAGTTTGGGGTCTGTACTAAACAGAGAGGCAGATGGGAGGGACCTGTCCCCAGAGATGGATGCAGTCAAGCTTGGACCCTGGCTTCCCGCTCCCCTACCCATTGGTAGCTTCCTATTGGACTTCTTAGTTTCTTCACCTGTGAAACAGGAGCACACGTGTACGTGTGCGTGTGTGTGTGTGTGTGTGTGTGTGTGTGTGTGTGTGTGCGCGCACGCGTGCTTGAGCGTGCCTGTGGAGGCCTGGTATGGATATCATCCTCTATCAATCTCCACCTCCAGAGCTCAGCAATGCGGCTGGGTGGGCTGGCTGGCCAGGAAGCTCTCGTGGCCAGCTTGCATCACAGTGCCTCCCCACTACTGTACCACAGACACGCATGGCTGCACTTGGCTTTTAAAATTTCTTCAATTCTACCCATTATAGTGTGGGGGTCAGAGGACAACTTGTGGGAGTCAGTTCTCTCTTTTAATCAAGTGGGTCCCAGGATCAAACTCAGGTCATCCAGCCTGGTAGCAAGCAAGCACCCTTACTGTCTCACTGGCTGCCATACCTGGCCTCTTATGTGGGTGCTGGGGATTTGAACTCAGGTCTTCCTGTTTGTGCAACAGCACTTGAATGACTGAGCGGTCCCCCATATCCCGAGGCCAGGATTTCATGGCCCCTACTGCACAGTCACTTTTTGATAAGGCTTGTTCCAAGATAGACAGATGCCCTTCCCTCGGGTGTCCTGTCAGCCTCCCCCTCCCACTCATCGTCACCCAAGAAATTCTACTACAAGGAGTCTGGGGACAAGACGGAGTCTGTACCTCGTTTGAAATCTAGCAGGAACCAGCGATAGCAGAAGTAGAAGTGGGTGTAGTCGCCGTTCTGATGCATCAGCTCGAAGAGCTCAGAGTCCAGGATCTGTCGGAGGGAGGGCAGGTCTGTCAGTCCCCTGGGAAACGGATGGCCCAGAGGGGACAGCAGGATCCACGACCCTGCATGCCGGTCAGCCCTCAGCAGCCAGGTACAGTTAACAGTGAGCAAAGGGCACAGACGTCTCTCCAGAGATTTTTTACAGTGTCCAGCCTACGGCTGGTTCAACGTCAGGGGCAGCAAGTCAGAGAATGAGAGACAACCTTGCACTCACTGAGATGGCTAAAGCCAAAGTGACAGACAGTAACAAGTGTTGGCAAGGATTCAGAGAAAACAGAACTCTCCTGCATGGCTGCTGGGAATACAGAGCCATGCAGTTGCTGCCTCTACTTCCCCAGCAGTGGGCTTAAAAGGCACACCAGGCTCGGCTTTCACAAGGTGCTGGAGATCTGAACTCTGGTCCTTTATCTTGTGCTAGGCTGTCTTTTTTCCTCTCTCTATGTCTCTGTCTTTGGTGTGTATGTTTGTATCTGTGGTGTGTGTGTATATGTGTGGTGTGGTGTGAATGTGTATGTGGTGTGTGGTAAATGTGTTTATGCTGTGTAGTATGTGTGTGTGTATGGTATGTGTTTGTGTGGTGTGTATATACATGCTTGTTGTGTAGTATGAGTGTGTGCATGTGTGCACTGTGTGTGGTATATATGTGTGTGTGGTATGGAGTGTGTGTGTGGTATGTGTGTTGTGTGTGTGTGATGTGTGTATGTGTGTTGTGTGTGTATAGTATGTGTGTTGTGTGTATGTGTGTTGTGTGTGTATAGTATGTGTGTTGTGTGTATGTGTGTTGTGTGTTGTGTGTGTATAGTATGTGTGTTGTGTGGTATATAGTGTGTGTGTGCACTATGTGTGGTATATGTGTGTGTGTGTGGTATGGTGAGTGTGCATGTGCATATAGGTGTGTATGTGGGGGGTGTTTATGATATGCAGTATGTGTGTACACATGCGTGTGTATCAGAGGACTGTGTCAATTCTTTCCTCATACCTGTGGGCTCAAGTGCTCAGGCTGAGGCCTTCGGTTTTGGTAGCGGTCACTTTTACCTCACAGGCCCCAATTCTTCTACCTTTTGTATGCAGAATACCTGGTGGCTTTTTTGATCCCATTGAGGCAGCAGCAAGGGCTGCCTTGGGCTTGAGCAGGATCCCCCTACACCACCCAGAGCTCCGGCCTGCGTGGATTCTCCTGCAGAGCCCAGCCTGGCTGCTGGGCCTGCCTCTTGTGGATTCTGACTGGCAGCTGGGGGAAATGCAGACCGAAAGAACACTGAGATTTCATCTTACCTCGATCAGCATGGCTAAGATAAACAAACCAGCCAGCCAGAGTTGGAGAGGGACTCGGTGTTGGTGGGAATGTAACGCAAACCCACCTCCGATGGAAACTAGTGTGGAGAATCTCAAACAGCTAAAAATACATCGAACTCATGGCCCAGCTGCTCCACACCCTGGCTTTGCCTGAAGGACTCCACACCTGACTCTGCTGGCATTTGTCCGGCCATGTCTGCTGCTGCTCTACTTACAACAGCTAGGATGTGGATACAACCCAACGTCCTTCGACCAACAAACTGACAATGGAAAACGCCCCATATCCACTATGGGATGCTGTTCAGCCCGACAGAAAAAATGAAATCATGAGCTTTGGTGGTCAATGGATGGAACCAGGGGAGATCACATTGAATGACCCAGACTCAGACAGACATATGCTCTCTCTCTCAGTTGACCCTCCTAGCTCCAGAGCTCCAGATGTGAGACCACAGCCTCGGTAACTACAGAGAAGGAAGGTAAAGGGGACCATTGCCAGGGTAGGGAGGACAGGGAGAAACAGAGAGGGGAGTAGTGGGGTACAGCTGATCTGAGAGGGGGTGGAAACGGGGGCCTCCAATTAGGGATGGGAAGGAGGTAAATGCAGAAGGGGGTAAAGCGAGAGCAAGGATATCTGAAAAAGCTGTACTGCGTCATGCTATCCGTTATGAATGAACGATTAACCAGGCGCTTCTGTGTGCAAGCACTCTGAGAGCTAAGCCATACCCTCAGCTGCCCACCTTGTATCCACCCCCCAAAGTCAGAGCAGGACATGAGGTCCTACCTGGATCAGAGACCTCATGTTGGCGAAGTGTGTGTCCATGGCGCCTCCATGGGGGAAGTTTTGGTTCATCCTCTTCATGAGTTCTGTGAAGCAACTGAAGGCTAGGGCCTCTGGGGGCAGCACAAGACATCAGGTTAGTCATGCCATGGCCTCAGGCACTGGAGCTCCTGAAGAGGTAAGTGTCAGGCCCACAACAGGGTCCACAGCCACTCTAGAGGCAGGCAGCCAGGAAGGGCCCAGCAAAGGCCACTTCCTCAGATGCTTGCCAACCCTTAGTGGGTCACGGATCTTGCCTTAGAGCCACTGGGGAGAACAGCTCCTTCAGACGCAGATGCTCCTTTTAAAGATCCCCACTGGCTGTGACACAAAGCCCACACTGCTTTGTTGGTACTCATCTTATTCTTTCAGAAATTCTACCCATTCATGGAATTTTCAAGTCTGCGAGTTCAAAACTCACCATCAATCTAGCAAGGGCTTTGGTTGCCGGTCTGTAAAGAAAGGCCAAACTCCTTTGGCAAATGCTGCCTAGAATACCTGTTTACATCGATCAAGAAAGCATTTGAAAACCTATGTGGAAAAAGGTAATTTTTTCCTGTTTCCCTAAGTAACGTCGGGAGAAGAGAGGCCACTGAGAGGCAGTCTTTCATGGAGCCGTGCCTCAGTTGTTCCAAGACTTCTTTATCCCCTCAAAACCAGTGCCACCTGTGACACTCTTGTGGTTTACCAAACTTGGTTGCCAGCTTGGGCCCACGCCGTGGACCAGGTTTTTTTTGTCTGTGCTGTCTGAGAGGAAACACTTTTCAGAGGACTTCACGCAGACGAGGCTGGTTTGGTTCCTCGACTGACCAGTATCGACTGTCCCAGCAAAGACACGAGTGTTCACTTGAACACTTGCTTCTGAGGGTTCTGCCATCCTGGGGCTTTCTGGGGATGATTTCAAGTGCATTCCTTGTGTGTAGCGTGAGGCAGGGGTCTGCCATGCTTTGCATGTGGGTTTCCGGTCACTGTGGTAGCAATAGGTTAAATGCGACAAAACGAGTTTATGGAGTTGAAATGAGTCTGAACTCTGGTCAGTCAGCAGAACATTAACTGCAAATGTTTCTTTTCAGACTCTTAGCTTCAGTTCAGCACCTATGTGCAGGCCCTCCTGGAGGCAATGTAACACTCTGTCTCTGTCTCTCTGTCTCTGTCTCTCTGTCTCTGTCTCTCTGTCTCTGTCTCTCTGTCTCTGTCTCTCTCTGTCTCTGTCTGTCTCTGTGTCTCTCTGTCTCTGTCTCTCTCTCTGTCTCTCTGTCTCTCTCTGTCTCTGTCTCTCTCTGTGTCTCTGTCTCTCTGTGTGTGTGTGTTTGTGTGTGTGTGTGTGTGTGTGTGTTTGTGTGTGTGTGTGTGTGTGTGTGTGTTTGTATAACTTGTGGTAATTGTTTCTCTCCTTTTGCCATGTGAGTCCCAGGGACCAAACTCGGGTCCTCAGGCTTGGTGACAACGCCTTTACCTACTGAACCACCCTGCCTCTGCACCTGGGCATTTTGCTGGGGCTTTCAGAATCTGCAGACAGTACAGAGGACAATGCTCCTTGCCAATGTCTAGCCGTGGTCGGAGACAGCCCCCTCTTTAGGTTTCCTCCCTTCTGTCCAACAATGTTTTGTGGTGTTTAACGTGTAAACCGGACCCTTTAGAGGTATTAAAAATGTGTTGGTCTTCGGGAGACATCACACGTGGAGTTGCCTGCTTAATTTCACGTTGGGATTGTTCAGCTCAGCTGTGTAGACATACAAGCTTTCTGCTTACTGGTCTTGCTTTCTACAACCCTGGCAAACCCACTTGTGTTTTCTTATTCTTTGGATTTTTCCCCATTAAGTCATATTATCTGCATAATAACTGGGACACCATCGATAATTGTAGTTCCTTTTCAATTGTTCTTCCTTTTTCTGTTTTTGAAAAAAGATTTATTTATTTATTTTATGTGAGTACACTGTCACTATCTTCAGACACACCAGAAGAGGACGCCAGATCCCATAACAGGTCATTGTGAGCTACCATGTGGTTACTGGGAATGGGACTCAGGGCCTCTGGAAGAGCAGTCAGTGCTCTTAACCACTGAGCCATCTCTCCACCCTTCCCCCTGCCCCTTTTTTTCTTTTAACATTTTGGGACACCATCAAATTCACTTTGGTCAAGGATAACTTTGAACCTCTGACCCTCCTGCCTCTGCCTCCTGAGAGCTGGGACCACAGGCAGAGCCACCACACCCACCCTGCCTGCGTCTTTTACAGTCAAGTCCTGGCTTACAATGATTGATGCTTGGATATTGAACTGCCCTTGAATTCCTGGGATAAGCTCCACTTGGTCACTCAGTGTAATCTTTTATATCTTGTTGTGTTGAGTTTGCTGATTTTTTTTTTGGAGACTTTTTGCCTTTATATTCATGAGAGGTACACGTCTGACATTTCCCTATAATAATTCTGTCTGATGTAGACATCAGGGCGAGTGTAAGGTGCCTGGCCTTATGTGAGAGGCTGGCATTGCCAAGTGAGCTGGTAACATCTGGATTATCTTGCTTTTCTTTTTCGTCTCTTTCCTTCCTTCTTCCCTCCACCCACTCTCTCCCTCCCTTCATTTAAGAAAGAGCCCTTGGGGGTTGGGGATTTAGCTCAGTGGTAGAGCGCTTGCCTAGGAAGCACAAGGCCCTGGGTTCGGTCCCCAGCTCCGAAAAAAAGAACCAAAAAAAAAAAAAAAAAAAAAAAGAAAGAAAGGAAGAAAAAAAAAGAAAGAAAAAAAAAAAAAGAAAGAGCCCGTGGAGGAGTCTTCTTCAGTCTGACACCATTCGGTAGACCTCATCCTAGGACACCGTCTGGACCAGTTTTACTTTGTTCTCATTCCTGGTCAAGCAGTGGCTCAGCCAGGTGGGTCACAGTGCCAGGCACGGTGGGACACAAGGACATCTTGCACTGCTGGGGCTGGGAGATGTCCACCAGGCAGGCCTGCTGTGTCTCCATCCTGGCCCAGTCCATGATGACACAAGGTGAGGCTGACCCTTCCCTTCCTACGGGGCGCTGGGGGGAGGGGGCACACTCACCGTCATCCAGGATGACCAACAGCGGAGCCAAGAGGTCACACATGCCCTGGACATAGCCAATCTCGATGTGCTGCCAGATGTAGCTGCAGGAGAACCCGGGCATATTGAGTGTGCCACGCCCTGCATCCCCACACAGCCTCCCCTCTCCTGGTCAGCTTCTCTGCCCACTCCTTGCTGCTTTCTCCCAGCCTGCCCTCCAAACCTCAGCCTGATGGCCACCCTCAGTGTCACCATACATCCTAGGTGCAGCCATCAGAGCCAACCTGTCCAAGCAGGCATCACGGAGCACAGGACTCTGCAGGTGCCCCACCAGCCTGGGGTGCTGTCATGGGTGTATGGGATCAGAGTGTCATCCACCCCTCCACTCAGTCCCATACATCCCTTCCAAGTGCTTCTTATTCTCTGGCTACTGGAGGCAGTCACTTTACACAGATGAGTGAGTGACTCAGAGATTTTTCCCTACTGATCCTGTCAGAAATCTGGATCAGTCCTCCTGAGAAATAGCTCTGGACCTCTGGGCCTCGACAATATACCCAGCCCTGTATGCACCTCGAATCTTTGAGTCTTTCAAAATGATCGTGTGAAGTTAAGTCTCATTAAGAACACATTTCTCAGGGGAGGAGGTGGAGGCACAGAGAGGCAACGGGTGTGTGCAAAGTCAGTGTGATAGTTCTGTCACGCTGGCTGGTGGAGCTGCCTAGGGGAGGGTGGGGAACTGTCTTGATTACATATTAATCGATATAGGGAGACCCAGTCCACTGTGGGTGGCTCCATTCCTTAGGCAGGGAATGCTGGACTGTGTAAGTATAGAAAGAGCTAAGCATTAATTAGTATGTATGGGTCGGGGGGAGGGGTTGTCTTTAACTGTCTATTGTAGCATCAAGTGTGAGCCCCCAAGACCTGGAGTCTGCAGGTAGCTCCTGGGACCCTGAACCCCCCCCCCCCCCAGTTAATCCTGACTGGTGAATAACGATGCTGACAGCTAATAGCTGGGCAGAAGAGACATAGGTGGGGTTGAGGTTTCCTGGGCTTGGAGGAAGCAGGAGAAGAAGGTGCAAGAGGATAGGAGAGGGGGTTGGGGATTTAGCTCAGTGGTAGAGCGCTTGCCTAGGAAGCGCAAGGCCCTGGGTTCGGTCCCCAGCTCCGAAAAAAAAAAAAAAAAAAAAGAACCAAAAAAAAAAAAAAGAGGATAGGAGAGCCATAAAAATGTGGCTCTGTGGGTTGGCCAATTGGAGCTAAGAGCAGCCTGGATGAAACACAGTAAGTAATAACGATGTTATCAATAGGAAAGCAGACTCTAACAGCATGGAGTGTAGGCAGCTACTCAGCTGCACTGGCTGGTTTTGCGTGTCAACTTGACACAAGCTGAAGTTATCACAGAGAAAGGAGCCTCAGTTGAGGAAATGCCTCCATGAGACCCAGCTGTAAGGCATTTTCTCAACTAGTGATCAAGGTGGGAGGATCCAGCCCATTGTGGGTGGAGCCATCCCTGGGCTGGTGGTCCTGGGTTCTATAAGAAAACAAGCTGAGCAAGCCAGGGGAAGCAAGCCAGTAAGTAACACCCCTCCATGGCCTCTGCATCAGCTCCTGCTTCCTGACCTACTTGAGTTCCTGTCCTGACTTCCTTTGGTGATGAACAGCAATGTGGAAGTGTGAGCTGAATAAACCCTTTCCTCCCCAACTTGCTTCTTGGTCGTGATGTTTGTGCAGGAATAGAAACCCTAAGACATCAGCCATTGTGCTGCTTAAGGCTTATTAAAAATATAAAGTCTGTGTGTGTGTGTGTGTGTGTGTGTGTGTGTGTGTGTGTGTTTATGTTTTAATCTGGAACTCAGTAACCAAAGATTGGCAGGGTTTAAATAATTTCTATAACATGCATAGCTTTGTTTTCTCTCCGCCTTTGATTTTAAATTTGTCATATTTCACTCCTGGTATTGTGAATGAAAGAAACCTCCAGGTTGGTGTGGTATCATCAACAGGGACACAAAGGGGGTTACAGCTGGGGATTTCCTGTAGATCAATCTTCCCCACAGCACCCCATCCTTAACCTCCATCCTGGATATCTTCTGTCCCCTCCACTTCCCATTTCCCACCCCTCCATCATCCCACCCCCTCCTCTCTTCCCTATTTCTCCATCTCTTCCATTAGTCCACCTTCCCTTTCCCTGTATTCTGTGTACTCTATTACCTCATCCCTCTTCCTGCACTCTCCTCATCCCCTCCCCTCCCCCATGCTACTCCTCCCCATGCCACCCCTCCCCTCCCCCTCCCACCACACAACCCCCTCCCTCCCCCTGGTCGGAGTGCACCTGCACATGATGTTCCTCAGCTTCTCCAGGTTGGCGGCTGTGAAGTACCAGTAGCTGCGGTCGCACCTCTGCACGTCTTTCTCGATGCGGTGCAGGTTCACCGTGTACAGGTCCAGTAGCTCTGGCTGTGGGCGGCAGGAGGAGGAAGAAGGGGACACTGACCCCCGAGCACCACTCCCAACCCTCACCTCCCAAATGCTCACTCTGGAGTTGGATTCGTTCTCTTTGTTTCCTGAGAAAGCTACGTTGACTTTGTGGGATGGAAGAGTATTCTTTTGAGACTGGGTCTCATGATGTAGCCCAGGCTCATAATCCTGCCTCAACACCCAGAGTGTTGGGGTTACAGGCAGACATGTGTGCTTTTACATCCTATGCACACATATACACAGAGAAAGAAAGAGAGAGAGAGAGAGGGACAAAGAGACAAAGAGACAGAGACAAACAGAAACAGAGAGACAGAGAAAGAGAGACACACAGAGAGAGACAACGACAGAGAGACAAAGAGAGACAGAGAGAGACAGAGAAAGAGACAAAGACAGAGAGACAGAAAGACAAACACAGAGAGACAGAGACAGAGAAAGATAAACAAAGACAGAGAAACAGAGAGAGACAGAGAGACAGACAGACACTGACAGAGCTGTATCAGAGACAGAATATTAAACAAATACATTTAATGCATTTAAAGATGATACCAATCTGCCACCTCAGTGCTCAAGAGACTACAGCAGGAGGATGGCTGTCAGTTTGAAGCTGGGGTTACAGAGTGAACTTAAGGCCAGCCTGGGGTGCATAATGACCCTCTGTCTAAGACATGAAATTAAAAAAAAAAAAAGACACCAAAACTAGAGGCGGGAGCCTTGGTACGGAATCTGCGTTCCTTTGCTTTCAAGACTTTACTGGCTGAGCTACGTCCCCAGTCCCTAAAATGGGATCTTAAAAGTTGGTGAAAGGGAGAAAACTCAAGCTTTAGTGGATAACTGTTAAGCTTCCCCAACACTGAAGACAGACTTAGAGTCTTTGAAGGGCGGGTGCTCCTTGCCTTGGGTTACTGTGAAGAAACTCAAATGTTACAGTAAAGTAAGTTTAAAAAAAAAATGTGCGGCCTGTACCTAACCTATGAGCATCAAGCTGAGGGCAGAGTGCCCCGCAGAGAGTCTGAAGCCCCCTTGACATGGCGTGGCCCAGGGAGGCTTCAGTCGTTGCCCTCTCTCTACATGGAGAAATCATATCTCATATGCTAGTGCAGGGAGAGTTCTGAATGTCATATTTAAACTTTGCTTCCTATAGAATACATTTCTACCATGGTAGAGTTGAAAACAGGAGTATAACTATCAAATTTGAGGGGACATCTGTACTGAGCAAACATGGCGGCCAGGCGGCCCTGTACCCAAGGAAAGGACATGTCAGGAATGGGGGGGGGGGATGTTACTCAGGGTGAATATGGATGAGGGATCTTCTGAAAAGATTCTTCAGCAGCTGAGAGATGGCTCAGTCAGGGAAGTGTCTGGCAAGTGTGAGAACCCAATTTCAGTCAAACACACACCCCCCACCCCCGCTGCCAGCAGCCATGTAGAAAGCCAGGCCTGGAGGCACATGCTTGTGCTCCGGAACTGAAGAGGGGGAGATAGGAAAATCACTGGGGCCTGCTGCCCGGCTGGACAGCCTGATGGATTGGAGAACTGCAGGCCAATGAGAGGTGCTGTCTCAACAACAAAAGATGGTTTCTGAGTACCCAAGAGCGTCTCATGGTGCTCACAAGTACCCCCATAAGCACACAAAGGTCCCCACACCCGATAACACCGGATACCAAAGACACAGAGAAAGAAGAACCATGGAGTAGACCTGTGTGACTGTCACATGGGATGGGAAATGTAGCATGTGTTCCCACAAAACAAGGCTGTCAACTAAGGAAGAAGGAAAGATGCATCTGAGAGAAGGCACTGGGGCCCCCTGGGGCCCGCCCACCTCCCAGCTTCTGCACTAGAGATTCGTAGCCATTCTGAGTAACAGGGAGGGCTCGTGTCTCAGTATTTCGACCTCTCCTCGTACTCCTTCTGCCCTGCGACCTCTCTGTCTCTGCCCACTCTGATGCCAGCCAGCGATGCTGCACGGGTGGCTGCAGTGATGTCACCGAGCCAGGCAGAGCAGAGGCCCCAAACACACAGGGGCACCTCAGCTCTCTCTGCTTAGCGTCTACCTTTGCCATGGATACACACCCAGGTTAGCCTGCCAGAGGATGAAACGCAGACAGCCCCCCCCCCCGGTATCCCACCCCGTCAGCAGACGTCAGAATGAGCCGTGCCCTGTCCAGTTTGGGACAGAGCTTCCTGGCTTCCCCACAGGCTGGGAGGTGCGTGTGCAGGGCACCGTGCTGAGGGGTGAAGGTCGCTGACTTTGGCTAACCGCTTGCCACAGAGCATGGAAGTGGAAGCCGATGACTGGCAGATACATCATGGTGAAAGTGAGTCTCCCTTACACTGTTCTGCTGAAGCCCGTGAAGGCAGAGCCCAGCCTTAGCCACCAGAGGCCAAGGTCATCTCCAAGGAGGCTCCAGAGAACAGCCAGGGAGCTGAGGCTCTTGACAGTGGGGAGGGGGACTTGTTCCAGCCAGGAGAAGTGATGGAACCAGACTGTAGGATGATGTCATTTATGCAGGTGAAGGCAGGTACAAGATAGAACAAGGCCTGTCATTGGACGAGAAGGAAGGATGGGCGGGAGAAAAGTTTTAGAGAGGAGGAGAAGACTGGAGATAGAGGAGAGGAAGAAGCAGCCAAAAGAACATGGAGGCGGATGTTAAGATTCTACTCTGGGGCTGGAGAGATGGCTCAGCGGTTAAGAGCACCCGATTGCTCTTCCAGAGGTCCTGAGTTCGGTTCCCAGCAACTACATGGTGGCTCACAACCATCTGTAAAGAGATCTGATGCCCTCTTCTGGTGTATCTGAAGACAGCTACAGTGTACTTATATATAATAAATGAATAAATAAATCTTTTAAAAAAAAAGATTCTACTCTGTACCTTTGTAGTTTGTTATGAATGTTCTTAAGGGATGGATGTGTACAGGGCTTTGTATGTCTAGGTGGGCAATTATATCTTATCAGTTGGATCAGAGGTTACTGTGTTGTGTGTTCTTTCATGTGGCGATTTAATTGAATTCCAGAGAGTGTGTGGTGGCTGGAGACACTGGGCCGCCATGGAATTGGGATATATTTCTGGCATGGCGGCAACCTGCCTTGGGAACTGGATGGGTAGAGAGATTGTTGCCAGGCTCAGAGAGTGCGATATGGGATGGAGCAGAGCGGGTGAGACGCTTGGCTGACTGAGATGAAGACATCTAACAGATGTCCTGGGGCGCTGTGGTGCCGGATCTAGTGCGGGATAAAAGAACCCTTATTTTAATTTTACGGCAATACCAGGGGACCCAGCCCAGCAAGCCCTTCCTGTGAGCCCCCAAGATGGAGAGAGCGAGACATGAGGGAGTTGAAGCCTGCGGCCAGCCTTACCCTCGTCCAATAAAGACTCCTGGTGACTTACAGAGTAGGTGACGCCACTGGAGGACACAGGGGACGTCTCGTTGTTGGCAGAGGAGGTCACAGCCAGAGAAGCCAGGGCAGGGAACAGACTCTCCATCTCTGGCTCCTCTGAGAGGTTGTCCTCGCTGTCAGCCCGACCGTGCTTGTCTGCCTCGCCAGGCCAGCCGTCCATCATGGCGCCATCCTTCTCGGGCAGGGCCACGTCCAGGCTGCCAGGGATGGACATGAACTCCTCCAAGCTCTCGTTGGCAAGGAGGTCACTCTCAAGACTGTCTTGTACTGCCAGCTCCTCCCGGGGGGCCTCGTCCCGGGAAGTGGTGGCCTCGCTGCTCTGTCCGTCTTCCACACTGCTGTCCCCAGGCCGAAACACAGCGGGGAGGCTGCGCTGGACATCCAAGACACTGTCTTCGGTGCTAAGACTGGGCTCTGAGTGCTCTGAGAGGCCGGAGGAGAAGTTGTGGGAGGAAGGGTGTCCGGAGTCTGGGGAGCAAGTGCCGTTTGCTGGGTTCCCATTGGGGATCTTGGGGTGTTTTTCTTCTGACCTGCCTTCTGCCTCTGTCTGTTCCACCTCATCCACTGACTCAAATACCTGAGGAAAGGGACACACGGACGTGCGAGTCAGGACGGGCATGGCAGCACAGCTTACAGCAGCAACTTAATATCCAACAACAGGGACTACTTGAGGATGGATGGGGTGGAATAGCACGCAGTCAGCACAAAGGCGGTGTGTTCCAAGTGCTGAGGTCTCATTGGCAATTCAACTGGCTGAAGCTGGCTCTGAGGAGGGCGACTAGGGAAACAAGTTTGGGAGAGGGGTGTGGCTTCGCAGGATACAAACCTCTAACACCTAGACTTACTTGTGTTTCTATGCCCTTCAGCCATTAGCCCTCAAGTTCACAGTAAAGACCAGGGCAAAGCCTCACACTGTTTCTCAGTTCACTGGGTCTACTTCTGCTCCTTCATGAGCAGGGATGGGACCTTGTCATGTGCATAAGCTTGGTGTACACACACACACACACACACACACACACACACACACACACACACACAAATTATTCTACCCAGAAGGTAATATTTTATACACATTTTTATACTTTTCATTTTAAAAGTTATTTTATTATTTGTTTATTTATGTGTGTAGATGTCTGGGTGTGTGCACACATGAGTACAGATGCCTTTGGAGTCGAGAAGAGGGCGCCAGATGTCCTGGGGTTACACCTGGTTGTGAGGCACCCCACGTAGGTGCTGGGAACGTATGTATGTATGTATGTATGTATGTATGTATGTATGTATTTGTGTGTGTCTCTGTGTGTGCACATGAGTGCCGGTGGCCTTGCAATCCAGGAGAGGGCACCAGATCTCCTGGAGTCACACCTGGTTGTGAGGCACCTCATGGAGGTGCTGAGAACTAAATCTGGGTCCTCTGCCATAGCAGTTTGTGCCCTTCACCACTGAGCCATCACTCCAGTTGTGCTTTTCCTTTTGTTTACTGAGGCTCCAGGTGGAGTGACATCCAAAAGCTATTGCACAATACAACACGTCTGCTAGCATTTATGTGGGATCTTAAGAACTACCAAGTGTAGTGGCTTGAATAGTTTTGCCCCTCTTTTCCCAGACTCATGTGCTCGAATGCTCGGTCCTCAAGGACTTACACTATTAGGAGATGTGTCCTTGTTAAATAGGTGTGGGCTTGTCTGAGGAAGTGTGTCACTGTGGGGTGGGCTTCTGAGGCTCCTATGTTCAAGCTCCAACCAGTGCAGAAGACCCTCCTCCTAGCTACCTGCAGAAGAGAGACCTTCCTTTCTGCCTTCAAGATGCAGAACTCTAGGCTCCTCTAGCACCATGTCTGCTGGCATGCTTCTTGCTATGATAATAATGGACTTAGCATCTGAAATTCTAAGCCATCCCAAATCAAACGTTTGCCTCTATAAGACTTGCCTTGGTGAAACCCTAAGTGAGACACCAAGTCTTTCTATACATTATATATTTCCGTGTATGTAAAGGCATCCAGAAGGTTCTGGAAGGCCACACCGTGGACTTGTGATCATAGTACAGTTGTTTCAAGGGAGGACAGAGAGGAAGGAGGCAGAAGCAAAGTGTGGTTTACTATTTTATAGAGGAGCAGACTCCTGGTCAGCCTCTGAGTTCATAGGCCCTAGGTCCAACTAAGATTCAACCAATGCTGAGTGAAAATACCCACAAACCACTGCACCTGTGTAGACCCGACTGGGGCGTGCGCCCTTCATTCCTAGTGACACAGCCCGATGGTTATTTCCATGTTGTTTGCACTGCACTGCTCTTGTGAGTGGCCTAGAGGTGACCTGACGAATGCAGCACATTCTATGCATACCCTTGTCATTTTACCCCGGACTTGGATCCCGGGATGCTCAGGTCCACAGGGTCTGCATCCCACTGCTGTGGGTTTCAAGGAGGCAGCAACTGCTTGTAATACTCCCAATATTAGCCAGAGAAAGTGGAACGCATCCAGCATAGCAGCTGTTGAATGATGGACATCCAAACCCTACCACCGAAGATGGGAGGGTGGGGCTTGCATGGATGCAGCAGCGGGTGTGGGAGGCGGGCTTGTGGGCGGGGCTGGGCATGGGTGGGGGCGGAGCCTCTGAAAGTCACCTGTGTGCTGCTGCTGGAATCGCTCTGCAGTCGGAGGTTCTGGCGGCCTGAGCTGCAGCTCTGGGAGGACTGATTCAGACAGGAACGAGAAAAGAGAGAAAGTCACACAAGGGGCTTCTGGGTTGGGATACAGGAAGCCTTATTCCATCCCTTCCACTGGCTCGGACAAGTCCCTTTCCAGAGTCTCGGCTTCCTAGCTGCTTCCTGGAGCCTCCTCGGGGATGACCTTGGCCTCTGGTCCCACCTTCCAGACGTCCCATCTGAGCGACCCACCTTTAACTGCTCTGCTGCGCTTGAGAGCTCTGGCTAGGATTTAGGTCCTTCCTAACAAAGTCTCAGTTTTTCTACATTGTAACCTCCTGCTCCTCTCCGCTCTGACACTATGTTCTGCCAGGCAGTTGGCTTTGGCCAGTCTACTTCATGCTGTTCAGCTAAAGTCTGTGTGAGGGCAGGGGTCTGCCTCAGCTACAGACGTTCTGAATACTCCTGAAAGTACTTGCATATGGTAGCTATTCAGTAAATGTTATTTGATTACGTGGAGGCAGACACTGCAGTGGAACCTGATTCATGCTGTCTTCTCAGGGCTATCCCCAGACCTCCACCACCCCCACTGTACAGATGCAGGAACTGAGCCCAGAGGAAAGGCACTGGCAAGAGACTCTGGGTGCAACTTGAACCTAGATCTGATTCTGCTGAAGATGGGGCTGTCCCAAGGCTCTGGCCCCTCGCACCAGCATTCCCTAAGGCCAGCTGTTGGTTACCTCATTGCTGATGGTAGAGTCCCGGTGCAGCATCCGGTGAAGGTGGCTGTCCAGGCTGGCTCCGGAAGAGCACTTGGCCAGGGCAGCCGCGTGGGACTCCCGCTCCCTCTGTCTCACGATGGCTTCACAGCCCAGCCACTCCGACATGGTTTGTGCGTAGCAGGCGTGGATCTGCTCGTCCACCTGTGGGCACAAGTGAGGGTCACGGGCTCTGGCCTGTCTGCACTCAATGTAGATGGCGCTTAACAGATCTGGATGATGTCCCCTGCCCACAGTACTGGAGAGGAAGGCTACTCTGTCCTCACCCTCTCTCCCCCTTGTCTCCCCCTCTTCCTAATTTGTTCACCCGCACAACCACTGTTTGCATAATTTCTCTATTTCCTCATTCCTTGTCGACTGATTATTCAATCTGTTTCCACATTCATTTCTTTGGATAAGTACCTATATTGTCCCAGGCACCAAGCTAGGCATATATATTACGAGATGAGCAAAATCCTGCTACCTACCTACACACACACACACACACACACACACACACACACACACACACCAGTTCGCCCACTCATCCACCCATCAGGTGAGGGCAATATCAGATTACTAGATTTTCTCGTTTTCTTCAAGACTGAACACGCCTGTATCACATGACCCGGCAATCTCACAGTTAGGCATTTCCCAGAGAAAACCTGCCCTGGATGTCAGCAGCAGTCAGTTATTCTTAGCCGAAAAACAAAAAGTAAATAAATAGAGGTTTGTGACAGCATCACAACAATTCAGAGGGAATTCAGAGGGAAACCCCGGCATATGCCCATGGGTGGTGTTACTACACCACTAAAAGGAAACCGGTATCAATAGAACAATTTGGATGGATCTAGAGCCTTATACTGAATGAAAAAGTCAACACCCAAACTTTCCACACTACATAGCTGTTTATACAACGGTCTAGATCAGAGAAAATCTGGGAAATGGAAGTCAGGTCTGGAGCAGGAGCCAGGGGATGACGGTGGGACGGAGGTAGACGTGGCTAGAGAGGGACAGGTGAGGATTCTTTTTGTTTGTTTTATGGTTTCTTTGTGTAACAGCCTGGCTGTCCTGGACTCACTTTGTAGACTAGGCTGGCCTTGAACTCACAAAGATCTGCCTGCCTCTGCCTCCCGAGTGCTGGGATTAAAGGTGTGCATCACCATGCCTGACTAAGACGAGGAGTCTTAAGGCACCAGCAATGCACAAGTCTTGAGACATAAGTAAATAAATACACACATATCATTGTGCACAAATGGACACACATACACACACACCAGTGTGTATACATGCATACCAACACCAGCATGCATATGTGGATACACACACACACACACAGAGTTACAGGAGGACAGAGGGGCTTTAGTGGATGGTATGCTGTACCAACATTGGCGCTCTGTGACATAACAGGGCATCACGGTTCTGCTGGAGGCCACCATGGGGGAAACTGAGTAAAGGTCATACAGGTCTCTGCAATGCTTCCTACAGTGCACAGGAGTCTACGTGACCTCAAAACAGGAGGTCGGCTTGTTTGAAAATTCTCTCGTGTTGTATTTCCACCACACAGCTCTTTTCTTGATGTTCCTGTTTCTTCCCTGTGTCTCTCACCAAGACTGTAATAGACAATTGGGGCTCTACAGTACCCAGGTGCACAGGGCCCAGGTGCCCAGCTGCACAGTACCCAGGTGCATAGTACACAGCTACACAGTGCCCAGGTGCATAGTGCCCGGGTGCACAGGGCCAGCTGCACACTGCACAGCACCCAGGTACATAGTGCACAGCAGCACAGCACCCAGCTGCTCAGTACCTGCTACATGGTGTCTGGATGCACAGGACCGAGTTCCATAGTACCCGAGTGCACCCGTACCCTGCCCCACAGCACCCAGCTGCCTAGTTCCCAGCTCCTCGGCACTCTAGAACTTCCATTGTCCTTACAGGTAACTAACCTCTTTCCTCTCCATCTCTGTCATCCCAAACTGGTAGTGGCCCAGGAGGAAGGGCCACACTGCCCTGCGGATCTCAGGCTGGACACCTCCATAGTAGATGAGCCGCAGCAGCTCCTGCTCCGGGTAAGTCTATTGGGGAGGGGTCAGAGGGCACAAGGTCAGGTCAACAGAGAAGCCAGAACAGCCTACAGCCATGCCCTGCCATCTTGTTTCTGTGAATGAGCAAAGCCATATCTTTTGTGTCTGGAACGTTCCCCAAAATGCCTATGTTATTGACTTGGTCCCTAGCTTGGAAGCTGGTGGGGCCCTGAAGAGAAGCCCAAGCAGGTTTGGGTCACAGTGGAGGACGGTGGCTGAGCCCCATGGTAAGCCTTTCTCATTTGCTCCTTAGCCGTGTGTTCCTGCCATGCTGCTCTGTGCTGCGGAAGGCCCACAGCTACAGGGCCCACAGACCCAGGTCTCCACAAGGAGAGCTAAGATAAACAGTTTTTCTTTAGGAGCTTCCGGGTCTGGGAATTTGTTACAATAAGGGAGAGAGAACATACCACAGGGACCTGTAATTAACTCTGATATCCCAGGAGAGCAACCCAGGCAGGTGTGAGCCCAGGCAGGTGTGAGGACTAATGGGGGATGTGGGGAGGGGGCAAGTGTGGAGTGCAGAAAAAGATAACAATGTGACCAGAGAAACCCATTTCATAGAATGGCAGAGGCGAAGGGGCACGCTACAACTCAAGTACTCCGAGCAGGTCAAGGTCATCTTTAACTACACAGAGAGCTTGAGGCCAGCCTGGGCTACATGAGACCTCATTTAGAATAAAATAGTTAAAAAAAAAAAGCCCCAAAACCAAAAAGGAAGAGGAGAGGCAAGAGGGAGAGGAGGAAGAGGGGAGAGGAAGAAGAGAGGGAGGGAGGGGGAGGACAGAAACGGGGAGAATGGGGGGGGGGGGACATGTACCCAAGGCAGTGCCTAAGGAACTAGCATTCCCATTTAATTAACAAATGCAATCTCTTCTCCAGTCAGCATGAAGAAAATTACTTTAAAGCAAAATAATCCGATGTGAACACTTTGAGCAGCTCCCCATACTAACAGCATTCTGCACAGGTTGGCTTAGGGCTTCCTGTAGGGTGGGGTTGGCTTTGCTACTTCAAAAAAAAAACATGGGCCTAAGAGATAGCTACAGTGTATCCTTCCTTAGGTTGCCATGGGAACTTTGACCACCTAGGTAGATGTTAGCTCTTTAGAAATTAGAAAACCAAACCCGTTGTGGCACAAATGCAAAGTCTTCACCAGAAAAGACTTCTTTTCTTCAAGGGGTGGGGGGGCTCTCCGGAGCCATTTGGATCTCCACTGTTTCCCTTGGTTTTTATTTTATGTGCATGAGTGTTTTGTCTGAATGACTGCACCATGGGCCTGCAGTGCCTGCAGAGGACAGAGTGCCTGCAGGAGTCAAGTCCCCTGAAACCGGAGTTCTGAATGGTTGTAAGCCAGCATGTGTGTGCTGGGAACTGAACCCAGATCCTCTGATAGAGCAGCCAGTGCTTTTAACCACAGAGCCTCCTTGGCTTTTCTTTATGAGTTATAAAGTGATTCTGCAGAGGCTTCTCGATCCTTTTTGAGGACATTTAGGAAGTTTTGAGTCTCTAGGAGTTTGTGAGCTCGGTTCTCAGTTGGTGCATACATTTCCATGGTGTTCCCATGTTCAATCCATTCCTTTGCCTATAGAGTCTGTAGTGATGTCCCCTCACTGACTTCTGACTGGTCACCTGAGTACCCCCCCCCACAGGTTTGTGGTTCTAATAAGGTGTTTCCCAGCTTTGCTGGTCTTCCCGGAGATCCAGCTTTATTTGTGTTTCTCATCTCTGTTCTCTGTGTGTTTAATTCTGTTCTGATCACTATCTTTCATCCTGTCTGTTTCAGGTTCAGTTTGCTGCCCCCATCCCGCCTCCCTCCCCCCAGTCCCTAAGACAGAAGGTTAAGTTGTTGATTTGAATCTTTCTCTGTTTTACTTTACAGGTACAAAACCTGGACCTATGTATGTATGTATGTATGTATGTATGTATGTATGTATGTATGTAATGTGTGTTTATTTTACAATTGTGAGTACCTGCATGAGTTGATGTGTCCTGTGTGTATGCCTGATTCCCCTCAGAGGCCAAATGAGGTAAGCAGATCCCCTGGAACTGGAGTCATAGGCCATGGTGAACTGCCTTATGTGTGTGTTGGGAGCAGCAAATGTTCTTAACCACTGAGCTCTCTCTCCAGCCCCTAGTTCTTTGTAATATGGTGCTATGTTAAGTTTTAATATTTCCTGTTTTATTTACGGCCTTCGGTCCTGTTTCTTGTAAACACCACGGCTGCAATTATTTTGCTAGAATAATAAGAGAGGGGATGATAGTAAAAAATAGGAAAGTCACTTTCTAGGACTCCTGGCACAACTAGACTACATTTCCCAGACGCCTTTGCAGCCAGGTGTTGGTCATATGACCGTTTCTGACCAATGGAGTGTGAGAAGTAATGGACGCTATTTGCTCCCCTGGGACAGGGAGGAAGTTGGTGGGTTCCCTCCCGCTTCTCAGGGGACTATGAATGGCAGGGGATGGTGGGTTCAGGAGCGCTTCAGATGAAGAAGGAGGTACATCCATTGATAAGGATCGCCAGTGAGAAATAAACCCAGTGTTTCCAGGCAACACGACATGGGGGACTGTTCCTGGGATTCAGTGTACCCAGCACAGGAAAGGCGGTAAGCCTTGAGAAAAGACTAAAGAGTAGAGGAAGGGGGTGTTCAATGAAGTAATTTTGGCTCATCCACTGTTTCACCCAATTTGACCTTAAACTGGTATCTCCCAAACTGGATCAAGGAAGCACTCCGGGGATTTCAGAAACAGACGTGGGCTCTTCTCCGAGAGACGCAGATCTGGAGCTGAGCCTAGAAGCCAGCAGCTTCCCAGGAACCAGCAGGCTCACGCTGTGCCCGTGGGAGGCTGAGAGAGTACTCTGGCTTATCTATTTAAGGTTTTAACACACAGCAATCAGTTTCTAGGAACTCATTCTCAAAATCAAAATGCCAGGGGTACAGGAGGGGACGCGTTAATGCTGCTGCCACTACTGCACTACAGGAAAAGGATTCTTTTTAAAAGAGCTAAAAGGAAGCCAGACCTGGTGCAGGTTGGCAAATCCAATTCCAACCCCTGGGAAGCGGATGTAAGAGGATTGTGAGTTCAAGGCCGACCTGGGCTATTTAGTGAGAGCTCCTCCTCAACTCAAGCAACAATAAACTGGAAGGAAAAAAAACTGTGAGAATTCTGTTATCAGGAATTTAAATAAACTGTGGGTCTCGCTATTTCTTTGGGATCTGAAAGACTAGCCTTGTCCCTAATGCTCAGGCCCTAAAGGGTTTCAGACTTACATTTTCTTCCAAGTTTGAATATTTGCATATATATATATGCATTTATAAATATGGGTCTATTCCAATTCCACGTGTTTAGCATACAGATATTCACACAGCCTGCAGGTCACTTTATTTTTAGCGCATGGCACGTTTGGACCTGCTGGGTGAGGTCAGGTATGGGATTTTCCATTGGTGTTTCACATCTGAGTGTTTCAAATCCAGACCATTTTGGATTTCAGGTTTTGCACTGGGATACTGTACCTATGCATGTTTCCTGACTCCCTTACCCTTCATCTGGATGGGGCTCAAGTCAGCTGTAGGTCTCTGGACTTGCCTACCTGGGTCCCTATAAGTCTGACCTGACAAGATGGCCTCCCTCCACTCTGCCCTCTGGTGAACAGGCCCAGCTCACCGTGCTGTCCTGGATGTACTGCTCCCAGATGCTGGCCGTCAACCCTTGCCCAGCGTCACAGGGCAGGTCTGGAGACACGATCATGTGATTGACCAGGGCTGACAGGTGGGTCCTCACGGTGGACAGGTGTCTGCAGTAGGCGAGCCCTGGCCCGGGAGGGAAGAAAGGCTTCATCTTCTGCCCACCACACTTCACCAAGTCTCTCCTGGAAGCTCCAGTGGGGCTGTCCTGTTACCCATCTCTCAACCCAGAAAATTCTCACTGTCCCCTTTCCAGACAAGGAAAGCAAGCTGATGACTGGGTATCCTGACAACTAAACCTAAGGGATGTTTTTTGACTTTGGACAGAGCTACTCTCCTCTGCTGGAGGCTATCACATTGACTAGATGTGCTGTGGGCAGGGAAGGGACAGGAAGGTAGGAGGACTTCTGGGCTCACTCTGGGCTTGCCTCCCATCCGTGTAGAAAGAACAAAGGTCAGATTTGGACAGAATCCCCGCTGGATGGAGAAAGGAATGCCTGAGGGATGCTTTTCAAGCTAGCCCTGTCCCCTCAAAGGACTGCCTGCTACAGGCACCTACATTCACTTTACCCCGGGGACTGGGAACATGCCTGGCACACAAGACATTCGATCGATAAATGCTCACATCCATAGAAGGCTCTGGAGAGGATCTGGTACTTCATGTTATCACAGAGCAGTTTCAGTGGAGCCCTGCAGGAGGAGGGAACAGAGGGTCACACACAGCTTAGATTCTCTACAGGGGAGTCACCCACGCTCCACACAGCAGGCTAAAGTCAGCTGTCAGGGCGGCAGGAGGCTGCTGTGGCTCCCACACACACACCCCTTCTCTGTCACAGCCCAGGGTTCTGTTGGGGGAATCACCCCTTCATAACGTCGTGTCTCCATGGCTTGGATGCCCTGGATGATCACCTAGTGCATGAACCAGGTGGAGAAGTAGTCATGTGACCCATCCTGGGCCAATGAGAATCAGTCTTGGTGGGTTTTTTTTTTTTTCCAGTATCTACCTGGAAGCACGATCTTTTTTCCTGCCTGAGTTTCTAAGCCAGTGGGATATATTGTAGTGGCTGCTGGAAGTCTTGGCCATCACCAGGGAGGGCCAGCCCAAGAACACAGCACCACAGAGGCGCTGGCTCAGTCCGCACCTAGAGACCAGAAAAGTTGCTCCCGTTCTGAGCATCTGGATCCAACCAGGCTCAAAGCCACTGTGCACACAAACCTCTCAATCATGCGAGCACATCGACCTTTTATTATTTTCTTTTGTTTTTTTTTTTTTAAGATACGGTCTCATTATATAGCCCAGGCTAGCCCAGGACCCACAGCCCTCCTGCCTTAGTCTCTTGGGTGCTGGGATCACTAACCTTCTCCAACACACACACACATTCACTCCCACACCCCGCCCCTCCCCTTGATGTTTGAGGAGTAGCCCTTACGCTTGGCCTCGTGAGCTGCAGGCGCAGTAGGCAGCGCTCAGGGCTGCTGATGCTCCCTGCTCAGTGCTTGTCAGGAGTGGAAGCAGAGCAGTGCCAAGCACTGCCGTCTGGGGAGATGGGGTGTGAGCTCTTACGGAGCTCAGAATGGAAGACTCTTTTTGTATCTATTCTGAGGCTACCCGGGGAATACCAGACAAACCCAGGAAGCCTGAAAAGGGAGCACAGCTGAAGTCCTGGGAGTGACTGTCCCTCTTGCTGCCCTTAGGATGTGAGGCTCAGGCTTGCTCAAGGTGTACACGGCAAGCCGCTCCTTGGGCTTGCAACTCTGCAAGGAGGCGAGCTCCTCGTCGATGCAGGTATGAAAGTAGACGCTCTGAGGGCAGACACTAGGCAGAGTTCGACAGTCCATGATGACTACGTTCTGTTCCCTTGTAATAGCCCTTCTAAGTGAATGTTCCATGAAGCACACAGAGAATGCATGGCTGACACTAAGCAAGAGCTCTGGCTCCTGGTGCATGCTGGACCCGGGTTTCTCGGCCTCCTTGTGAGTGGGGCCATTGTGTTGAAAAGTAGAGATACCATTGCCTCTGATACTGTGGCCTAGTGACACAGACGTCCGTTAGAAAGTGGGCCCGTGGCAGCCTCACAGCATTCAGGACACTCGAGCATTTGCTGTAAAAAAAAACCATTGTTCTTTCACGACTGTGTGTTACTGCTTCAGAACGTTACCCTGACTGACACGTGCAAGGGCGCTCCAGTGGCCAGGACCACGTGAACCCCTAATTTAAACCTATCTCCGTGTGCCATTCACACTTCCCAAAACTCAGGACGATGAGGCAAGAGATAAGACAGCCACGGGCCTTTGGTTTGTGCTTCAAGTTCCTCCCTGAGGGAGGAGCCTAAGCCCCGCCTACCTCTCGTGGTTACAGCCATTGGTTGAGCTGCCGTCAGCTGAGCCGCTTTGTGAACAGGAAGAGCAGGAGGACTTCCGAGGACTGGGTTGCCATAGGGATGGAAGGTTGTTCATAGAGACGTCCATTAGGTCCTGGGGCACTGTGGTGGATGGTGGGTAGAAAAGGGGCCAGCAATAACCTTGGTTAAACCCATGTGTTTTACAGAAACCTCACCCCAAAGCAAGCAGCACCCCCAAAGCTGGCTCAGGGAGAGGGAGGATCTGAGTGTGACAGTCCCAAAGTGCCCAACCACAATCTGACGTCATCTCTGAGTCCACCTGATCCAGTGAAAGCCACCACCAAGATCCAGAGGTTCTGGCTGCAGAGCAGAGTGGAGGAGAGGGGAAGGGAGAGGAGGGAGCACAGGGCCAGAAGACAGACCTATCCCAGTGCAGAGAACCTCACCTCGCCATATCCCCATTCAGTCCTGTTCACAGGAAGGTGACATTAGGGAAGGGGGACCTACTGGACGCTTCCGGGGGGGAAAGGCTGGGGAGCCTGAGTTCCTAGACATAGTCCTTCACAGGAGCTTGTGTGGTCAGAAGGGAGGGCGCTCTTCCCAATACATGGGCAGTTCCAGGGCCAGGGAGCCTGGCTAGGGAAGGTAGCAACATTGTTCACACTTCTAAAGTAGAAATCACCTTCAACAGCTGACTCCGTAAAAAGCCACATGCCTGTCTAGCACCACTGACGTCCTGCAGACGAAACCCTCAAATGCACCCAACTTGTTATAGATTCTCTCTGTGTATGGTGTAGATTCCAGGGATTGGACTCAGGTTGACAGGTACGGTGGCAACGCCTTTACTCTCTGTGGCTTCTTGCTGGCTCAACACCTGGCTTCCTTTTGCTGTTTCCCAGTCAAGGACTTGAAGCCCAGCTCATTGGCTGTACAGAGTGGGCACTGGATTTGGCCCCTGGGCTGGGGTGTGCTGGTCCCTACTCCAGGACATGAGACAGGTGGTCATTTTCTCCCCTGTTATGACCTCTTAGGACAACTGTTCTCTCATAGGCTCTTCTGATCCCTGAGTGGGAGAGACACTTGTCCCCTCTCCTTGTCATCAGAGCTCAGAGGCTGATTGGGTCATCATAACCCACTGGACAGAGAAGAATGCTAGCTGCAGAATGAGGCTCTTGTACCTGCTAATGGTGACTGGCTCCACGCCCCCTCCCCTCACAGACTCATCACTGTGCTGGCCAGAAAATGCCCTGGTTCTCAGCCTGTCTCAGGGAGGTAGAGGGTGAGCAACCATAAGCCAGTGAGCCACAGAACCTAACAGTTGCCTTCTGTGGGGTGGGTACTGAGGGGGCATATGGCTGCCTTCTGCAGGACAGAGTGGGTACTGGGGGGGCATATGGCCGCCTTCTGCAGGACAGAGTGGGTACTGGGGGGGCATATGGCCACCTTCTGCAGGACAGAGTGGGTACTGGGGGCATATGGCCGTCTTCTGCAGGACAGAGTGGGTACTGGGGGCATATGGCCGCCTTCTGCAGGACAGAGTGGGTACTGGGGGCCACAGGGCTGCTCATCCCTCTCCATCTTCCTTGGGAACAAGACGCAAATGGGGACATGGCTGAAGTGTCACCCAGCCCCCAGGGAAGGGGAACCAGACGTTACTGGGGGGCTGCTCCTTCACACTCCTTGTGGGGACGGTCTGGCACCCTCTGGTTTGTGCCCACTGGAGCCCCCTGGCCACCACCAGGACAGAGTGGCCAGCTGCTAGCATCATCCAGGCAGGGCCAACGGACATGGGCCGGGGGCTGCCCAAGAGGTCAAGGGTAACTTGAGACAGAAAACAAAAAGAATCAGTGAGGGGGAGGGAGGCTAGGGTGGGAGAGACAGAGGCCACTAGAGAAACCAATTCCCCGGGGTTCCCCACCCTGCTCCACACAGCTCCCACATACATCGTGCCAATCAGAGGAGGAAAAACTGGCGCTTGTACAGTGCTCACCCTGTGCCAGGCACTAGACCAGGCTCGCCCTTCACCCTTGGTGACATGTAAAGAAGGCAACTGTCCTCATTTTGCAGCACAGAGGCTCAGAACAGTGACGTTAGTAGCAGCAGCAGGGACTGTTTCTCTTTAAGAGACAGGTTTACTGGGCTGGAGAGATGGCTCAGAGGTTAAGAGCACCCGACTGCTCTTCCAGAGGTCATGAGTTCAATTCCCAGCAACCACATGGTGGCTCACAACCATCTGTAAAGAGATCCGATGCCCTCTTCTGGTGTATCTGAAGACAGCTACAGTGTACTTATATATAATAAATAAATAAATCTTTTAAAAAAAAAAAGAGACAGGTTTACTGAGCAGCCCTAGATAACCCCAAATGTGCAATCCTCCTGCCTCAGCCTCATGGATGTTAGATGAATGGTATCCATCACACCTGGCTCAATCCAGTCATGTGTGTGTGTGTGTGTGTGTGTGTGTGTGTGTGTGTATCCAGGTGCACTTGGAGTGTGTGTGTGTTTGTGTGTGTATATATATATATATATGTGTGTGTGTGTGTGTGTGTATCCAGGTGCACTTGGAATGTGTGTGTATGTGTGTACGTGTATATATATATGTGTGTGTGTGTGTGTGTGTGTGTGTGTGTGTATCCAGGTGCACTTGGAATGTGTGTGTATGTGTGTATGTGTATATATATGTGTGTGTGTATGTGTGTATGTATATGTGTGTATGTGCAGGTGCACAAGGCTATGTGGATGTCTGTACATGTTTGTGCACATGTGTGTGGAGGGCAGAGGTCAGCCCCAAGTGTTGTTCTCCAAAACCATGTATTTTGGCTTTTGAGACAGTCTCACTAGCCCAGAACTTGGCAAGCAGCGTAAATTGGCAGGCCGGCCAGTGAGACCCAGGCTGGCTAGTGCCCGACTATGACTCCCTAGCGCTAGGGTAACAAGTGCCTGCCACTATGCCGTGCCCGGCTTCGTGTGTGTGTGTGTGTGTGTGTGTGTGTGTGTGTGTGTGTGCGCGCGTGTATGCGCGCGTGTGTGTGGATGCACGCGTGCATGCTGAATACAGTATGGTTGTGTGCAGAGGCCAGAGCAATATCTGGGGTACTTTCTTCTGTTGAAGGTCTCTCTCTAAATCAAAGGCTCATCTTGGCTGACTAGCCAGGGAATGCAAGGGATTTGCAGGTTCCTGACCCCCAGGACTGCAGTTATGGACATGGGTAGTCAGGCTCCGATCTTATTAGATACTTGAATGCAGATCCTTATGCTTGCACTGACTCCTTGTAACCAGAAGTGAGGTCCTGACAAGAGAGATCGCATGGAATGTGCCTGCTATGTATGCTGAACGCCTGTAGCAGACCCTATAAACAACCCATTTCACCCATGAGGAAAAAGAAAGTCAGGGAGGGATGGAAAGAAACCTGCCCATGTCAAGCAAGTCGGGTCCCAGAGCCCAGGCCACTGTCATCGTTACTGTCCCCTCCCACGTTGTGGTGGCTTTACTAGATGAATAAGGAGTGACTATTGGTTTCACTTTGGCGGAGGTGGAAAACACCGGGACACTTAAGTTTTTGGGTGCCCTTTGCTGGTTCCAGAACCCAGCCCTGCTGCCTCCCGTGGGTAACTTTTGGAGTGGTTCTCAGGAGGAGCCGGTCACCTCAGAGCCCAGGGCTGCTTACCGAACTCAGACTGGGTGCCGGGGTAGATGATGCGGAAAACGTAATCTGTGGCTTCATCATCCTCTTTGTCTGAAGACGTGGACTCAGAGGACCCCTGTGGACTCCGCTTGCGCAACTTAGGAAACACCTTCCCCTGCAGGAGTGCATCCCGCGGCAGACCTCAGAAAGCCACCTCACCCCAAGCCTGGCATCACTGAGGGTCTGGGGGGGGGGGCGCGGGAGCCCACCAAGTCACAGCAGGACCCAGTGATACCCCACGGCTGGCATCCCCCAGCCTCCTCCAGCCCCCCCCCCCCCCCACAGCCAACCCCTCACCTTTCCTCGCTGTGACCAAAGCGGCGGGTCCAGCTGCCCATGCGGAAGCAGCCCATTCTCCAGACAGGAGAGGAATTGTAGCAGGTGCCCGCCCTTGGGGAAGCGGAAGGGCGGCCTCTGGATTCCATCTTGGCTCACCAGCACGACGGTCCCGCCGCTGTCCACTGCCACCACCGGAGAAGAGAGGATGGCAGGATGTCACCACAAAGCATGGTACGGCCCCCACTCTGCAAACACATGCCTTCATCCCCAGAGCCATACTGTGTGTTAAAAGTGCTGTCTTACTGTAACACCCGGAACATCCCTGTGAGGCTTGGCTGTCCCTTCCCTATTTTACAAGGGACAAAACCGAGGTTTCGAGAGGTTTTAGGTCACCCCTAAGGTAACATAGTTGCTAAGCTGCAAAGCCTGGATCTGAACAGAGGTCTGCTCGTTCTACTAAAGGGGATTAAAGTGTTGAGTTCCGTGCCTAGACAAGCTCGGCCCACTCTGCTTATTCTAGATGTACGTCTGGCTTTGAGGGACTATAATGGTTACTGATCTCTGGTCTGCAGACCACTGATTTCGGAGTCACAAAGATCTAGTTTCAGGTCTTCTCTCTATAGCCAACATTCAGCGTTATTTTATATATATGTAGGTGCGATGCCCCACCCTATCCGTCCCCCATCCCCCATCACTGAGTGGCTGCAATGATTCAGAGCAGGCACACTCAGGAGGCACACCCGAGTGTCTCATAACGGTAAATGAGTGAACGGAGTGTGGCAGGGAGCAGGGACAGAGAACCACAATGGATGCCCAGCCACCTGCTGTCCCCAGGGTCCCTACCTTGTTGGTGGCAGTGCAGGTAAACTATCTCCTCTAAGCGGATGGTCACAGCGTAGTCCCAGTAGACACTGGAAGGGGAAGTGGGGGAGACTGTACGAAGCCAGACTGCCCTCTCACCCACTTGTGCTAGCCATCTGTGTCCCCAGCCTGTCCAGCCGCCCTCTCCTTCTTTTGATCCTATTACCACAACTTTCTGAATAAAACTCTCTTCTCGCTGTCTACATGGTTACCGGAGCCAGACTCTGCCAAGTCTCTAGCCCAGGATTCTGGGATGATCACCTGACCCAGACTGGCCAATAGGCACTCAGGGGTGATCACCTGACCCACGCTGACCAATCAGCACTGACCGGCCACAGTGACTAATGCAGTGACTAATGACTCAAGCACCATGTGCGAAATGCTAGGTTTATGCTTCGATAGCCCAGGAAGAGCTTCTTGCTGTCCGGGGACGTTCTGAACCATTAGAGACCTGTCTGAGTACAGGGTGGGCAGGAAGGCAGAGGCAAGAGACCTGGTGGGTTCAGGGACGGCTACTCAATTGCCTGGGGTCTCCCACCCCTCGGTTTTTTGAATCATTGGACAGATGGTTCAGTCGCTTGAGCTTGACTTTTTGTACCTAGAAGTTAAACATAGGTACTAGCTCAGAGCCATGCAGCCACTGTGCAGCTATGGGCAGAAGTCAGAATGACCTCTCCCAGTTCTGACCTTACAGAGGCCAAAAGTCTGATTTGAGGAGCCTCAGTTTCCCCCGATATAAAAATGAGGACTCTATAGCCCCAGCTCTAAAATGGGTACGCTAATAAGATCTCTACTGTAGTGTTTCTATGAGGATTTAAGGGAATATTTCATTTGAAGGACTCGACCCAGAGCCCCTCACACGGTCAGCTCAGAACACAGTGCTTGCGACACGGTCTCTCCGAGTACTGACTTAGTATATGCTTCTAGCTCAGGACCTGCGACGATCCTGAAATAAGTTATTCCCCTATCACAACACAACAGCATGTGAGGGGGTACCTGGGAATATAGGTTTTGTGGTAGTCCAGGAATGCAACCATGCAGAGATCCTGTACCAGGAAGTGGAGTTCAGCAGCACCTCACAGCCTCCACACCCTGTGCAGATCTACCATATTTCCATCAAGGTGACGTGATGCCAGCCAGGACTGAGCACATGGGTGTGGTCCAGGCCCATTCAGCCCAGCATCCCCAGCTGTTCTGACCGATATTCTTCCTATGTGACCTTCCTTCCTTTCTCTTCTGTGTCTGCCCTAAGCTCCCCCCAGGTCCTTCCCTGAAGAAATCTCTCGTCCATCAATCCTTTTGTGGGACCCGCTCTTGGGAGAACCTGGATGAACACAGGCATCACGCGAGCAGCTGCAACCCACTTCTGGCACCTTCTGTGAAGGACTCCACTCCTACACCCTAAGTACAGCTGGGGAAACTGAGACTGGGGGATACGGAAGTGACATCACTGGGAGGGGCGGGGCTAGTTCTTATTCAGTCCCCTGTGTCTTCACAGCTTGCTTGCTGAGGTGCCATTTACAGGTATTTGCTATCCTTACACTTAACGATAGGCCTGGGAGTGCATTTACAAATTCTTTAAATTATATTTTTATTTATTTATTTAGGGGTGTGTGTGAGTGATGGGTGCATACCACTTTGAACGAGTGGGAGTGGAGGTAGGAGGGTAATATGAAGGAGTCAGGTTCTCTCCTTCCATCAGATGGGTTCCAGGAATAGAACCCAGGCTTTGAGGAACTGAGCCATCTCACTGGGCCCGGAGAATAAAACTTATGGATGTGAGCAGCTGACCACGCCTCCTCCCGAGGCCCTGCGTCCTGTTTCCAGGTGCTCTCAAGACTGGTGTTCCTTCTGGGGCCACAGCAGCAGGGAGGCCGGGCCAGGTAACCATAACAACCAGGTCACGCACCAGGCTGGGCTGTCTTTCCCTGAAGAGAGCATCTCTGTGTGTAGGAGAGTAGAAGGGCTTGTGGCCCACTAGACTGATGGTCTCTTACCTCTTCTCGTAGTCCAGGTCCCCCACAGACCCGTTCATCAGCTGATTGGGTGTCCACTTCAAGGTCATGACATCAGCTGTCTGGTGCAGAGACAGGTATCCTGGCACGGCTTCCATGTCATCCCTCTGCAGAGAGAGGAGAACTCAGGCCTGGTCATGTTGCCGGACTCTGGTGGACACAGGCCTGAGCCTTGCCTCAAGGTTGCAGAAGCAGAATCAAAGGGTTGGGTTGTTTTCGGCAACCTCTCAGAAGCCCATCAACACTGAGCCAAATGAGCGGAGAAAACCACCTGTAATTCATCTCCATAGATATTACCCAGAATCCCTCACTCCAAGCACCTCCCACCATACTTCCATCCAGCGGCCTGACCCTCTACCTGCCCAGAATCTGCCCATGGAACATCTCGCCCACTTCCCATTATCCCAAGTCAGTGGGGTGGGCAAGAAAATGTTCCCATCTCTCTTCCAGGAAGGATGCCCTGCCACTCCTGAGCTGCAGTCTTATCCATCTCCTACTTGGGGATGTCTGCTCGCCTGTGGCATTTCACAGCTGTGAAGCGGCTGCTGAGGGCCTGATCCCACACAGGCTCAATCACTCCCTCAATTGAGCTCAGGCAGGGCTGCTATTTTGCAGGTAGAACACACACGAGTGCATTTTAAACGTCTCCCAACAGAGGAGCCTGTGATTCAGCTTTGAAAGGCAAAACTATTGTGACTTGGACTTGAGAACTGGGTGACAGCCTCGTCTCTCCAGGTCACCCCGTCCCAGATCCCCTTGGAAAGCAGAGAAGTCATGTTCCACGGGCCTTCGGACCCTCGATGGAGATGACAGTGAACAGTGTGTACTTCACAGAACTGCTGGGTCAGAGGCCACCAAACTTCTTGTGTCAAGGGACTGACAGGAAGTCCTTTGGGTTTTGTGAGCCATATATGGTTCAGGGAAACCACGCAGTTCTGCGGTCAGAACCTGGCATAGTCCTGTTTCAATATCTTGATGATTCATATTCATTCTCTCTTCTCCCCTCCCCCTCCCCCTCCCCCTCCCCCTCCTTCTCCTTCTTCTTCTCTCCCAGCTCCGGATGGAACCTTGACCATACTGGACCCCAGCTCTTAGCATTTGAAGTTTCTAGTTGGTTTATTTGAAAATTGGCTACATCTTAAGTTCATTGCTTGCTAAATCAAAGATATCAGAGCCTTGTGCCCACTGGGATACAGGTATGACAGCCCACAGGGCAAAACGACATGCTCAGGGTCACCCAGCCATTAAGGCTGTGACCACAGAGCTAGGACCGCTTCCTGCTTCCTTCCAGCAGTACCAGAACACCACACTGACTGTGACCCAATGACCCTGAGGAGAAGACAGCAAAGGACAGCCCCCTCAGGGCAGGGCTGCTCATGCCTCACACTCCCCCCCCCCTTTTGCTCAGATAGATGGAGCACAGAAGGCAACAGATTCATAGAAGTAGCTGTTGTGGGAGCAAATGGTAATTCTGCCCCTTGTTTGGGCTTCTCTCTCATCTCTACGGTTAGCGCAGCCCAAGGCACGTCACAGCAAGCACTGGCAGGTGTCATCCAGGAAGAGGGCCACCTTCATAATACCACACCTCTGCCACACACAGCATCTGGCTAAATGTTTGCTGAGTGACAGCAAGAGTTCCTAGCCAGGCAGATGGCCTGGGAACAGAGATGTAGGAATAGACTAGAAAAGAAGTGGATAGCCAGGTGGGTGGACAGAAAGTGCATAGCTATACACACAGAAAGATCAACAAGGATGAGGGGATATGAAGAATGGAAGAGGTGACGGGCAGGGCAGCCAGCTAGAGATATTGCCATGTGCACTGAGATAGAGATGTATGTGTGGATTGACGTATGCATGTGTGTATACATGTCTGTGTCAGTGGTGAGATGATGGATCACAGCCAGGTGGATGTAGGGATAGAGATACAGGGGACTGGGCGGATGGATGAGCGTTTACTGGCAAACAGACACATGGGAGGCTGAATAGAGAGACGATGAGTGGGCAGATGGGTGGGCAAGCAAATATGTGTGCACGTTATATAGATATGTAGGTGTTGGAAAATGGGGGGATGGAGAGATTGAGCGAGTGAATGAGTGAGGAGATAGACAGTTAGGTACATGGGTGGATGGATGGGTGGATGGTTGGATAGGTGGATGGGTAGGTGGATGGGTGGATGGGTGGGTGGGTGGATGGGTGGATGGGTGGGTGGATGGGTGGGTGGATGGGTGGATGGGTGGGTGGATGGGTGGGTGGATGGGTGGGTGGATGGGTGGATGGGTGGGTGGATGGGTGGATGGATGGATGATGGATGGACGGGTGGGTGGGTGGATGGGTAGGTGGATGGATGGATGGATGGATGGGTGGATGGATGGGTGGGTGGGTGGATGGATGGATGGGTGGGTGAGTGGGTGGATGGATGGATGGATGGGTGGGTGGGCGGGTGGATGGATGGATGGATGGTTGGATGGATGGGTGGATGGGTGGATGGATGGATGGATGGGTAGATGGATGGGTGGATGGGTGGGTGGGTGGGTGGATGGGTGGGTGGATGGGTGGATGGGTGGGTGGATGGGTGGATGGGTGGATGGGTGGGTGGATGTATGGATGGAGGGTGATGGATGTGTGGATGGATGGGTGGGTGGATGGATGGATGCAGATGCTGCTGGGTAAATGAAACGACACCATTCATAGGTAGATGGCTATACTGATAGATGAATTGATGGATAGATGGAGTTGTTGGTGAATACCTGAGTGAACGGATGGGTATGTAGGTACATACATTAAGAGTAAGGTGGGACTGGAGAGATGGCTCAGTGGTTAAGAGCACCGACTGCTCTTCCCGAGGTCCTGAGTTCAAATCCCAGCACCCTCATGGTGGCTCACAACCATCTGTAATGAAATCTGATGCCCTCTTCTGGTGTGTCTGAAGACAGCTACAGTGTACTCATAGATAATAAATAAATAAAATATTTAAAAAAAAAGAAGAGTAAGGTGAATGGATGAATAAATGGACCTCCCTGCCCTCATAACCTGTACCCAAACCCTCAGAGCATGACATAGCCACAGCAGAACTCACTGGCTGAACCAGAACATTGTTCTTTCCGTAGAGCAGGGTGGCCCTGGAGTTCTGGTGCAGAGATTCTACATAGTCCCGGGCAGATATGGATGGTCGGTCGTCCATGCTGCCGCTGGAATGCCTCTTCTGGATCTGGTATCAGCACAGGAGAGAGAGAGGGATGAGGCAGTGAGTGGCCGTTAGGACTCCCACCCTGTTCCCTGCCTGCCCCAAGGCCAAGTCTAGACCCTACCAGAGGCCCTCACACTGCCCACCCATCTCACACAGAGCGCCGGCCGCTTGGTGGGTGAATCCTGTCTCAGATGCGAACTGTGGATCCGGTGTCTCTGGACCAGCTCGTCGGCTGAGGGGTCAGTCCAGAAGTGGTCTGCAGTCTTCATCTTGGTATACTCTAGGGCACACGGCCCCACTGTGGAGCACACAGGGCTGGGAACCTGGAGGCCCCAAAAGTGCTCCCACCCAACTGCCTCAAAAACGGGCTCCCTCAGAGCTCTCATTTCCCTACAGGCAGTGATGATGCCCCAGAGTTCAGCAAGAAGACACCGCAGCAGAGACAAGTCCTGAGCTCCAAGAACAAAGGACCAAATGCAGCCCACACCGGAACTCTTTTTTTTTTTTTTTTTTTTTGGTTCTTTTTTTCGGAGCTGGGGACCGAACCCAGGGCCTTGCGCTTCCTAGGTAAGTGCTCTACCACTGAGCTAAATCCCCAGCCCCCGGAACTCTTACCCAACAAAGATGCAAGGATGGGTCCGTCCACCGGGTCCATCAGGAGCGCCTCCTTCTCGTAATATTTACTGTTGGGAGGAAAGGGCATGCAGGTCTGCAAGGCGAACACCGGAGGGCGCACGTGGGCGGACTAGCTCGCCCGGCTGAGGGACTCAGCTGTGAAATAACTGTATTTCACAGGCTGAGCAAAGCAATTGATGAAAGGTGCCTGGCCTGGAACTCACAGGCACCGGCTCGCCACACAGCCGCGAGGACTTTAGGAGAGCGAAAGAGTCAGAGGTCAGGCTCTCAGGTGAAGCTGTCCTGTTACCAAGGCAAGAAAACGCTGCCTAGCCTTAGTACAGACCCAAAGACGGTGCTAACAGACTGCCCCACCCTAAGTCAAACGCCAGCCCCAAGCCTCTGGAATCTGGTTCTGTTAGATGTGTGACACTATCAACGGATGCTCATGCTAAAAGTTTGGGGATTCGCTTGTTTGCGAGCAACACGGTGCAATGATTTCCCAGTTCTTTGAAAATTCATCTAACACGTAAATATCAATAGAGAGACGTAAAAGTTGGTTCAGGCTGGAGGGACGGCTCCACGGTTAAGTGCCCACTGCTCTCATAGAAACCCCGGGTTTGATTCCCAGCCCCCACGTGGTGGCTTACAATGATCTGTAACTGTGATTATCAGGATGGGAACTGGTCAAAAAGTCTCACACTGTAAAACATTGACATCAGATTAATCTGGAAGGGTCTAGCCTCGTTGTGTATTTTCAACAATCCGTAGCCCGCTAGAATCATTTCTACATCTTCTCCGTAAATCACCCCGTGCTTTTTAGCACTAAGGCACACAGAGGGAGACGACTGTTCTGCGGTCATCGCAGAAGGACGGCATCCAAGATCCCTTTATCTTGCCCTAAATGTGAAGTCCCCGTTTGCACAATGCTCTTCAGCACCTGAATCCTCTCCAGCTTTCAAGCTAGTTAGCTCAGGGTCACACATGCAGAAAGCTTTTGTTCAAGCCTTTCAAACCTCAGTGGGGGGGAAAAAAACATTTATTCTCGAGGGCGCGGTTCCCAGAATGGCCAGCGGGTGGCGGCAGAGCGCAAGCATCGGTCTCTCACCTGCTGTTTTCTACCAGGTAGTGGACGATTTTGTCCAGGACCCTCTCGAACAGGGCGGTGCGGATCCACAGGTGCTTGATGGCCAGCGGGGACAGGTTGGGTAGCTTCGGCAGCTTCCGCACGTTCTCTTGCAGGCCCTGGATCTGGTTTCGCCTTTAAGACGGCGGTAGGAAAGAATACACTCAGGGGGGTACTTCAGGACCACAACTCTGCTGAGTGTGAAGTAACCGGGGCAGGGTTGTGAAGGACGGAGGTGAGAGTGCCTTGGCACTTACAGAGCTAGGGGGAGAGCTGAGTGGTAAGAGGGAAGGTCAGAGGACAGAGGGCAGAGCGTGTGCCAAGGTTTTGGTGTGGGGAAGGCTGGTATGTCTGAGGAGCAAAAAGGAAGGCAGAGGGGGAGGGGGAGGGAGAAAGGGAGGTGGAGGAAGAGAGGCAGGTGGTGTGACTTTCTTCCGGCTGAGGGAACCAAGCATTGCCCTCCAGGCTCGCCCCAGCCACGCCCCTGCACACTCACGCCCTCCAGGTTCGCCCCGACGTGCCCCCATTCCCCCCCCACACACACTCACGCGCTCTCAATGAGTTGCTCCAGCTCCTGGACCTTGCGGCTCAGCTCCTCGGCCGGAGGGAAGCCCTTGCCCACCTTCATGAAGAGCGCCGCGATCTTGTTGCTTCGCAGGAAGCCGGCCGCCCTCCGCCGCAGTCCATGCAGCACGCAGGCCTCCACGGCCGCTGCGGGGACATGGTGGTCGCTAGCTGCCCTGTCTCTTGTGTACAGTCCCCAGCACCAAGAGCGACAACAGTGCAGAGAAACCGCACCCGTGCCGGCTTGTCAGGTGCGCCAAAGGAGTCAAGAGAGGTTGGCAGCTAACGCGCACGTGCACGGGGCCAAGGTCCACCATCTCTCTACATCCCATCAGCCCTGCCGTGTGGCTGTGGGAGATCACACCCTCTCTTTCTGCCTTAACCTCCCCTCGAAAGAGCGTGTGCACAGTGAGTAGTAACCGTGGGTCACCATCAACAGCTGCTGTCATTGTGACAATTGTCAGCTCCCTTACCATCACCTCCACTGTCACCATCGTCTATCACCACCATCACCATCCTCACCACTACCACCACCCTCACTCTGCTCCTCGCCACCGTTGTCCATCTATCACTGTTGTCCAAGCTACATTTTGTGTCAACTTGACACAAGCTAGAATCATCTGATAGGAGAAAAGTTCAATTGAAGAAACACCTCCACAAGACCCGGCTTCAGGAAGCCCTGTGCAGCCTTTTACTCATTAGTGATCGATTGGGGAAAGCCCCGCCCATTGTGTGTGGAGCCAGCCCATTGTGGGTGGAGCCATCCCTGGGCTGGTGGTCCTGGGTTCTATAAGAAAGCAGGCTGAGCAAGCCAGTAAGCAGCACCCCTCCAATGGCCTCTGCATCAGCTCCTGCCTCCAGGTTCCTGCTCTGCTTGAGTTCCCGCCCTGCGCAGGTTCCTGCCCAGACTCCAAGCTGAAATAACTCTTCGCACAGTTGCTTTTGGTGTTTGTCACCAGCAGTATAAAGCAGACTGGGACGTGAGGGAGGATGCGAACCCTGCTGTGCCTGCTACAAAGGATGAGGTTCCACCCCACCCCCACCCCAAACGCTCCATGTGAAGCCAGAGTCACGGGTGCCCAGCCGCATGGATGGGGGTTGGCAGGATGGCTAGGTGTCTGTGCTCAGGCATCTTCCCCGGGCCACGATCACAGGAGGGGACCCCGCTGTGCACTACTGGTGAGACATTCCATGTGCTAAAGTTCCAAGAAGAGAACCTTCTTGGACGGAGCTCCCGATTCAAAACACCCGCCATGAGCTTCAGGTCCCTTCCCCACCCCCTACCATGAGCATGAGGTGACTGCAGGCACCGGGAGCCCAGTCTCTGGCCGACATCCAGGCACAGTAGGAACCTGTCTGCTCCTGAGCAGGGTCAGCTTGCAGCAGATCCCAAGCCTTCAAAGGTCCATCTACTAAATGTGAGTCTCAAGACACCTTGGAGGCTGCTTATCCCCCATACCCAATTATCCGTTACTGGGTCCTCTGTAGCCCAGGCTGGCCAGGAACCAATACATAGCTGAGGATGACCTTAAACCTGTGATCCTCCTGCCTCCACCACTGGAGTGCTAGGGTGGCAGGCATGCGCCACAGTGCCTGGCTTTACCCGATGCTGTGGGTGGAATCTGGGGTGCTGAGCATTTGAGGGGAGCGCTCTACCAACCAAGCCCAGCCCCAGCCCTCGGCACCCTTTTAGCTCCATCCTTTACCCATCCTGTGCCTCAACGGGATGCGTCAGGGTAAAGGGAGCCCTCCACAGGACACAGGGGGCGACCCCCCCCCACGCCCAACTCACAGCTCTGCATTTCCAAATCCACTTCCTCCTGCGGAGTGCCCTCCGCATCCCAAAATAACCTGGGAGTCACAAAGCCCAACATGACGCAAGAGCTGCCTCACAGGTACGCCTCCTCTGCTGCAGCCCAGCCAGGAAGCTGCTCCTCATTGCCTCCGCTGAGGCGGTCACCAACTCACCGCAGAAGGAGATGATGTGGCTGCTGTCCTCATGGACGAACTTTCGGGTAACAGCCTCCTCCATGATCTGCTTCACCTGCAGGGCACATAGGGGGGTGGAGGAGAGGCTGACTGGATGGGGTGCTGCACCCCCGGGCTCGCAATTCTCCCACCAGAGTGTTTGCAGGCTGTCTGGGGTGTTTGGGTAAACCCCTCTTCCTTCCACAGCCTCTTGGCATGGGGCAGATCTGTGCCCATTTCACTTAGTTTGCGTGGAGGTCTGTCACCTCTTCCAGAGGTCACGCAAAATGTACCATCCTGCACACAACTACCAGAATTGTTCCCTTCCCTTGCCCACCAGAGAGCCTGTGAAGAACTCAGCATGGGTCCAGGTCTGAGCTCTGATTCCTGTGGCATCCTGCCTGCGTCTCTCCTCCAGAATACAAGTCCCCCTTCTTTGCCTTTGCCTTATCCGCAATGAATATTATGTGCTCGGTAAAGGACTTGTGGGCGCATGGTAACTCCGTGAGTCTGAAGATACAGGAGTGAAATGGGCAGCATGGGGATGGTCAATTGTGGGATCTAGGAAAGATGGGTTCAAGTCCCTACGTGGGACCCAGCAGGTTTTGGAAAATAGAGGCTCAGGAGTGCCCACCTGCCAGGGAGGGAGGGATGGAACAGAATGAAATCCCATCTTGGGATACACCATGCTGAGTGACTCCTGGGAAGGCAGTTGAGGTTACTCAGGAAAAAGATAGCTGGCTTTGTGAACCGTTCTTACCTGAGGGGCTGGAATGCCCTCTGGCTTCCCTGGGTTTACCTCCCACTGTCTCCAGAGGCATGGTCTAATCTAAGCAAAGACTGTCCCTCTGGTCCTCAGTTTCCCCACCTTGAGACTGAGGTCAAAAGGTGATCCAAAGGCCTGTCCCAGAAATCCATCCCAAGACCTCTAACAAGAGGCGGGAGTAGCTACGTCCTGGACCCCCACTCAGAGATTCGCCATTCTGTGTTCTTGTGGCACACCACACGCTTGCCTGACAGGGGTGTTGCCCTCGGACCCTGCTGCCCCCTCCTCTTCCTGGCGCTTGCTTTCTGGAGGTACAGACAGGATAGAGCACCATTGGCACTCTGTTACACAGCACTAAGTGCTCCGATGGCAGCCGCAGCCAGTCCGCCCCTATCAGCACCAGCACTGTGGACAGCACCCAGCTCTTCCAGTCCAGCTTCGCTAGGAAGTGTTCTCAACAGGAACCCGGCGTGAAATTACCCTGTTTCAAAGGTGCGATTATGATTCGAACCCAGGGCCTCACACGTGCCAGGCAAGCACTCCACCAGTGAGCCACGCCTCCACCTGAATCTTTTATGCACATCACACTGGGATGAAACAGGATGTCAGGAGCAGGGGGCAAGACCTACACATTTGTGGAAAGGAAATTACTCATGGGTCAGAGGAGCTACAGGAGACATTAGAAGGCATCCTGAGGTAAGTGTGAGCAAACACTGCACGCCAAGACGTGTGGGAGGACAGAGCTGAGGGGAGACTATAGCGGGAAAGCACGGTGGCAGAAGAAGGAAGACCTCGCACGACAGCTTACCTTTATGCCCTGGGAATTAGCAAACGGGAAGAAATAAGCCCAGGACCCAGAAGGAAGGAAAGATTGCTGCAGAGATAAAATGACGTAATTGGGCTGTCGAGATGGCTGTGTGGGTAAAGGTGCTTGCTGCCAAACGTGACCGTCTGAGTTCGATCCCTGGCACCCACGTGGTGGGAGGAGAGAATGGGCTTTCACAAGCTGTCCCTTGACCTCGGCATGCACACCCGCACACAATAAATAATGTAAGAAGAAAAGTACATGAGTAACAAATTAAAGCAAGCAAGCTAAACTTGGCGGCTGGGCCGTAGTTTGCTGACTGTGTGAGCACAGCTCTAGCAGGCTAATGTCCTCTGAGTCCTGGCCCAGCCTTCCTGCCCAGGTGGTCTAGCTGAGGGGCTCTGCTAACTGGATGACACGCCCACAGTGTGTTACTCCAGGCCCCTGCAGTGTCTACTCCGTCTTCTGTAGGTAAGGCTCTGCTGCCAATGTCCCTCTTCTTCAGAGGCGGCCATCTGCCTGTCCCCGCTGGGGCTGTTCTGACGCAGCCCTGCTGCCCATGTGTGGAGATACTGGGTCCCATCTGCTCTGTGTTCCCAAAGGAAGCCATGAACATCCTCTGGACATGTGGCAAGTCCCCAGCTTTCTCTGAGGGCTCAGAGCTCGGTCAGAGCAAAGAACAGCCCTGGTGAGTTCTGTTACCTATCATTGGGTACCTTCAGCCACCCCCAACTCTATTTCCCAGAATGTCTCATCTCCTTCCATTCTCTCCCTTGATATTTCTCTTGCACCCCAGACTCTCTGGCTGTGACAAGTCACTGGCCGTGTGCTGGGTTGTATCTCCCCTTCCCACCCCCAGACTGGTTATCGTAAAACGCTGCCTCCTACTGACTGAGAATATGATCGTATTTGTAAAGAAAACCTTTAAAGTTAGCTTATGGAGTGGTCCCTGGTCTAGTACGAGCAGTGTCTCCATAGAAGGAGGGAAACAGGGTCACAGGATGGTCCAGAGAGAAGATGCAAGAGAGAAAATTGCATCTAGAAGCCAAGAGGAGAGGCTTGGACTTCAGCCTTCCTTCACAGCCTCCAGAGCTTCAAGACAGCACATCTCTGCCTTGCATGGCGACCTGCCTGTGGGATTCTGTTACAGCAGCCCAAGCGAATGAAAGCACCCACTATCTGCAGCGCCAGGACTCTCCTCTCTGTACCTTTGATTGAACCACCCGGCTAACCTAGTGGCTTCCTCTTCCAGACTCTACTCCTTCCCAGGTGGCCCAGCTCTGACATCTGTGGGGTGTGAGATTTGGCACCTTCGTCCCCCTTGAGCATCTTTGAAGGGCATTCCCAGCTCCCCTGAAGCATTCAAAGAGGACCACTTCCTCTGTCTGCCTCTGCTCGCGCCCCTGTCCTTGGTGCTGAATCAATCCCCACCCGGAACTGCTGAGATAGGGAACCACAGGCGAGAGACACAGGAAACCACGGGACCAAAAGACCCTGAAACCACAGCGGGACATGAAGAGGCGCCTCGGTCTCTTGGTCAGCTCCTGCATGTACACACTGAGAGAGTGAGGTGTGAGGATGGAGACAGACAGGCCAGCCTGGGGGCTTCAGGTCCAAAGATCTGGGCCAGAGGAGAGGCCTAGGGAAACACAGAGGCTCAGCTCAAGTCTTGGCCCCTCCCTTAGCACTCGTTTTCTGTGACCCAGGTTAGCAGTGTTCACCAATCTGGTCAATGCTCACTTGTGCCTAAACTGCACTGGAATATTAGAAAGGAAGAGAAGACCAGGGGTGGTGGGTAAGGTGTTCCACATTTTTCAGTGGGAAGAGGTGGCAGGGACTATGAGAGAAGGCATTGTCCAAGCTTCCTCAGGAAGAAAGGACCCTTGACTGAGGCTTGTCCCTGCAAGGTTGCCTCCTCTGCCCTCTTTTCCCTCCTCCCCATACACCATCATGAAGGGTGGTGCTGGTTCCTTGTTCCTGCTCTTTCCTCACCTGCCTGATGTCTCCTGGTCCCCTTCCCTCTTTAGCCAACAACCTCTTTTTAAACTCATTTTTCCTACGAGCAGTTTGGGGGAACCATCTGTTTCCTATTGGCACCTTGACCTGACTGGACACACACGCTGTCTGTTGACAAAAACTCAGAGAAGTTGAGCATCTTCCCTGAGCCCAGGGCTCTCACATGGGTCAGAGTGAGAGGTGGCTGCAACTGAGACCCTTCCGCCTACGCTGGCCCCAGGTCTAGCTGGATGATTTCACAGGAGTTAATGACCAGCTCTGCCCAAGGCCAGAAAAAGAAATTAAAAAGTCTGGTGAGTGGCACCATGGTGGAAGCTTCCCTCCCACAAAAGGTCACCAAAGCCTGTGGAGGAGGGCACTTCAGCAGGAGGCACGAGGCTGTGCCATTGTAAGGGAGAGGAGCTCTCCGGACAGACCAGGGGCAGAGCAGTCTGGGAGGAGGGTTGGAGGCCAGCAAAGACTCCTGGCAGGGTAAGAGATGGAAGTGAAGTCATGGACAAAGGCTGGGACACAGGAGGGCAAGGTGTGTCAGTGACACCCTGCAGGGACTTTTGGGAGGCCACAGGAGTTCAAGGCGATCAGTAAGCTTTTATTCTCCTGCAACCACTGGGTGTCTGGTATCTGGCTGCATTCCCCCATGATGCAGCTCGTTCTTTGGGAAACCCTTAAGAACTGGTGGGTGGTGGAGGGGCTGGAGAGATGGCTCAGTGATTAAGGCTACCGACCTCTCTCCTACAGGGACCTGGGTTTACTTCCCAGCACCCGGTGGCTCACGATTGTCTATAATTACAGTTCCAGAGGACCTTCTGGCCTCTGTAGGCATCTGCATGGTGCACGTATATAAGCGCTGACAAACAGAAACAGAAAATAAATAAATAAACGTTAAGAATTGACTTGTGTAGCTGTGCACATTTTTTTTCTTTTTTTCAGAGCTGGGGACCGAACCCAGGGCCTTGCGCTTGCTAGGCAAGCACTCTACCACTGAGCTAAATCCCCAACCCCAGCTGTGCACATCTTTAATCCCAGCACTGGAGAGGCAGATCTCTGATCTCAAGGCCAGCCTGGTCTACAGGGTGAGTTCCAAGATAGCCAGGGCTATAGAAAGACTCTGTCTCGAACAACAACAGCAACAACAACAACAACAACAAAACAAAACAAAACAAAACAGTCTAGGAGCCCACCCAGAGCTGGGCATGGTGACACAGTCCTGAAAATCAGGCATTCAGAAGTGGCAGGAAGATCAGGCAGTCTAGACGAGCCTGGCATAAAAAGGCAGAGACCTTTTCTAAAACCAGAAAGAAAAGAAAAAGCCAACAGCAATAACACCAAACAAACAAAACAAAAACCCGCAAAGTAGATTTGCCCAGCTGGGTCTCACCCTGTGGGAGAGCTGGCAAACACATCTACAAGGCACAGTGGAGGTGAGATGGCACGGACTCTCCACAGGGGGCGCTCACACGCCTTTGTGAACGTCTCCACTCGAGGCAGCCCAGCCAGGGACACAGCCCGCAGCCCTGCCCTTCCACGTAGGCCGCCACACCTGCCTCCGTTCAGACACCAGCCCTGCCCTTCCTCCCCCAACCCTCTCGCCTGTAAATATTTAAACAGCGTAGGAGAACTGATCTCCAGAGAGAGCCGGGGCAAGCTGGGAAGCTCTCCCAAGCCAGAGGGCTGCTGTTCCTGGGCCCACTGCTGCCCGGCTTGATGACCACAGCGTGTCCACGCCCTCCCACAACCCACCTGGAGCTCTGCCAGGTTCCAAATGGATGCCCAGGTTATGTTGAAGTCTTTGACTTGGGTGGGACCTGTTGCCCCAGCCCACAGAACTTGGCTAAACATTCCAGAATCTGCAGTCAAAATGCCTTCCCCCAGGAGGCTGCACAGAGCTGCACCAAATCGACACAGGCCTTCTAGGGGCAGAGATAGAACAGGGGTTTGCTGAATGAGGATCCTGAGCCCCTGTCTACACGGCAGGTGCTCATATGTGATGGTGACCACCCTGAGGCTGTCGCCACCATAATGTCAGGCACCTAGGCTTAGGTAGTTCCCAGAATTGTCCCCAGCCCCTGTCCTTCCCGATGGGGCTTGTATGTCAAAGACCAAAGTCAGCAAGGGCTAGGGGGAAAAAAAGGCTTTCTGGATGTGGGGAGAATGGCCAGACTTAGCACAGGATAGCCCCGCCCACGCAGATTTCAGATGCAGGGGGATGGTGTTAGTGAAAGCGCATCTCGGACATTATAGGGAGCGTTGCGGGGTGTTCTGAGTTTTTATTTGGGAAACCTGGGGCGCTGACTTTAAGGCCACAGTCAAGGTCATGTGGCTTCTTTTACTTTGGTGTTTACAAACCTTTAAAAGTTTTAAAACTGGGCTGGAGAGATGGCTCAGCAGTTAAGAGCACTGACTGCTCTTCCAGAGGTCCTGAGTTCAAGTTCCAGCAACCACACGGTGGCTCACAACTATAATGGAATCCGATGCCCTCTTCTAGTGTGTCTGAAGACAGTGACGGTGTACTCACATATATAAAATAAACAAATCTTTAAAAACAAGTGTTAAAACAAATGGCTTGCCTTAACAGTGGACACACATAATGGACTTGGTCCATAGGGTCCCCTGGTTGGAGGTACACACTACACAGGCCTGCATAGAGGTCCCCGGGGGTATTGCTTATCCCCTGGGCCCAGCTAAGCCCCCTCTAGCTCCAGCTGGCACCGACCTCCGGCAGCCGAAACCTAGGCTGGTGAGTGATGGAGCCAAGAGGCTGTGTCTGGGCTGGAGTCTCTGGGCACCAGGCCTGCTACCTTCCAGAGGAGGATGCTATGGTGAACACCTAAGGGCTTTGCAGGGCGGCTTTAAAAATAGCCCTTGTCAGAGGAGTATGAGGAAGGAGGGGTGACCCAGCATCCACTGAACTATCAGGGTGACAGACGGGAGGTACTACAATTCTGCTTGACTCAAAGGCACGTCCCGGAGCTGAGGAGACGGCTCAGCAGGTAAAATGGCCTGGGTTTGGATCCCAGGAACCCAACAGCGCGAGTGAGCACTGTTCTCTGAAGTGATAAAACTGGGTCTAAGAGACCTGAGAGGGAGGTCAGAGAGGGCTTCCTGGAGGTAGCAAAGCCCCACAATCTGAAAGACAAGCCAAAACTACTACTGTAGGCCTCGGTTTCCCCAGCTGTAAAGCAGGGAGAAGAATCTGCCTGTATCTGTCTCCACAGAGCTCCAGGAAGGGAGGGGCAGGTGCAAAGATCCCGTGGCGGTTTCTAATTTGCTATGGGAAAGGAGAGTTCCTGAGCGGGGGATGGGGGTGGGGTCGGGGAACATGGGGATATTTTGAGAGGCTCTGCTCCCCCAATCCCCAGCCCCCAGTCACAAGCAGACCTGGAGGAAGGAGGGGGAGGCTTGCTCCAAGCTGCTGTTTCCATGCTGGCTCCAGCTTCGTCTGCCTCCCCCACACCCCGCCCCTTCATGGGTGTCACCCCCTCCTGCAAGAGCCAGAGGACAGGGGACTCCCACCGCCTGACCTCTGCCTATGCATCCTTCTCCATGCCAATCACCTCCGGCTTCTCTCCCACTCTGAACCCCTGCTCACAGGGCAAATGCCTGTTAGAAGCCAGCTAGAGGGTGAGCTCAAGTTCTATGCAAATTATATTCAAATGAAGGGATTTGAGTATTTACGCATTTGAGCATCTCAAGGGCGTCCCCACCACTTCTCTCGGAAATCCCAAGAGCACTGCGCTGAAAGCTTTTCCCAGGCTGCCTTCAGGGTGTTTTAAGTAGCAACCCGAAATGGCCACCTGTGGGGCACTCAGCTTGGCAGCCATGGCGGTCCAAAGCCTGCATTATCTGTCCATGCTGGGCCAGGCACACAGTAAACTGTCTTGTTCACCCCTTCTCTTCCTCATTCATTCATTCGTTCGTTCGTTCGTTCATTCATTCACTCAACAGCTGCCTATAGGCACTTGCTACATACAAGTTGGTGTGACACACATGAGCCCAAAGATCCATGGTAACCTTGCATCATGGGTGTCACTGTTCCGTCTTCCCTGCCAGACTGGAGCCTGTGAGAAGATCGGGACTTGAATCAAGGCTGGGGAGCCCCAGGCTGTCTCAGGTGGAGCCCCCCCCCCCCCCCGGCAGCAGGGTCCAGGCAGCTTGCTCACTTGGCCCCTGAAACTGAACATCAGCATCAGGGTCACCGACGGTTCCTGGCTCTCCAGCCTTTATTCAGCTTCCGTGGGTCACCTCTCCCTGCTCGCCTGGCACACACTGGCTCCCTGGGAGAATCGTGCTCGCAAAGGAACGTGCGTTTCTCATATGCCAATTACCAGTACGAGGAAGGCGGTGCTCAAAGGCAATGCGGACTGCGGACTACGGCATTCTGGAGCAGGTGCGCACGCAGGGGTGGGGTGGAGATGGGGGTGGGGGTGAAGGGACTAGAGACTGCAGGCCTGGGAAGATGACCCACAGCGTGGAGGGGTGCGAGCTCGAAGGCAGGTCAGGGAACTGTGACACTAGAGAGCGGGAAGCCCCTGGGGCCAGGGTTGTTGGGAAATCTTTCCCCTGCCCTCTCCCAACCCACCTGCTCTAAATAGGTGTTGGGGCTGGCTGGCGGATGGAGGTCTGTGGTTCAGGCGACTGGGCCACAGTTAATGGTTTACTTGATGGCTATAAAAAGGTACTGGGCGGAGTTCCCTGACCATCTGAGGACTGCCCAAACCCCCACAACCACGGGAAAAGGTGTTCTCGACAGCAGATGAGGTTTCTATTAACCAGCCCCCTGTACTCCTGCGCCAGGGCCCCAGACCCACCCAGAACCCTTCCCTTTTCCTGGGATAAGAGGGTTGGGAGGAGCCTCAGTCTCCTCCACACGCAGGGGAAAAAAAAAAAAAAGAGCCCCGAGCGTGCTTCACATTCCGCCCACACCGGAGAGCCGCCAGCCTCCTCACAGGTGCGCTGCCCACCGCACGGCCAACAGACCTCCCTGGCAACGCCCCATCTCCAGACGCACAGCCCTGGAGATGAGCAAGCCAGCACAGATGCCTCCTCTCCCCAAGAACGTCTAAACTTGGGAGGATGTGAAAAACTAAAGCCTTGGGGAGCTGCTTAAAACACTCAAATAAGTGCCGGGCGTGGTGACACACACCTTTAATCCCAGCGCTCGGCACGTGGGGTACAGGGGTGGGGTGAGGCAGAGGCAGGAGGATCACCGCGAGTCCGAGGCTAGTCTGGCCTACAAAGCAAGTTCTAGGACAGCCAGGGCCACACAGAGAAACCCTGTCTCAAAAAGCAAACGAACAAACAAAAACAACGCTCAGATAAATCAGAAACTGACTTTACCCTCCCAGATCTTAAAATGGAAAGCGGTGAGAATGTTGTTTTTAAGGGATGGTTTTAGATCCCGACGCCCGCCTGCTACCTGCTGTGTGTCCTCGGACAATTCACTTCACTTCTCTGTGCCTCCATTTAAACGTCTCCAAAATGAGGTAACACAGAGGCCCGCCCCTCAGATGGCTGAGATTTGTTTGTACTGCACATGCAAATGTATATCAAGTACTTGATAGATTATCTAAAATGTGATAGAACTTTCTAGAAATGCACTGTAGACCCGTCCTCCCATTCGGTAGCAATAGCTCTGTGGTTCCACCGAGTCCTTGCAAAGGAGCTGGGATTAGTGAGGAATAGTCTTATTTTCACGTGCGCGCACGCGTTCACGTGTGTCCGCCACTGCGCATGTGTGGAGGTGAGAGGACATCCTCAGGTGCCAGCCCTCTCCTCCGCCCTTTGTTTTTCTGTTTCTCATGCCATGTCAGCTGTGCTGCGAGTTCGAGGATCTTCCTGATTCTGCCTCCCACCTCCTGCAGGTGCGCTAGGATTGCAGCCCCTGGTGCTGCGTTTTAAATTTAACCGGGGACCAGAAAGTAGGGGCTTGTGGCTAAGTCACGCAGGCGCACTGGCACAGGTTGGAATTAGGCCCTTCAAGGGCCCTTACAGAACTGGAAACCACACCGTCTTCGAGCTTATGTCACGCTGTCCGGCCGGAGTGACTGACAGCCCCTGAGAATCTCTAGGCTGAAAACGTGAGGCCCCAAATGATGGCGCAGGAGGCGGGGCTTCTGGGAGGTGATGAGGTCAGGGGCGTGGCCTCGTGATAGGTTTGCGTCCTCGGAACCGGGCACAGAGCCCTTTCCCTCCCGTTTACTTAGTGAGCACAGTAATGGAAGTCTGTCCGCCTCCCTGGAGCTCGGCTGCCCTGACCTCCAACCTCCTGATGCAGGCGCAGGCAGGCAGGTCAAACTCCCTTCTGGCTATGGGCAGCTGTGGTTCCAGCCCAGTGTCCTGCTTCCTGATGCCATCTCCTACCCATGTTACTCTGCTCTGTCCCTCCAGGCTTGACCAATCACAGCGACCTGCCCCACTGTGGTGGGCACAAAAGGATCGCGTCATTTAGGCCGGACCAGACCCAAAGCCAATTTCCTGTGACGTCAGTGCTGTGACTGAGGACGTTACAGAGCCAAAGAACGCGGCGAAATGCAACCCACAGCGATGGAAGGGGCCTGAGGACATCACCGGAACCGCGGGATGTAGCTGTCCCTAAACCCGCCCACCCCAAACCTCCCAGACACTTGAACTGAGACATCTATTAGCCCCTTCGCTTTGTAGACTTAGTTTTCTGGCTGTTTTTAATTAGGACTGATTGAAGCTGAAACGAACAGTAGACAGACCGTGCTCTGCTGCTTTTTGACTGTGTGAGCTTCTCTGTGTTTATTAACCTCTCTGGCCTTCAGTCTCCTTGTCGGGAGGGGACCAGCTGCCTGGTCCACTGGAGGACTGCTTTGTTATTAAATGAGAAACGGAAAAGCAGTTAGCATTCGTGTTCAGTAAAGGGAGGCTGCTACAGTTTTACTAATCAAGCATAATTTACTAAACAAGAATAACCAGAAGGGAATGCATTCAATGCCGGAGTAGCATCAGGTCTCTAAATTACCAGAGACCTGAATTAAATAATTAACTAATTACAAATCATGGAGTCCGGGCTGGCTTCAAACTCCCTATGCGACTGCAGATGATTTTGAACTCCTGATCCTCCTGCCTCCACCTCCCTAGTGCTGGGATCGCAGGCAGCCATCCATGCCTGGTTCTCCATATGGTTCATTTTTACTATGTCTCGTCTGGCTATTTTGTGTTTGAGATGGGATCTCTCTACACGGCTCTGAATGTCCTGGATCTCACTACACCCATCATCGCCTGCCCTGAGCTCACAAGAGATCCATCTGCCCCTGCTCACAGTCTGTCCCTGTGAAGAAGGAACCAGAGTCCATTCTCCAAGCTCCCCAACTATTGAAAGAAATAACAGTCAGCATTCAGAACTCTTAGGATCCAGGGCCTGGGGACACAGCAGCCAGAGGGTGATGCCCAGTGAGTCTGGCTTCCTTGGGCTTCCTCTCCGGTGGGCTGACTGAGAAAATGGAGCTGGAGGAAAGACCCTGCTCTCTACCCCAGGACAGGGACATAGCCTGCTGAAGGCTCAGCTATTCCGACTCGACTCCTAAGAGAGGAGGGTGGCAGGCTTCAGGACAGCAGGGACAGAGAGGTGTCACTACAAAGGAGAGAAGGCTGTCGAGGGTCTATCATCGGGGAGGGTCACACACTCCCCAAGGTCGTGCTTCATAAGGACTCATGCATTGTTGGTTTGGGCTCCCATAAAAAGCAGAACAGAGTTGGAAGTGGGGCTTGGCTGTAGCATGGGCATCTCTATGAGCTAAGGTGAGTGACCTGCCATCCCGTGCCTCCTTAATGGCTGTCATAAGACATGGTGTTTCATCAGCCTCAGGGGGCCTGGGGAGGGCCAAGAGAGGTCAGCCAGGTCCATGCCACATGTCATCCAACGGCTCAGCCCAGCCCTGCCTGAGTGGCTGTGGCTTGTTCCCGGGAAGACTAGTCGGCAGTCTTTATTACATCGTAAACACAGACTTGACCCATCCAGAGCCGCGTGAACAGGCACGAGTGGGCTTTCTGAGCAGGGTGCCGGCCAACTGGGATGCTCGGAGGTCTTGGGCTGGCCAACTCACTCACCTGGGAGGTGGGAAGAGGAGGAGATGGGGCAAACCGGCTCCTCACAGAGCAGCAGCAGAGGCTTCCTCGAATGTCACCAGGCAGACTCAAGGTCTGATGGTAGCATGGACGTTTAAATATGACCATACCTGAATCCGATTGCTCCAAACTCCCCAAACGCCTGAACTAAGAAATTCATTTTCGCCTTCCAGCCTCCCACCCCCTTTTCCTGGGTTCTGTAGCCAGCAAATGCTGGCACTGGGAACAAAGCAGTCCTGATCTTTCTGTTAAACTGCATCAAATACTCTTAGCAGCTCCTGGAGCCCCTCCTGAGCTGCTGCAGGGGAAGGCCTGCAGGGGGACAGGTGTAGGAGGTGCGGGAGCAGCCTTGCATGCCTAGTGCTACCCACAGCTCCCAGAAAGTCACCTTGTCAGAACTTTGAAAACACATCAGGTGTGGCAGTGGGCTAATGAGACTGTATTAACCATGAGGAGTTCTGCTCTCCAAAGACCACAGACAGGGCATACATGCATGCTCACATGGGCATGCACACACACACACACATCACATTCACACATACTCAATGGCAGTTTCAGAGCCTCTACTCCACACAACAGGAGCAACAGCAGCTCCCAGCTCATGAACAGGAGCTCGCAAAGAATGAGACAGAAAGCTGAACACAGTGGTGCATGCTGTGAGCCCCAGCACTTGGGAGGCAAAGGCAGGTGGATCTCTTTGAGTTTGAGGCCAGCCTGGTCCACAGCGTGAGTCCCAGGACAGCTAGGGCTACACAGTGAGACCATCTCTCAAGAAAGAAGGAAAGAAAGGTGGGGGAGGGGAGTGGAGGTGAGTCTGAGCTTCCTCTCCCATATAGAGTCCTTGCCCTTTGCCCCACACTACTCTCTCATACCATCATCTTCCTCTCTGGCCCAAAACTCCGCCATGGCTCTCAGCTCAGACTAAAACGAAAGTCTCACTTGGTCACAGGCATGATGAGCCTCCCAGGTCTTCCTCTGGAGTTCATCTTCCCTCTTGTTCTCTCTGCTCCAGCCCCACTGACCTCCAAACGCAAGGACTCGTACATGCTGGAGGCTTGATGGAAGACATCAATAGCGACCCCTGTCTCTGCCCAAAGATCGCCCCATCACAGAGGCTGGCCCCGACCTCTCTGGCCAGCCCTCTCTTCTGTCTCTCCCCTGCCTTGTCTTATAACACTGAGCACCATCCATATTTGTTTATGGTTATATATGTATACATGTATGTATATGCACACATTTACACATGTGTATATAACATACGTATATATACACACAAAATTATCTTGAGTATATGTATGTGTATGTATATGCAGACACAGGTACACATTTATACACACATATATATACATACGTGTGTATATTACACACTAATGTCTATAATGTGAACATGTATGTGTATGTATATTTGCACATGTATACACACATATATAGGTATATACACACGTTTACATTGTACCTATATATGTATTTGTACACATACACACGTGTATATATATGCATACATATATACATATGTGTATATACACATACACGTGTGTATACATATGTTTATATTGTGTATGTGTATGTATGTACACATACATGTATATACACATGCATATATGCACATGTATCTATTGTGTATATGTATATATATATATATATTGTATGTGTATGTATGTATGTGTCCATGTACACATGGAGGTCAGAAGTTGATGTCTGGAATCTTCCTCAGTCATTTTCCATCTTCTTCTTTGACACAGGATCTGAAGTCCACTGATGGATTACAATGTCTGTCCAAGAGCTCTGGGGATCATCCTGTCTCTGCCCTCCCCGGGCTGTATTTACACATTTGTCGGGTCTCACCCGAGCGCTGGGGATTTAAACCCAGACCAACAGGAAGCGATTTACCCCACGATTCACCTTCTCATCCGTGCCCCTGCTAGACTGTACAGCAAGAGCGTCATTTCCCAAGCTGCCGCTTCCTGAACAAGGTTACACCCCAGGGATGCTCAGTAAACATTCGTGGATGGAAGAAAGGGAAGGCGGGGGAAGAGAGGAACAGAAGTCCTTTTCTAGGAGCTGGGAGGATCCATGTTGATGGTGAGCAGGTGCAACAGTCTTGGAGCCCGCGCTCCCCGCTCTTGTGTTCTCTGTAGCATGGTCTTGTTACCTGTCTGGGGCGGGTAGGCAGCCGGCACAGGGCACACTGGCAACCACGCACTCCCCTCATCTCCCTCCTTTACACACATCTGCCCCAGACTGTGCTTCCACGGAGTTCTGAAGATCCTAGCTAAGCCTGCTGCTGTGTGTTCCAGGCAGGAGTCTCTGTTGATGGACGGGTTACGGTGGAGTGATGGGAGAGAGGTGATGGTAGTAGTGGTGGTTGAGCGGGGTGACCGTGGAGGTAATGAGGGCCGTGGTGATGATGGTGATACTGATGTCGATCACAGTGGTCAGAGCTGTGTTGATGGTGATGGTGGTGGTGGTGGTGGTGGTGGTGGTGAGGGGTGGTGGGTGGGGCAATCATGTTGGCATGTGGGGGTGTCTCCTATACCGCAGGGTGTTAAGTGGTGGCACCCCTGGCCTCTTCCTGCAGACCCTGGGAGCACCCACAGCTGTCACAAACCAAAATGTTCCCAGACACACCGAAGGTTCCCTGGGGCAGAGCTGCACAAGTACCCTAAGAACCTATTAACCCACACCCCCGCCCCCGCGCGTCTGATTCAAGCCTTGCGCGGTGACCTGCGTGCTATCTGGCAACTCTTTGGAGGTGGCCAAGCTGTCCTCAGTCCTACATTAAGAACTGCTGCGGACTTAGAGTAAAGCCCGAGCGTCTCCATGGCAACGCGGCTCAGTTCCCTGATGTTCCTTCAACCTCCTTAGCACATCCCCCTTCATCCAGTCTTCCACTTCAGCTGAGGCCGAAGGGATGGGGCGGGCTCCGCTAGACAGAGAGGGTGGCTCTGCTGGACAGTCCCCCCTTCAGCCCCCACACACACCCCCTCTCCACCCGGAGCTAGCCAAGGCTTCCTCTGCAGGATCTGTCTCCTGGCACTGACACGCTCCAGGGGTCTCAGCTGCTGCCCACCAGCCCCTGCTTTCTCCTCTCCAATTAAGAGGCCTCCTGGCAGCAGCCACAGGCAGGAAAACAAGGCGGTTAGTCACTTAGCTTCCGTTATCAACCTGGATCACGTGGCTGGCTCTTTTTAATGGCTGTTGTCATGACAACGGGAAGCCAGTCCCTGCTTGCTCTGGGAACCAAAACAAAATTAAGGGGTGGTGGCAGGGAGGGAAGGCGGGCCAGGGAGGAAACCGCTTAGAGCTGGGGGAGGAGGGGCTTTAGCTGGGGGAAACAGGGATGTGACACTGACCCAACCCCAGAGAAGCACAGGAGGGAGGCACGGTGGATGTCAGGTGACAGGGTGTATGTCTGTCACAGCTTATTCTGCTCACTGAGTCATCTTCATCCCTATTGTGACAAAAATGGACACCCAGACACTGGCAAAGATAAAGGCAGGTGCCCCCAGGAGACTGTGCAGTTCACAAGCCATTGGTTTGGGTGACACACACCCCTTTTCACTTGCCACATTCCTCAAGCTTCCCACCATCCCCCACTTGTTTCTTGTGTGTGTGTGTGGTGGGGGAGAACACCTCTCTTTCCAGCAGGTCCCCCCCTCCCCCCGCTCCAGCTGCCCCTGCACTCTCAAGTTCAGCATGTCCCTGCAGCCCAGTCCTCTATTGTCCCCTCTCTCTGCCAGGACTTTCCTGGTTCTCCACTGTCATACCCTGCAGGCTTGCAGGTATGTGTTTTTGCTCAGTGCTGGGGTGTGTGCAAGACCTCATGTCCCTTCCACAATCATCCTCTTTCTCATGTCACTACCTGGTCTGCCAGCACCTGCTTCCTCCAGCAGAGTGTCTCCATTCTGGACTTCCAACTCCTGCTCTAGTTGAACTTGGGGCTCCTTCCTGACCTACCTGACTGCAGTCCTGGGTCCCGGCAGCTCCCTAGGCTGCCTCTGGACACAGCTTCCAACCCCACAGGCTCTGTGGCACAGCTCTGTGGCAGGTTTGCACAGCTGTCTGGCTATCTAGGGATGTCCCCTGTCACCTCTTCCAGGACGAAGAGGGAGGCTGTGGCGTGCAGGGGTGTGGCTCATCTGAACTCAGAGACAGAGGGGATGATGCTTGCTAATCAGACTGGTAGGCAGATTCCCCCCATCCATATCTGACACTGGAGGGGTGGCTCATTACCCAAAGAGGTGGCCAAAGGAAGCAGTGTACAGAGCGGTAAGCTGAGGGGGATGACTTGGGAGCTTCCAGGTGACAGACTTCCTCCTGTTCCTCTGCGCTGGGTCTGTACACTTCAAACATGGTTTCCTGCCTCTGGCCACGCCATTCCTGGTAAGGTAATGGGAATCACACCACCCCTGGACCTCAAGAGCTTGGATGGCCTGGTGGTGGTGGTGGTGGTGGTGGGGTTATCCTACCTCTGGCCCTTCTTGGCTGGGTGCTGTTTGAAGCCACTCCCCCTCCTGTGAGCCCCGTCTTCACAGGGTGGCTACATCTGCAGTACACAGAACATGGAAACCCCCAAAGAAGCTTAGACCCTCAGAGCAACCGACCTCCATAAACGCAAAATTTAGAAACTGAGAAGTCTACGGTTGGGAACCCCAACTTCTGCTTCTGACTTTGAAGCTTTGATAATCTGCTCTCGGCAGGGCAGGAAAAGCCCACTCCACCCAGGCTCAAGCCAAGAAGGTGGCTCACTCCAAACCTAGTGGTCCCCCAGAGGCAAGGAATCCAGTAGACTTGTGGTCCCAAGGCAGGGGCAACACCCCCAAGGCATTTCCAGGAGCCCGAGCTACTGGAAATGAGGACCAGATGTAGGGGGCATGTGGGCCATGGGGCTGCACATGTCACTCTGCAGATGGGAAAGGGATGATCTTACAAAGAGAGGACTTATTGTGGTGAATGCTGAGGGGGCCTGTGGCACAGCCTGACATGAGTGTCTCCTAGGTGCCCCAGGGCCTTGCTGACCCTGTCTTCTTCTACATACAGTACATCCTATTTGGTCAACCGTTTCCCTAATGGAGGGGGGGTGTTAGCCCGAGGCTCTGACAGCCAAGGAACAGGCATCCCAGCCAGGGCTGGGTAAAAACCATGACTTCCAGCTTTAAACCTGTGGGCTAAGACCCTTCCTGGAAGGGCAGTGGTGTGAGGTTGCGGGGTTGGGGTCTGCATAGTCTCTCCAAACAGAGACAGAGGTAAGGACTGCTAGGCCTTTCCACGGGACCCCCCCCCTTCTATCTATCTTACGTATCACCTCAAGGGAAAATTCTAGAATCTGCAATCATCCGAGGAGCTGGCTCTTTAAAAGGAATGTGCTACACACAGAGACACAAACACAGAGACACACCCACGATCCCCAAGAGGAGGAAGGAGCGGGCAACAGGTCCCGGCCTCCAGCTGCCCAGGTGGCTGACACCAGGAAGGGAGGGCCTCCTGGGTGGCACCCCTAACACACACACACACACACACACACACACACGTATGTGCGTGCACATCACACAGTTATATACATAGGCATAGACACACACACCCACGCTCAGGAAGCAAGGGACAGACTCCTGCCTGGCTCACAGCCAGGCAAGATCTCAGGGTAAGAACCCCAAGATGAAGACGTGGGGGTGGGGGCTGAAGGATAGGGAGGGCAACGCCACACCATACGTACTCAGTCTTACTCATTCACACAAATGTACATATGTAGATTCACATGCGCACAAACAAGATATACATCAGCCTTAGGTATTTCCAGGCAGGTACACGTGTGTTTCCCATACACAGCCACATGTCCTTGGGAAACACCACAGGCCCACAGACATTTAAATGCCACCTCAGCCTTCTAAACTCTCCTGGCTCCCAAGGCCCTGGGAGGTCACTGACTGTGAACTCCTTGGTAAGGCTAGGCTCCCATCTCAGGGGTGGGAGGTGGGGTGGGGGTGGGGGGTGGGGGGTGGGGGGTGGGGGGTGCAGGCAGCCACTCCTGTCTGATTCCGTGGATCCGTGGAGGGACCTGCCCTGGGACCCTGGCCCAGGTCACAGGCTCTCCTGGATAGAGTCCCTGGCACCTAGAGGTGGCTCCAAGGACTGAGTATCTGGGGTGGGTTAAGGAGACAGTTCCATGTTCCAAAATTGAACTGCTGCTCTGTTCCAAAACCTGATCTACCTGGAGACATTCCGCATCCCTAATGAGGAGCCCCCACATCACCCTACCATACCCCAGGAGTGAGTACCTGTCCCTCCACAAGGAAAAGATCCCACCTAGACACCTTCCGTTCCTACACCAGGAGGGCCTCACGCACTGAAACACCCGTTTTACAGCGTACCTCCCAACCCCTCCCTGGTTAGCCATGCACAGTCACCGCCAGCCAGGTGTCCGCGGTGGCCCTGTCACCCTAGGGTGGCCGCCCCTACCTCCTTCTTCACGGTGCGCAGCAGCCTCTGGCGGGTCTCGGCCTCTGCGGGACAAGCAGGGAAGCGCGGTGAGCGGCACCGAGGCCGCGGGGCCTGGCCGCCCTCCCGCCGCCCGCCCGTGCTTACCCGCAGGGACCGAAGCCATGGCTCAAGCTGGTCGGTACCGGGTGCCCGGACGCGTCTCCGCTCCGCGCCCTGCTGCAGCCGCGAGGAGGCGGGACCGGCAGGGGATGAATGACAGCCCAGGATGCGGACGTCAGAACCTGACAAACCGCCCAAGTCACCCGTGAGAGCTCAGCGCCGCCTCCTGGACAGCTCACAGCACAGAGCATCCTCCTCCAGCCTCCTCCAGGCATCAGCGTCAGCCGTGCCAAGTTGCCAAGGGTGACCTAAGATGCCTAACCGTGACCTACATCCCGTGTCTCCGTCCATGTATATTTAAAACTGAGGCAAAACCAGGCTCGGGGCAAACTCCTAACGACCCATTGATGGGGAGACTGAGGCAGGGGACTCATGACCTGGTCAGGTTTACTATTGCTGTGATAAAATCCCAGGACCAAAAGCAAGTTAAGGAGGAAAGAAAGGGCTTATTTGGGTTCCATCACTGAAGGAAGTCAGGGCAAGGACTCTGGAGGCTGGAGCTGATGCGGAGGCTATGCAGGGGTAATGCTAATGGCTTTGCCCGAAAATGGCACTACCCACAGTGAACTCGGTCTACCCCACAATAATAACCACTTAAGAAAATGCCCCCCATTGATGGCATTTTCTCAATTGAGGCTTGACTGTGGCTTATGTAGTTGACATAACACTAGCCAGTACACACCCTACGGGGCGGCCTGAGAAACGTTGGGAAAGCTTCCTTGTAGCCTGGAGGCTTTCCCAGGCTGCTATCAGTCGGGGCTGGCTCACCCTGTGGCCAGAGCCTGGCGCTGCTTCTGGCAGGGTGCCTGTGGCGCCCTCTAGCGACGACCATGGGCATCGCGCGCAGCAGTGAGGCGCCGAATATACAGCTCATCGCTGTCCTGCACAGCGAACGTCTTCACAATTCACAGCCCAGTAAGAGTGACTGCTGGGAGCCAGTGCCAGTGGGGGTCTTCTTTCTTGTTGATTCTTCTTGAAGTAGCAGAGGGGGAAGAGCGTCCGCGAAGGGTGAGATTTTGTCTTACAAGATATTTAGGGTTGCTGTATAATAATAATAAAAAGTTTACTTATCTAAGTCACCATGCTCTGCTACTGTAGCTGACCCGCCTTCTGTGTTCCTCTGAGGCTAGAAACTGGCACTTAGCACTTCATTCTAAAACAGCAGGAGATAAAGTAGAGGATTAATTGCTAGAGCCTTTCCCCTTTTTGTCCCTATCCCTCTTGCTTGTCAGGCTAGGGGGAAGTTAGGAGCAATAAACTTCTATTGAACCAAGAGATGTGAATAGCGCTTACAGAAGGAAAAACATTTACATAGGGAAATATGCATAAACTCATATAGGTTCATATACAGATCCGTGAATGTGCATTTATTCATTTCCACTCAAACCAGTTGGGAGCAGCTTGCATGCATTCTTTTTTTTTTTTTTTCCCCCGGAGCTGGGGACCGAACCCAGGGCCTTTCGCTTCCTAGGCTTGCATGCATTCTTACAATTACATTCTTACACACACATCCATACTTACATATGCATATGGAGCAAAAAAAACCAAGCACCGGTGCAGAAAGAACTCACTCATTCTGGATGAAAGATGAGCTCCAATCTTTATTGAACAAAGAAAAAGCTTCTACCTTTTGAATGCTAAATGGATTAAACCCAAGTTTGTAAGAAAAAGCTTGTTCCTTTTAATAAGACTAAGCCTGCCCTGTTACTAAGAAATGGCCTGTCCTGTCCCGTGGTAAGGAGACGCTTGCCTGCTCCTTCTGCTCTCTCCAGCCTCTTACTTTTTCCTCTTTCCCTCTGCATTCTGCACATTGCCCTCTTATGTTACCTATAGTCTCTAAGTTATTCCACTCTGCATTCTCCTTCTAACCTTGCTCTCTCCTCCTGTCCTGATGTCCCAATAATGCTCTTACTCTCAATGCCTCTTCTCCCAATGCTATGCCTATACGTCTAAGTTCTTTCTTTCTTTTTTTTTTCTTTTCTTTTTTTCCGGAGCTGGGGACAGAACCCAGGGCCTTGCGCTCTCTAGGCAAGCGCTCTACCGCTGAGCTAAATCCCCAACCCCGTCTAAGTTCTTCTTGAGTTCAATTCTGTCTAAAAACTGTTCTGTCTAAAAACCTCCTCAGCTCAGTTCTGCTCAGCTTGGTTCTTCTCAGTTCAGTTCCCACTCTTCCTTTTTTTCCTAAGCCCTTAAACACCTTTCAGAATACACCATCACACGTTACAATGTTCATCACTAGTTCACACACACAAAAATCAAATCGTACGTAAATTGAAATAGAAACTTGCAACAGAGAATGTTTGCATGCATATCCATCAGGAGTAATTATCTGGCTAAACATCCATCACCTGTCACAGCTCCACAGGTACACTGAAGGTTTAAAACCATAACTAAGTTATTAGTGAAGTTTTGTATAGATAAACCCAGTCAATAGTTTATTCTCTGTCTTAGCACCTATAATAAATCATTAGTTTCCTTTTTATGACCACTGGTTAATTGTTTTACAACCTCTTGGAATGTGCTCTGAGTAGAAGAAAGTCTGGTTACTTTCTAAGAGCAATTAACTGGTGGCACTTGGGAGACTGGCAGAGTTCTCACTGCAGTTTTGACATCAATCAGAAAAGGACTTAATAGCAGCCCCACTATAAAAGGGCTTAATAATCACTGATATAATTTTAGGAGTTTTTTTAATAAGCTCATTATTAAGACTTAAGAAGTCGGGGTTGGGGATTTGGCTCAGTGGCAGAGCGCTTGCCTAGGAAGCACAAGGCCCTGGGTTCGGTCCCCAGCTCCGAAAAAAAGAACCAAGAAAAAAAAAAAAGACTTAAGAAGTCATTTGTCTATATAGCATAGAGTACATCTTCACAATTCTGCAGAGATCTGCTCCAAAGGGGTGTGCTACTACTTAATGATTGTTCTATGTGTTTAATAATAACAGGAAAGGCATTTTAATAGCAGGAGTCTTTCCTAAAATGAATCCCATACAGCCTTGCTTAATAAGGGCGAACTGGTCACAGATTACATAATAATTCGAGGCTGGCCATCAGGTGAACACCTGCTAGTTATTAGCTTGTCCCATTATGGCTCCCGACAGGTGATAACCACAGCTGCGACTTGTTGATGAGGCCACCTCTGTGCCGTGAATGCTACGTATGTCTTCTCATTTCAGCTGCCAATCAACTCCATGAAGGATCCTCCAGAGAAAACACATTCAAAGACACTGGACAGAGAGCAAGGGGGAGGGGGTGGAGCGAGGCCTTCTCCATGCAAAGGAACCCCAGTTAGCTTGCCTCGATGCTGGGGTGGGTGATCTAAGCCACACTCAGACAGGAATAGGTTTGGGCATTCCTCGGGGTGTGCTGTAATGGTGGTTCTGGATGAAAATCCACAGGGGAGGGCACCTGACTGCCTTCCCTAGGGTGGGTTAGCCTTGTGCAATCAGTCAGACCTGAAGGGGAGGAAAGGGCAGAGGAGGCAGGCCGCCTTTCTAATCGCTTTGCCAGCGCTTTGCATTGGGTTTGAATCAGAATTTTGGCATTTCATAGCCTCTAGCTTGCCAGTCACCGACTGGAGCTGAGCCACCTGCCCCCACCAGGGTCTCCAGTTCACTGGCTGCGAAGCTTGAACATCTCAGCCTCCACAGCTACCTACGTACATGAATGTACCACATACATGTGTGTGTCCACACAAACAGTCAGCCTCTGCATCTGCCAGTCGCCCAGAGTGAAGTTAACCAATCGTGGGTAGAAAAGAAATGACTGCGACTGCTTCTGTGCTGAAACACACAAGCTGTTGTCTCATTCTTTTTTCTTAGCCAGTGATGTCCAGTGTCTATCACATGCTACTTACACTGCTTTAAATATATAGGTCACATAGAGATGACAGGAAGTATAAAGGAGGGTGTAAAGAGATTCTACACATGTATGACGCCGACCATAGAAGGGATGGGAACACCTGAGGACTTGGTACTTTAAAACACACCTGGAACCCATGCCCTGTGGATCCCAAAGGGTGGTTTGGTGTGTGTGTGTGTGTGTGTGTGTACATGTATATATGTATATGTATACACACATAAGTATCTATGTTGTGTGTATATGTATGTGTATATGTACACATATATGTATACATGTTTTTTGCATATACATACATGCATATTGCATATACATATACTGCATGCATATACATGCATACACTTATATACAGGCACACATGTTCACCTCATCTATTCTGTTTCTCTAGAAAACACAGATCAATATAGTCATCACTCAATATTAATTTCTTTTCCCTTCTCTCTAAACAATGTCGAGTTTGTCCTGGTACTACCTCCAGTCTTGGGCACACGCTTCAAAAGAGGTGTGCCACTTTCTACCCTAGGCAGGTCCTAATTGGCCTCTGCCAATCATCAGGTCCCTCTGCCAGTAATTAACCTGTTCATTAATTTATCCATGTATTCATTTATTGCTTATTGATTTGTGTATGTTCGTGTGCATGTCTATGGAAGCCGGTGATTCACGCCTGGTGTCCTCATCCATTCGCTACCTTTTAAACAAGTTATTTCATATTTTAATTAAAAATATTTTACGTGTATGGGTGTGATCCTGCATGTGCGGCTGTGCACCACGTGCATGCAGTACCCTCAGAGGGCATCGACCCCCTGGAACTAGAGTTACAGACAGCTGCGAGCTAGCTGCCCGACATGTGGTTGCTGGGAATATAACCCAGGTCCTCTGGAAAAACAACCAGCACTCTTAACCACTGAGCCATCTCTCCAGGTCCCTTTTGTTACCTTTGAGACAGGTTCTCTCATGGAAAGTGAAGCTCACTGACTGGCTAGTCGACTGGGCTGGCAAGCTCCAGCAATTTCCCGTCTCAACTTGACCAGCAGGGAGATAACAGGTTTATGGGGGTCTCATCGGACTTTTATGGGAGTGCCAATGTTCTTTGCCCAGTGAGCTGGCTTCCCAGACTCCAGTGATTGGTTTAAACAGGAACATGTGACACAGTTCTGCCCAATGAGATGCCGGGGAAGTCCCCTGCATGCCTCCTTGTTCATGTAGAGAGGCCTGTGGATCACACAACCCTGCTTCTGGTGCTGGTCCATTCTGTGCTCCGGCTCCCAGGCAGTCAGAGGGCACAGCTCTCATGGCGCACGAGGAGTTCCAGGACAACCAGATGCTGTAGCGTCCACCTCTGGATTTGCCGATATTTTGGAAAACACGCCAACTTCTGGTGAAGTGACAAGAGTCAGAGTTTTCTCTTACCGGCAGTTGAAATAATCCCACGTATAAGACTGAGCCACGTGAGACGCCCTTCTGTTTCTACAAATATGAACCAGGCTGTTTGACTGCTTTTCCCTGCCAAAGCAGAAGATCTAGGCCAACAATGAGCCTCTATTCTCATTCTTGCAAAAAGGTGTTCTGGATGCTTCCTAATATATCTGTCGTGTTCTAGAATGAAGTTCTTAATTAGAATGATTACAGAACTTGCTACTGTGTATCAGGTTCCAGGGTCGTTTCCATGGTGACTGGAAAAGGTCAGTTCCAGGTTTTGACTATAGGAGGCGCTGCTGAGCAAATGACATTGCTTTGGTTCATCTAGCACAGGTTATCTGGCACAGTCTAGGTTCTGTGTCATGCCGCGCTCTGACCAGCTACACACAGGGATTCAACTTCTCCGTGTGTGTATGTGTGTGTGTGCTCTCTTGATCTCATGAGGGAAAATCCTTCCCTTTCTGGGACATAGGGGAGTATTGTACTTCAAGGGACTGCCTCACAGCGTTAGCACGTTCATCTTCATAGGTGGCAAACTGCCATTCAGTTTCCCCCGCTGACCCCAGGGCTCTCTGGCATCTTGGGCTCCTGGGACAGGCGCCCAGGGTGTCAAAGGACTGTCAAGAACGTGTTTGTACTATGACAAGATCTGACGACTTACGGAACGGGAGTTTTCTGACTCTAGAGATTTTTTTTTTTTTTTTTTTTTTTTTTTTTGGCTTACCAGACCTGTGGGTTCTAGATCTGCGGCTCACCCTATCTCAGAAATTAAAAAAAAAAAAAAAAAAAAAAAGTCAAGATATATGTGTCGGGGCCCAGTGGTAGGGCATTGTGTGTGAAGGCTCTTGCTGCCAGGACTGAGAACCTGAGTTCAGCCCCCAGGACCCTCTTGGTGGGAGGAGGGAGCCAACTCCACAATCTGTCCTCCAACCTCCACACGTGCACCCTGGCCCATACACATGCATGTACACACAAACGGTTTCAATGGGTTGTGTGTGTGCACAGAACACATACTTGCCATTCCTCCAGCAGACAGGATAGCACCTGTTTATGTCTCGCTGGGTATCATGCTAAGCCACGCGGAGAGGGTCGTGCCTAGGTGATGTGGAGGTATGGCCCCCTGCATATGAAACCTTTTATACAAAGGGATTGTTATCACCTCTCTCAGTGAGTATAGCTTAAAATGTTCACATAAGAGATAACATGGTAACGCTGATGAGCCTCAGAGGCACGAGGGAGAGATGACTGGACCCACATTGAGGGAAGAGAGCCGAGAACATCACCCTGGTGCTTGAGTTGTGTTTTAGGCTGCACATGCACCAGGAGGCAACTGAATAACAAAGAAAGTCCATGCACCTGCGGGGGAACCCTGGAGCCCAGTAGATGCACAGGGTGCGGGGGTAACCTATTACTAGGGTGGAGACCTTGAAGAACATCCTTTTGGGGAGCTTGGGGTAGACAGGAGTTGCCAGATAGTTAATGCCCAGGTGTCTCTGTGGGATAACGCCATTCCTGTGTCAGAAAACACCATGTGGTACTTAATCCAAAGCAACCAGATATGAGGACAGCAGACAGGGCAGAGGGAAACGGGCTAAGGTTTACGTGAGTTGTCATCGAGGGGTGTTCCGAGAGGCAGAGTTCAAAGGACCCACAAGAAACTGTTGAAAAGGACTGACTTGGGTTGGGGATTTAGCTCAGTGGTAGAGCGCTTGCCTAGCAAGAGCAAGGCCCTGGGTTTGGTCCCCAGCTCCGAAAAAAAAAAAAATAAAGAAAAGGACTGACTTTGGAATTCTTTTATTAACCTTGTTTTTGGTGTGTGTGCATGCCCACCCACACACATGGAGGCCAGGCGGCAGCACCGGGTCTCTCCCTCAGTCACCCTGTCTAGTCCTCTTTTGAGGCAATGTCTCTTGCTGACTGTGGGACTCCTGCTTTTCACCTAGGCTTGTAGCCACTAAGCCTGAGTGACATTCCTGTCCCCGCCTAGCTCAGTCCAGGCGTCACAGGCACGCGCAGGCCACTCCTGGCTTGTCATGTGGGTGCCGGCCAGCAGCCAGCGAGCTTCACATTTCCTGTCACACAGCAAGCAGTTTCCTGTGCCCACCCTTCCAGCCCCTCACATGGGGATACGATGGGGATACAACCTCAAACGCTCTGTCTCAGAGGAGCTGAGTGCAGATGCCCTGACACGGCCAAAGAGAGAATCGGGGAAAGGGACAAACAGATGGAGAACATAGACCGCAGACAAGGAGGTGGGACTCTATTTTCTGAGTTGCAGGAGACAGTTGCTCCCACGGAAATAGTGAGTGTACAGAACTGGCTGACACTGACACTTCAGGAAGGGATTATAAAGCCGGGCATGCAGGCGCACACCTTTAATCCCAGCGCTGGGGAAGCAGAGGCCAGTGGATCTCTGTGGGTTCGAGGCCAGCCTGGGTCTCCACAGTTCCAGGTTTGAGTTCCAGGATGGCCAGGGCTACACAGTGAGACCCTGTCTGGGAGAGGAAAACCAAGGGAAGAAATTATAAAGCCTTATTATATGTTATAATTATCTACTATAAATTATAGAGTCTTACAGTTAAACTCTCACTGTGTTCTGCCCTCCTTTTCCCGGGAATGTCGCTCTTTGATCTGTGTGTATTTTGTTCATGATCTTCGTCCTCATGTATAAGTCCTTGTTTGTTTCCCAAGGATAGCCAGCCTGCTCCACTCTGCTAGACTTCAGGTGCCTGGCTCCAGGAATCTAGGTTTAACTCTACAATTGGAAAAATATTAACCATCTTTTGCAGGCTATAACTCCTGCACCATAGAACATCTGGGTCCCTTTGGTGGGGCGTCTGGTTCTCTTCCCTCGCCCCCTTCCCCTAATCCTATCAGTTGCCCTGGGCGCAGGTCTACCCTGCCTATGTCTGTAGTTTCGTCTCATAGTTACTCTGTTTCCAAATTAAGAGACGAAACGATTAAAGAAAGAAAGCCTTCCTCCACTGAGCCTGAACTCACAAAGGAGATAAAAAGTTTTCTCTGTGGGTCTCCGCTGCACACTGGGCAGGTCACCATGGCTCAAGCCCTTACCTTTCCCAGCCCCCAGACTTCCAAGCTGGCCATCTGAGGGCTCATTTAACCCGTCTAATAATATATCTGCAGCCTGAAACGACATCTTCAGGTTCCCTGGGAATGCCAGCCTCAGTTTGGTCTGATTGTCGCTCTTGAAGCCCTTCACTTGCAGTAATGAACTGAGGAGGCAACAGGCAGGCAGCCCCCGCTCCCTACCCCACCCGGAAGGCATCCTTCCTTTCAGTTTTCCTGAGTTCTGGCAAGGCTCCAGCAGCCCAGCACCAGTTCTCTCAGACCCAGCTTTTTAAAAATCCTTTCCCTGTCCGGACAGTGGTTTCAGTCTAAAACTGAACCATACGGAAAACTCTAATGTTCCATTATTTAAGTTTCCTTATCAAATAGGTTTTTGGGTTAAAAAGTTTTAAATTAATACTAAAAAAGCTTCAATTCAAAACTGACTTCTCAGGCTCCGATTCAACGGGAACGATAGGCTAAGCACTGATGCAGTTCATCGTAAATTGACGTTTTATTTGGTCTCCTATGTTTGCAAGGGGCAGTTTGGAACAGACAAAGATTGTTCAACTCAGACGCATATGAGGTAGGTCAATACTGGCCGTTAGTCATAACTGTTAGAGATCTGCCGAAAGCGGCACTGAGGAAGTGTGAACTTACCGGACTCCCAAGGTCTCCAAGAAGAGGTGGGCGCAGCGGTAGAGGACACCATCTGGATTGTGGTGTGATAACCATGGGGCTTAACTGCCCCAATGCCTCGCCTGCCACCAGGGCCGGGCCTGCTCTGCGGACAGAGGAGAACTGATCACCGCGCACGCGCACGCGGTGCTGTAGCCGAGGCGAGGTCAGCCCCTCCCATGTTCCTCCTCCACAGGAAAAGCCTTTTTGCCTTCCCGACCTGACGGACCTGACGGCCCAAGACTGCCTGCCTCTGCCCTGGGTGCCATAGAGACGCAGGAGCCTGGGGTAACTGGCTGGGCGACAGCGTAAGGACCAGACTCTGTCGTCTTAATTTATCCTTCTTCAAATCCTCTGATCGCGTGGGCAGCTACTTGTAACTTAACGGCTCCTCATGTCAAAATAACCCACTACCATTGTTTCTTCGCCGGCAAATTTATCAGTTAAAACTGCTGGGCCTTTTGTTTTAAGAAAGGCAAGCAGGTTTGCTTCACGAACCACAGGCTTCAAATGACTTGGCGTTTCACTGTTCCCTTATGTAAACTCGCTGGGCAGTAACTTGCTCTCGATAACGACCCATGTCTCATGACAAATGACCAGACAGAAAAAGGGCAAGATTCAGAATGTCCAAGGAGTATAGAAATGATCAAAGATGTCTTAAAAAATTGAAAATCATTCCAGGTTTCTTTCCCTGGCCTGTGCTATTGTGGCACTGGTATCTTGAAAATTCCAAGTTTCAACACCGATCAATGGAGTTCTGATAAGCTAACGGAACACTGGCAGTTTACAGTTCAGTCCTAAGCTCAAGATTTTAAACTCCCTTTGGTTGTCTAACGAGTACAGATCTGAAGATGCTTCTTGTCACGCTTAGATAACATCTCTGTTCAATCCGTATATCCACCCTCTAGACTGGGGGGGGGTCCCCACTCCCTTTGACCCAAACCTGTAATTTTACTGAGTCTCAAAGGCACGGATCTACTTCTGTTGTCTTACAGACACATGCTAACTGCTTTTTCTAAAATATGGACTCTAATACATCCTTTTGTAAAACTAAAGTCCACTTGAGCTTCTGGAAATCCAAGACTTAGACCTGCCTGCCACAGATTAAATGAACTCCAGATAAATTCTCGAACTTGTCCTTAAAAATAGAATCCTCCCTCCCCTTTTGGTCTTAGACTGTTTTAACTTCTGTCCCCAGTCTATGTTTGTCTCAGCAGATTTTCACCTGACTGATACTGACAGACTCTGTCCACAGAGCACCTGAGGACGTAAGCTGCTACAGTCTGGCTTGCTGAAAGCTGATATTAACCAGTCCAGTCACTGCGACGGTCTCCTGTCTTTCAACTGGATCATCTAAGCAGACACTTCTGATAAGCGCCCCACCGCCCAGCCTTTGACTAGCATCTCAGCCTCTGTGGGCCACCAAAAGACAACATCCATTACTCCACTTTACAGGCCAAGATGCTAAGTCAGAAAGGCCCACGTTTTGGCAATAACCTACCATTCTTAGGTCCTAATTGACCCCTTGGCCAACGACTAGGACCAAGGCAGGTAAAACCCTGACAAATCAATGATTTGATCTGGTAACAGATCGGAGGGAGGCCCGGGGGGGGGGGGGATTCAAGAACCAAGTCATCCAGAGCCAGGCTGACTCCACGACAGGTTGCAAACTGGCAGTTTGGGAGACTAGGCCTAAGTTTCTGTTTTCCAGAAACAAGAACCTGGATCCAGGAACCTGTGGTCAGCCAACCACCGCCTCAGGCAGCCAATCCGAGGACACCTTGTCATCTGGCTTGAAGCAAGAATAGGTAGCTAGAATTCTACCGATTGTAGAATCACTCAGACCCCCAGGGATAGTGCTGACCAATCAAGGTAAAAGTGAATGCAGCCCTCCCTGGAATTCCCCTAACAGACAATAAAAGCTGAGCCTGTGATTCCACCAGAGGTCTCCATTCCCAAATGGGGAGACGGACCTCAACATGCAGGAAATGAAGAACTGCTCTTGGCTTTTGCACAGTATTGGAGTCTGGGGTATCGTTCTTCAGAGATTCTTGGACTCTGACAGGTAGAGCTGCTGTTGTCATGGACACCTGGACAGAGGAGAGGTTGGGACACTTTGCTTCCGGGGTGAGGTTTATTTCGTCGCCACCTAGGCAACCAGAAGATTCCCCGCCCAACGGCTAGAGCCTCAGACACTACGGGGTTAAGGACTTTATACATTTCAGCTTCTTTGTCTCCCGAATATGTTGACATAGGAAGCTGATCATAGGAAAGACAGAAAAGAGAGGCAACAGACAGGCAAGGGAGGGTCTCAGGTCATTACCTCACCAACAGCACAGCAACACCAACAGCACTTATATTTTAGTACCCTGGGAAGTAAAGCCACGAGCTAGCAGCTTGTGCAAAAATATACACAGGATTTTTGTTATCTCTCTCTCTCTCTCTCTCTCTCTCTCTCTCTCTCTCTCACACACACACACACACACACACACACACACACACACAAAACCCTCTGTTCCTTTCACCCAGATCATCAGAATCTTCAGTCCCTAGCCCCGAGCCTCAGGTGCACCTCCTTATCAGTCCGTGTCCATGGCTTAGCAGGCCCCAGGCTGTCTTGACTCTGCCTGGCTGGCAGACTTTCTCTCTCTCTTTTTCTCTGCTTCAGAAAAGTGACAAAGGGTTCCCAACAGTCCTGACTAGGTGCTTTGGACTGCTAGGCATTGGATTTTAAATGGCTGGGACAGGATGGTTGGGGGTGGTCCGAAGGAGAGAGATGACAGAGTGGCTCAGACACTCGAGGACGCTGTTTCCTGTTTCTCTTTCCCTTGGTTCTATACCGTGGGCTCACCTTGTCACTGCCACATGGCACTTACAAAACATTTCACAGCTCCCACCACCGTCCCCCATCTTCTGGTCCGTACATTCTTCCCAACCCAGAAAGGGAGCTCCCATGACTCACCCAGTGCCTTTCTCGGTCCCTTCAGACCTGCATACAACCAGATCTTGTGGGGAGGGGGACACATTTTCTCAGTTGAGCTTCCTTTCTCCCAGATGAGTCCAGCTGTGTCAAGCTGGAATAAAACCAGCCAGAACACCACTTACTATCTGGTAACCCAATTCCAAGAACACAACTCTTTTTTTTTTTTTTTTAAAGGCAGATTAACCCTTCAAGGCTAGACAACGCCAGTCCTAGAGACAACGGATCACTAACAGAAGCCGGAGGCCAGGCGAGGGAGGCTCCTGTAGGAGTTGTTGTTCTAGACACCGTGTGGCTTGGATGCAAGACAAAGAAATCAGGCCCGGGCACTTCCTCCCTGCCAGCTGGTCTTCTAAGGGCCCTGTGATGCCCAGAGGGCCACTGAGTACGTACGGGCTGCTCCTGCCCAGCCGTGAATTCCGGTGATTCTAAGACCAGGCAAGATTCACCCATACGTGAAACGGTAGCACCACTGTTATGAGATCACCAGCTGCTCTCTGATTGGATTCGAGGCCTCTAGGCCCTTTTATAAGGACCTTCATGGGACTGCTCAGTGGTTAAGAGCACTGACTGCTCTTCCAGAGGTCCTGAGTTCAATTCCACATGGTGGCTCAACCATCTGCAGTGGGATCCAATGCCCTCATCTGGTGTGTCTGAGGACAGCTACAATTACTCACCGACATTAAACAAATAAAATAAAATAAATAAGGACCTTGCTAGGCAACTACTCTACCCCTGAGCTACAGCCCAAAGCTTTTGAAAATCTGAGTCAGAGTCTCACCAAGTTACTCCAGTGGACCTCAGTTGAACTCACTGTGCAACCCAGGAAGGCCTTGAATTTGCCATCCTGTCCTAGCTTCCTAAGTGGCTGGGACAGCTTCCAGTCAACAGGCTGCTACTGATGGAGAGTTTTTCTCCTCAGGGGGCACTGAGTTTCAGCCAATGCTCTCTCTGCATCTCTTGAGAGGACTGTGATGTTACTTCCATAGTCCATTGTTGGGGATGGCTGTAACATTAGCTGTTGTTGACATAACAAAGTATCTCCCTGTTGCTGAAGCTCTGGTTCCTTACGGACTCTGCAGGGTGGAGATCAGGTATGGGCCCCAAGAAAGCAAATAAGGTTTGGGGAAGGCATGTTTTGTCTTGGAGCCTCTGGTAGAATGCCTCCATCCCCACACCTCTGGCTTCTTGTGGCCACTGTACCCTTTGCTCCGGGCCCCTTTCGTCTCCGGAACAAGGGACAAGCTACGAACAATTCACAGAGTCTCACGTCCTTCCACATCCCCATTACGTCTCCCCTCGCTGCTTCCCACCTCCAGTCTCCTTTAAGATTTATCTGACATGCGCAGGCGCTTTGGTCTGCACGTATGTCTGTGCAGCATGCGCTGCTCGGTGCCCGCGGAGGAGGCCGGAAGAGGGCGTCAGATTCCCCAGAGCCAGAGGCTGTGAAACCACCAAACCCAGGTCCTCCTCTGCGAGGGCAACGCCTACTCCAACAGCCATGTCATCTCTCGGGCCCCTCCACCCCTCACTTTCTACGGATCCAGGTGACATTATCTCAACTTAAGTCATCCACTGTAAAGTCTCCCTGGGGCTCTAACCCTCCTCGCCCGTATCATGTGACCTTCTGGCAAGTTCCGAGGACTGGGCCGCGGGCGGCGGCCGCTGGTGTCTTTAGGGGAGTGTTAGCCTGCGGTCACAGTTATGCTGCACTTCTGTTTTGGGAAGCTTTGCTTCAGTCACGTCCCCCAGGGGGTCAGGGGAACTGAGAGTGGGAAGAGGGCTGAGTCCAGCTCTCTCGCACTGCGGGCGGCGACAGGTGGCTGAGGAAAGTTGTGGCGCAGCATCCGGTGCTGCTTAGACCCAGAAGACTCTCGAGACCCACCCCCCATCTGCTGGGCCAGAACATTGGAGCACCACGCCTAGAGACCTCATCACACAGGCTGGCTGCAGGGCCACAGGCTCCTGGACCCCTTTGTGCGAAAAGCATGCAGATGTCACTGGTCTGTGTAGCCACCAAGTTATCCAGGGATGTCTATTGTTGAGGCTTTGGAGAGGCTTTGGAGGTGGAGCAGGAAGCCAGGCAGGCTGGGAGGGGGTGACTCCACTGCAGGCTCCAGAGCGCTCAGAACTTCCCTGAGTCACCCCCTTCCCCACAGCCACCCCGGGTGCGGGAAGATAATTCTGCTGAAGCTACAAGCCCCTAAGCACCCTTTAGGTTTCTGTTCTGGCCTCACTGGTCATCACTGTCATCACACGGACCAGCGCCACCTCCCGCCCACCTTAGCGCTTCTCTCTAGAGAACGAGTTTCTGTCAAAGTCCTGTCTCCTTGTTAAACTTCAGAAAACACCTTGTCCAAGCACCCTTGTGCTGTTGCCTGTGTGACCCCCTCTTCTGGGTTCATCAGTATTGTGTCCTGTGATGACCAACCATTCTTAGCTTGCTGGGGAGCTGGAAGGGCATTTCTAGACCAGTTTACCTGTGGGCCTCATGGGGCTGGGGCCCCAGAATGAACTAAAAAGCAGCATCTGGGACTGGGGCGACAGCACTGGCTGCTCTTCCAAAGGACCTGAGCTTGATCCCCCACACTGCAGCTCACCACCATCTGTGACTCCAGTGCCAGAGGAGTGCACACAGGCACACATGCAGGCAAAACATCCACACACATAAATAATAAACTTAAAGAGGGGGTGGGGAAGCAAGCCGAATGTCTACGTTTGTAACTCTCTGCTTCCCAACCGTGGACAAAATGAAACAATTCATCTCACACTTTTGTCTCCAGCTGGACCCACTGTGCCCCCTCAGACTGTGAACCAAAAGAAACCCTTCCTCTCTCAAGCTGATTTTGTATTTTGTCATAACAATGAGTAGTAGTAGTAGTAGTAGTAGTAGTAGTAGTAGTAGTAGTAGAGTAGTAGTACTAGTAGTGGTGGTGGTGGTTGTGGTGGTGGTGGTGGTGGTGGTAAGAAGGGGAGGGGGAGAAGGAGAAAAAGAAGACCTAACACAGGGCTTATGCACAAACAGGCAGCTAGAAGTGTTGTCACAGCACGCTGTGCCAGGAGGTCACCCGAGTTGGTTACAGTTGCTGCGGATAAATCCCAGGATCTCCTGTCCCCATCCCAGAAGCATCACCATGTGGGCTGAGTTATATTCAGGTGGAATCACAACATGGGCGTGGGTTGTGTCTACCAGGTGCTTTCGTCTTGTTGGCGCCTGCCAACCACTTCTTGGGCCTTGTGCTCTCATATGAGGACATTTTTCTTTTTTTTTTTTCTTTTCTTTTTCTTTTTTTTTTTTTCAGAGCTGGGGACTGAACCCAGGACCTTGCTCTTGCTAGTCAAGCGCTCTACCACTGAGCTAAATCCCCAACCCCGTATGAGGACATTCTTGATAAAGTTTCTTCATCCCTGTCAGTGGGACAAATGACACACGACTGGGCCACACCACCTGGGTGGCTTCCAGGGAGCTCGCACAGTCAGCTGCACTTATTCCCCCGAGTGGCCTGGGGGTGACAGCTCTGTGTGCATGCCTGTAACCTGCATGTACAGGTGCGTGCATGGGAGCAGTGGGCGGGTGTGCGCTAATGCTTGCATCTCTGCAGGCAATGCTGGGTGTCTTCCTTGTTGGAGATGACGTCTCACCTAAGCCCCTACTGGCTAGAGGGTTATACACGTCTGCATTGCTACATGTGTAAGTGGATGTCAGGCATCAAGCCTGCTGAAGCCTGTTCCTGTTAACATAACTGTAGCCATTTTGTATCCATTCTTGGCTTAGCTCAAAAGGCTCCATAGCTGACACTGAGAAACTCTCTTAAAAGGCTGTAAAGGTGGGGATTTGGGTAAAAGGGGTGGTTTGTATTACTCATGCCTGGGCACCTCTATGCTCTGAAAGTCCCCTGTACACCACACCGTCCACCATCCCTATTACCCCACTCAGGGCTGATCAGCTCAAAAGTCTGCCAGTGATACTTTGTCTAGTTAGTCAAACCTGTAGTACTGACCCCCCCCTTTCTCTCCCCCTTTAACTCTGAACTTCTGAACCTGGTTTTTCCTATGCAGAGCCTGTCCCTAAGAACAGACTGGCGCCACAGTCAGGCTCCCGAGTCCTTTTCTGCAGACCTGACAGATCAGTCTTGGAGTGTGCATTCAATAGTGAGCTGTCTTGGCTTAGTCAAGATCAATGTCCGGATGGTCTTGTGTGTCGAGCACTTTCCCACTGAACCATCTCCGGGCCCCTGCCTCCATAAACCTTCTGTGTCCCCTAATGAAAACTGCTATTCCTCCCTCCTCTCTCCCCTCTTTCTTACGTGAAAGTCTTAGAAACTTGTTTTAGATTCTCATTCTCCTATCGCTTCTGTGGCCTCTTGAGTAGCTCGGAGCCTGGAGCCCCGGTGGGGTGCTCAGCCCATCCAAGCCCAGAGCCGCTCACTCAGCATCAGAGCTCGACAGTGCATCTCACACATGACTGGAAGGAGGATTTGTTTGCCCCCCCAGGGGGGGTCCATCCTGGGTTGGGAGGCTTTCTTGGCTAAGCGGCCTGGTCTCTGGCAGCAGGAGTTTACAGGCAATGCGTCTCAAGAGGCTGATCTGGAACCAGGGCAGGAATAAAAACTTCTAAGGCCCCCACTCCTGGTGTCTTCGGCTCTCTAGCAGGAACCACATCTCAAAGCTCTCATAATCTCCAAAAACGTTGTCACCAGCCGGGGACTGAGTATTTAACACATGAGCCTCCATGGGATACCCTGTAATCAAGCCATAAAACAATGCTTTCTTTTTCTCAGTGCTGGGCGATAACCTGAGGGCTCCGCGCTGTCCAGGAAAGTGCCTTACAGTGCAGCCCCCCCCCCCCATCCCGGTGGAATCTGCACAGTGCTCAGTTGTGCGCACACGATGATGCATGCCACAGCCTTGCCTGGTAGACTTGTGACGCTGGTACTTCCAATAGCTTCAACTCTTTTATTTGTGCAAAATTAGTGGGCTCAGATTCCCCCTCTCCCAAGACATCAGCAGAACCACTGTGTACCTGCCTGCTTGCTTGTAATTAGCTTGTGGCATCTTCACACGTGACTCGGCAAACTGCAGCCTATGATCAGGCTTCAATTCTTTTGGAGTGACTCCAGGGGAAAAGGCACCTGCAGACCAGGGGTGCCATGGAATGATTTCTGAGAGGACCCTCCCCCGGCCCACCCCATAGGGCAGGCCAGCCAGGGAACCAATGGACAGACAGACTAGGGTTTCACATCAAACACTCTCCAAGTGTCCCACAGCTCAGCGACAGCCTGGGCAGGGGATCCCTCCCCAACAGTAGCCCATTCCACTCTTCTCTCACTCCCCCTCCTCCGAAGAAATTCTTGTCAAGGCCTGGCTGCAAGGGTTGACCTAGGGACTAGGTGTTGCCCTGGAACCTGGGCAGGGGCCTGAAGCAATGCACTGTACTGAGTGCCAGCCAGCCCCACCAGTGGTCCCTAAAGCAGCTCATGGCTGGAAAAGGCCTGAAGAGATGCCAGCCCGCCCATGTACTGGTGTGTGAGGAGGGTGTCGTCCGGGACTAGTCTCTAGACATTGAACTCCCACTGTAAGGTCTTAAGAGAGTGGAAACCCATCTGGGAATGGTGGGTAAGAGCCCCCAGGGTGGGCAGTAGCCTCAGTCCTGGTGGCTTTTAAGAAAAGGGAGGGGCATCTGAAGGCACAGGGATTCGATCCCTGCCCAGCCCTTTGCACTGTGACATCCCATGTGGGTTCAGGATTCTGCCAGCAAGAAAGAGCCCACAGACCTGGCATCCTTTAAGCACCCAGCTCTGTGAGCTGTTTTCCCTATAAAGTTGCCCATCCTTGGACGTTTCATTACATTAATGGGAAATAGACTCCGAGGCCTTCATGACCACCCTCTCTCCTCTGCTCCCCTGGTAATGGGGTGAGTTGGCCAGTCACACTGGTAAGTACCTCTCGGTGGCGGCTTCCATGGGGAGTGTGTGTGTGTGTGTGTGTGTGTGTGTGTTGCCTGGAAATTGCTTCCTTCAGCAAGAAGACACAGAGCCATTACGGTGGGTGGCGGGCATCCGCTCTTGGAGTCTAACAGTACTCGAGCCTTCTAACGGGAAGGGTCTGTGTGAGCATCCAGAGCCACTGCCTGACCGTGACCGCTGTTCACAGGACATCACATGGCTCCTCCGTGCGGACACCAATGTCCTGTCTGCCACCCCCAACCCGGCCCACTCGCTCCTGTCACTGACTTCCACCATTGGCACTGGGGGTGGGGTGGGATGGGGTTTTGGGAGGTCTCCAGTCCTTATACTTATGCCGGAAGGTCTCTAGGCTCAGCCATTGCAAACGACAAGACCTCTCTCCTGGCCATTTCCACAAAGACCAATAATGCATGTTGGAGGAGAGAGAGGTCTCCCCAGGGTAAGTGTCAGTGAGAATGGAGGGGATGTGGCCAAGCACAGGGAGCAGAGGTAATCATGCCTGGGCCTTCCCCAGAGTGACCAGCTCTAGGCAGCAGAGTCCAGGGTCAGTGCCTCTGGTGTGGCACTTACTGGCCTAGGGGGTCTTCCCTACCCAGGTGAGTTGTGCCACCTCTGGCTTCAGCTGGAGAGTGAATGTGTACTTTCTAGAGTCCTTGCTGCAGACCTCCCTCTATTCTCAGACACCCAGGCTTAGGGACAACAAGCATGGCAGCCTGGTCAGGTGATACTCCAGCGATAACTCCTCAAGATCATGTTACCCCGGAGGTGCCCAAATCCTCAGCAGCATCCACCTACCGATGCACTCAACCAGTAACACACGTCTCAAGACGTGTCCCCATCCGTAAGTGACACGTGGCTGTGGGTGGACCTCTGGCTACATCGGCAATAGGCGTTCCTGAAAAAACAATTCCATTCCCATAATCATCCCAAAGAGCAAAGTACTTGGGAGCAACCCCCAGCCAAGGAAGTCTGACACCACCAAGGGCTCCAAGTAGATGGGAAGGTGCTGTGTAGTCATTAGCTGGGAACTCCCCACCCGTCTACAAATTGAATACAATGTTGCAGCGGCTATTCTCGGTAGTCAACTTGACTATACCTGAAATGAACTACAGTCCAGAACTTATAAAGGCCTTGTGAAAAGGAATCAAAGAAAGGTCCAGGTGTGGTGGTATGTGCCTTTAATCCCAGAAGACAGAGAGGCAAAGAGGCAAGCAGATCTCTGAGTTCAAGACCAGCCTGGGACAGAGCAAGTTCCAGGTAAAGAAAGGCCCAAGTCTGGGCATGGGAGCACATGCCTTTAATCCCAGCATTCAGGAGGCAGAAGCATGCAGATCTCTGAGTTCAAGGTCAGTCTACAAAGCAAATCCCAGGACAGCCAAGCTTAGGCAGCAAAGGAGTTAGAAAAGAACAAGTGGGCCATGCCCCAGCCTCAGCAAGCAGCAGAACTCCGAAGCTTTAGCCTCGAAGCTCTGGCTTTAGAGTCAAGAATATAAAGGACTGTTGGGAAAATCAATGCTGGTCAGCTGGAGCTAAGAAATTAGCTGTGGGGGTTGGGCATTTAGCTTAGTGGTAGAGCACTTGCCTAGCAAGCACAAGGCCCTGGGTTCGGTCCCCAGCTCTGAAAAAAAGGAAAAAAAAAAAAGAAATTAGCTGTGATTAAGAAGAGACCAGCATCGCCGAGGTGAAATCTGGGAAGTGTTTTCCGACAGCTGTGGCCCAGAGGTAGACCACCACCCCCGCCCCCTTCCTGGCTGCCTGCAGAAGATGGTCTCCTTCTGGCTCTCTGTGGATCAAAGTGTAGAACTCTCAGGTCCTTCTCCAGCACCGCGTGCCTGTCTGCACGCTGCCATGCTTCCTGCCAGGACGACGGACGGCGGACGTTGGACTGAACCTCTGAAACTGCAAGCCAGCCCCAGTTAAATGCCTTGCCCGAGGTGTCTCCACAGCAATAAAACTCTAGCTAAGAAACGTTTTCATCTAAATTCTCCTGCTGAGTTGGGGACCCTGCAGTCAGTTGAACATCTGCATAGCGGGCACAATGCTATGGATTCAAAACAGCTGACTCTTGTCTGTCAATAGACCAACCAAAGAGAAATCGTGCCACATACACACAATGGAACTCTCTTCAGTCTTGATTTTTAAAAAAAAAAAAATGCTGTCATGTCAACAACAAACACACAACGTGCTTCTCACATCAAAAAAAAAAAAAAAGAAAAAAAAAAGAAAAAAGAAAAAAAGAAAAAGAAAAAAAGCCAACCCTGAAAACCACACAGATTTGCACATAATGCAAAACAGTCAACAGAATAAAACATAAAATTAAGTTAGGGGTGGGGAGTGGGGGGTCTGCAGAGGCAGCCCAGTTGGTAGAGAGCTCTCTGTGCCAGTGTAAAGACCCGGCTTCAAATCGGGTTGAGGCAACACGTCTGCTCACACGTGTGCACATGAACGTGTGTGAAGCATGCACACAGAGAAATCAGCTGAAGATGTCAGGTGATACCTTTTGGGTCTGATTACCACCCCCATCCCCACCCCCGCCGCCGCAGTTTGGCTGCGAAGCGGAAGGTGGTGATGAGGCTGAGAGAGAAGGGGGGGGCGTTAGATCATGCCCTCAAGGACGATTTTGAGACACCAGTGTCCCCACCCCGGCCCCATACCCCCCAACATCCCCCACCCCGTTTCACCCAGACCATTACAGGACCATGCTTTTAGGCAATCCCCAAAGCAGTGGGGCCAGCTGGCCACCCCTCGGGCTGATTCCTCCAAAACTCAGAGCCAAAACGAGCCTTCTCTTTTCCAGGTGATTTTTTTTTCCCCCTTCAGCTATTTCGTTAGTGACAGAAGCCTGGCTATCACAGAGGACTTATACCACCCAATCTAAATGCTTATGCAAAGCTTTGTCAGCAAATGCCAGTATGGTGTCCTGCGCCACGTGTGGGCACACAGACCGGTGGGGTTATCACGGAGCCCGTCAGTGAGCTTACCTACCCATAGCCAGTTTGCTTTTTAAAAAGAGAGAGATACTTTGGCCATTCATTAGAGGAATCGATAGTCTCCAATGGTGGAGATGCTCACGCAGCAGAACTGAGCGGGACCCGTACTACTTCACACCATGCACAAAAACGGACTCCGAAAGAATGAAGATTTAAATGTAACACTGAAAGTTGGGAAGGAATCAGAGGTAGAGGTTTTGTTGTTCCTTTTTTGTTTTGTTGGGTTTTTTTGTTTGTTTGTTTGCTTGCTTGCTTTTGGTTTTGTTCTTTTGTTTTTTTTGGTTTTTTTTTTTTTTTTTTTTTTTTTTTTTTTTTTTTTTTTTTTTTTTTTTGCTGGCCCTAGCTTGGCAATTTATTGCATATGACATCAAGGAAACAGATGAAAAAAATCTATACTTTTGTATATGGTATGCTAGTAGTGTGAAGAGAGGGGGGAGGGTGGGGGTGATGAGTATGTGGATTATTTTAGTGATTACTTTTCTGTGTGTGTAAGAAGAAAAGAAAATCTATACCTCAAACATGTCCTCTCATTTCTAAGTGGTGAAAAACCAATTGGTAAGTTTCTCTGGAATTGAGTTTATATTTGAGTTATATATTTATTGAAAATGTCACTTCCTCAATACTGAGCAAAAATAAAATCAGAATATCTGAAAACAAGAGATGAGGTGGAAGGGATGTGGGTAAAAATAAGTGTTCTAGTATCAAATATAAAAGTTCTTTCCGACTGCTCTGCCTGCCTGTGCCCTTGCACCATGTGCATGCAGTACCCACACAGGCCAGAAGAGGGCGTCAGGTCCTCTGGGTCTTGAGTCAACATGTGGCTGTGAGCTTCCAACCGGTGCCAGGAATCAAATCCTTTACTAGAAGCCCGGTGCTCTCTGAACCAGTGAGGCATCTCTCCAGATCCAGCTACAGACTTCTTTGTAAAACAGACAAAACAGACTTTGTAAAAGTACAGACAGCACCATCTCTACAGCCCTGCCTTGGGGTCTTTCTATCCGTGTACTATCTGAGTACACCGTCTGGGAAGACAGCCAGAAACGAGGATATGGGGTCTATGAGATTTGGGAAACAGGGATGTGGGGGCTATGAGATTTGCGCATTTTCGGTGAGACACCGGAATTTCTAGGATTACTCTCCTTGTTTAATGACTGAGGATGGATGACTGGGATTCGAAAACCAAACAGTGGCACTGAAATCAGATTTTCAGATGCACTTTTCTTGTCTGGTAGGTAGGTAGGTAGGGTAGGGCTAAAATTAAAATTAAAAAAATGCTTTCTGTGTGCTGTGTGAGATGGCTCTGCAGATACGATGTCTGTGGCTAAGCCTGAAAACCTGAGTTCAATCCTGCAATTCCACTGGGTGGAAGGTGAGAACAGACTTCTGCAAGTTACCTTCTGACCTCCACCTTTGTGGTGTGGAAGGCCACCCTCCCTCTCTCCATCACCCCACCCACACCCCTGTGCCTGCCTCAAAATAACAAGGGTGGGCGTGGAGCTCAGTGGGAGAAGCTTGCTTAGAGTGCACAAGTCCCTGGGTTTACACGCACAGGAGAAAGCGTAGGTTGCCTGTTAACTTTAAATAATAGGGATATCTGGGTTGTGGATGGTTGCGGTGGTTTGCATGATAACGGCACCCACGGGCTCCTCCTAGATTTGAGTGGCTGGACCCAAGTTAGTGCTTGGGAAGGATTGGGGGGTGTGACTTCGTCAGAGTCAGTGTTATCACTCGGGGAGTGGGGGAAGCTTTGGGGTCCCGTGCCAGGCCCAGTCGCTCAACCTGCTGCCTGTGGATCAGGATGCAAAACTCTCGGCTACCACTCTAGTGCCTGCGGAGCCTGCCTGCTCCCCACCCCCCACCCCCTGTAGAGATAGTCATGGACTCTAAGTCCTCAATTAAAGGCTTTCTTTTATAAGAGTTGCCTTGGTCATGGTGGCTTCTCACAGCAATTGAACAGTGACCGAGACAGCGGGCACAGTAAGGTATCACCATTGTGTTGGCAGAATGACAGGGCATCCACATGACCAAGTTCAGCAGGATGTAGACATCAAATGCACACAGGTTAAAAAAAAAATGCCGGAGTTTCCGGATACAAATGTTTAGACGCCACACTGGCTTCGATTGATACACAGTTTCAACACATTTCTTTAAAACTCCCCATCTGCTCCTTGAGACTCCCTAGAGAGCAGCCTCTCCCTGGAGTGCTGGGCAGACACTGGGCACAGTACCTGAAGCACAGTTCGGGCCATGAGTACTCCTGGCGTCCCTTTGCCCACAGTAAGCAGAGGGGAAAGAGAGAGGCGGGAGCATTTTGACTCCCATCTTCTAGACTTTCCTTTGGTACCCCAGCCACCTGGAGCAAAGGACTGTGGGGCAAGCAGGTGGCCAGACTCCCCTCCTACCCACACCACACTGTTGGGACTGAGTGACTGAGTCTGTGTGACTGAGGTGAGACTCCATTCTGGCAGCTGTTGCGAAGCCCAGACACCTCACTCTTGCTGGGTTTGTGGCACCCATCAAGTCTCAGTGAACTTTGCCTCCTCTCCATTCCCACCCGCCCCCCCTCCCTGCACTTATCGCCCAGAAGAACACATTTGGCTCCCTGTGAATCGGTGGGGGTGGGGAGCACCGCACTGTGCTGTGCCCATCCCCACTGAGCCCAATAAAAGGCGTCTCTCTCCTCAGGGGTCTTTTTTCCCTTTATTAGTGTCTGTGCTTTGGGCACAGCACTGGGTCCCCTACCAAAATATCTCAAGTGTACCCTGTACTTTTTGACTACATTCACTCTCTTCCTTCCCCTCCCACCTTCTGCTCTCATGGTCTACCTGTGTAGGTAGGACTTAAAAACCCAACATTCCCCAGGCGCTCACGTTCCCCGTTCTGGCTCGTTTCACACAACACGGTGACACCCGTCCGACTCCATCACCTCCTCAATTTAATATTTCTCGGATGCAGACTAATAATATGCACCACTCTTTCCCACACCTTCCTTTTGAGGCAAGGCCTCCAGCCCAGGCTGGTCGTGAACTCCCTCAATGCTTGAGGATGACCTTGAATTTCTGATCCTCCTGCCTCTACTTCCTGAGAGCTGAGATGGGGCAGGCAGCATGGCATGGCGCTCCTGGTCAGTGGTCTGCTCGTTCCGAGGGTAGACCCCCAGGACTTTGTGCGTGCCTTGCAGCTTCCGTAGTACCACAATCTCCTATCTTCCTACACTTATGGGCTCCATACACCAAGCCTGTCAGCCTGCTTTGGCTGAGATCTTCGGGGATCCCACTGGGGGTGTTGATGTCCCCCACCCCCGAAGGCCATGTCACACGGTACTCTTGTTCTCAGTTCTAATGCTGGGAAGAGGGTGAAGAAGGGGGTGGGGTATGTTGGTCCTGACACACTGCTGGTGGGGAATGCTATTAGTCCAGCCAGGATGGAGATCCAGTGATCTCTCTTTGTGTTTCTGTGACAATGCATGCACCGATGTGGAGGCTGGAGGACCACCTGGAGTGTAGTATTCTGCAGGGAGGGAGGGGGGTAGGGAGGGGGTGTTGTTTGCCTTTGTTCTTTTCGAGACAGTGTTTCTTGTTGGCCTGAGTGAGACTCACTCAGTAGGCTTGGAATGGCAAGCCCTAGTGCAGATTGCACAACCGCATGCTGGCCCTGCTCCCCTAGTGCTGGGATTACAAGCCCCCAAGGAGGACATGCCCAACTTTGTCACATGGACTCTGGAGACCCACTCCGGTCCTCATGCATATATCGATGAGTAGCCCACCTCCTGGCCCCTTGCTCATGTGTGAAAGCCAAGGGTGCAGCAGAGGCGGGGTGGGGGATGGGGGGGAGGGATTGCAGATGAGTCGGAACAGAAGGAGTCTCTAGCGGCTGTTAGGAGAGCCGCCACCTTGGAGAGAGGGAACTCCGGTGGGTGCAGGGGTTGACAGGGCTGCTGCAGTGGCGCGCTCGCGCACGTGTGTGTGTGTGTGTGTGTGTGTGTGTGTGTGTGTGTGTGTGTGTGTGTTGGGGGGGGGACTTAGCCAGATTTCAGAAAGCAGGGATGGGCCCCTCTGATGAGGCCCTCCCTACCATTCCCAGTAGCTTTCTATCCCAAGTTTGCAAACATTGTGAAGTCCCCAACAGTCGTTCTGGAAGAGGAAACCGTCCAAAGCAAGAAAAGAGCCTGCCCAAGGGAGGAAGACCGAGGAGTCCGTCAGAAAGAATAGGGGGTCCAGAAAGGGAAGGGACCCGAGGGCTGGGAAAATCTCTGACCCAGAGTCTCTAGGCAGACTCCCAGCTCAGGGTTGCCTCCCTGTCTTCGGGTTTATTCTCCCTCTCTCTGTGGCTCTGAATTTCCTGCAGCTTTCATGTTCTCTGTCCCCCACCCCCACTCCGCCCCACCCGTCCCCTCTGCTTTCCCAACCCTTGCTTTCAAGGCTATCCAGTGTGTTGTGTTCTCGTGGCTGTCTGTCTGTTACATCCTCTGGGTTGGTCTTTCCTCCCAGGATGCGTGGTTCTCCAACCAGTGGAATGAGTGCACCCGTGGAAAACAGACAACTGCTGTGGTTGGAGCCCTGGCAATGAGGGGGGTAGCTGAATGCCCAGGCAGTCTCAGCCAGGAGAAAGCTGAACAGGAGACAAAGGGCAGGGGGTGGGGGGAGATTGACAACCGAGACTGAGAAGTTGCAGAAGGAGAGCCATGTAAGAGAAACCACCGATCCGGAGAGCTGTCAAACTACAAAGACCAAGAGTCCCGGCCCTGGTGCTGGGAGCCCTAAGGCTGGCCGCTCTGGAGAGCTGGGCCGTCCTGTCTTAGGAGCTTTCCTAGTTTCCTTTCTGTTGCTGTGATAAAACATCCTGACCAAGAGCAACATTGGAGAGAAACTGGATTTTATGCTTCTGGGGCATAGTCCGTCACTGAGCGGGAAGTAAAGAAATCAAAAGCCTCCCGCCTGCCCCAGTTAAGAGCTGAGAGCAGAATGCATGGTGGTGCCTGCCTGCCTGCCTGCCTGCCTGCCTTGCTTGCTTAGCTAGCATTCTTAGTTCAGGGCCCCCTGCCTAGGGGATAGTGCCGCCCACAGTGGACTCGCTCTTCTTACACCAAGAGTTATTTATTAACAAGACAGTGCCGCACAGACGTGCTTGCAGGCCAACCTCATGTACATTATTGCTTCCCAGGTGATTCTAGGTTGCACCCAGTTATGGTTAAAACCAACCGGCATGGGGATGCTGGCCTCCCAATACCCAAGGCTTGAAGCAGCACAGGCACACCTACAGAGCGCCCCTCTGCTACTGCTCCCAGTCGCCTGCTGCTCCTTGCCATCTCCTGCTTACCCATGGTTTCCATCCAAATCAAACAAAGGATCCAGGCCCAGCGAGCTACTTGGCAACATCTCTGTTGCAGCAGAAACTCATGCACAGGACGGAATGTACAAACAAAAAAAAAGCAACGTGCTTGGAGACTCACACTTTCCAATTTTAAGTGACGTTGGCCTGGGCCTGGGGAATTGTGCGTTCAATCCAGGTTCAGCAAGGTTGGCAAAGCCATTCATCGAGTAGCCTCTTAAACCAACACTGTGGCATGGCGTTACGGCCTCATTACTCTGGCGCCAAAGCCATTTGAGAAAGAAAGGGGGCTGGTTCTGCCTCGAAGTTCTAGGGGAAACAGCTTGTCGTGGTGGGAAGGTGCCGGGTTGGATCACGTCCATAATCAAGACACATAGTTGGACGCTGGTCCTCAGTCTGCTTTCTCCTTTTGGTTCAGACTTGGCCCCCAGCCCCTGCAATGGGTACCAACAGCAGGCCTGACTTAGACCATCCCTCGAAGGCATGGCCTGTGGTGTGTTTGCACAACGACTCTAAACTCAGCAAGTGGGCAGTCAAGAGTAACCATCTTGGGGAGCCCTGGAGTGGAATCCTGCTTGCAAAGAATGCTGCAGGACCGCCCCCCGCCCACCTCATGTTAAACACTGAAGTTAATGATACCCTCTCCCCCAGAATCAGGAGTTGGAGATTTCACTTCAGGAATTAAGACACTTAGTAAGCACAAAACCGTGCAAATCCGTACAAAACTTGCTATCCATCTGTGAACGACGCCTTCTGAACACGGGTCTCTCTGGTTTAAATGAAGCCAGGGGCTGGGAGTGTGGCTCCGCTCATGAAAGCACTTTCTGGCAACACCGACAATCTCAGCTCACACCTGCTACCCCCACCAGAGGCCACTCAGAGGAACAGCAGTCTTCCTGATGAGACCCAGCATCCACAGAATCCGCTGTCCAGCCGGCTGAGACTGGAGCACACTGTGATGCAGAGACAAGAGAGGCTGACCCTACCTCACGCACAAGAGCAAGGCAGAAAGAGAAGCAAGTCCCTCGGAACTCATGCCCCTGGAGCTTGCCGCGGGCATGCACACACCCACAGCCACAGCCACCCTCTCCTAAAGCCTTAGAATCCCATTTACATAAAACGTCAAAATTCAAAGGAAGGGGGACATAGGTTTCCAAGCCTATGAGGTAGGGAAGGGGAAGACTGGTGAAGCTCTCTCAAAGAGAGCTAACTGTAAAGGCTGTGCTTATTTGAAAACCACACACCTTTGAAATGTGAATTTTATGGGACGTGGGTTCAGTACAAGAGAACGAGGTCCGGTGTGCACCCCTCCCCCCGGACTCGTTTTTAAGACTGACCCATAGGGGAATCTCCACATTTTTTTTAAATAATATATACATATATCTCTGTGTAAGAGTAGGTCACATATGCACGGATGACCTCAGGGGCAGTTGTGAGCTGCCTTACATGTGTGGCTGCTGGGAAGGCAGTAGCTCAGGGTAGGACAGCTCTGCTTTTTCCAACCCTGAAGGAAACAGGAGTCCTCCTAACTGCCTAGCCATTTCTCCAGCTGTTATCGCTCTTGTGTCAATGGGGGTGGGGTGGGGACTGGCTTCTGCAGAGACCATGGTGGAGTCATCTGTGGGGATTCCACCCAAGTGTAGCTTTGTGAACCAATGAGTTTGTTGTGGTCATGCACAGGGTGTCCCACAGGACATGACATCTCTCTGAACAGCACACCCCAGCGCAGGTCGAAAGTCAGGAAAGCTCTGACACATGGCTTGTGGCTGCCATCTGGTCCCAGGGGAGCCTTGCCTCTCGGCTGGGGGGTGGGAGACTTGAGAAGCTCCGACTTTTCTGGATTACCCAACCTCTAAGATTCACTAGCTTCCTGAATCGTATAAATAGTCCCCTTCCCTCCAGAAGAGAAGGTTTGAACTCAGAGGAAATAGCTACACAGCTATTACTTCCCGGTTGGATACCCGGCTACAGGCATCACACCACCGGCCTATGGGAAGGAAGCCCCCTGAATCGAAACCACAAGTTGGCCTTATTAGCTTGGCCTTGAAAATGTTATTAAAAAAAAGGGGGGGGCTGGGGATTTAGCTCAGTGGTAGAGCGCTTACCTAGGAAGCGCAAGGCCCTGGGTTCGGTCCCCAGCTCCGAAAAAAAGAACCAAAAAAAAAAAAAAAAAAAAAAAAAAAAAGGCTGCGCAGAAAGTCATCTCGCTTCTACGGGGTAAGTGTGGAGGGCTAGCATGGCGCAGTGAGGGGTAGCGCTTTAGCCAGCCAGTCTCTCTTGTCTGCCCCCTACTCTGTGGTGGAGATGCGTTCCCAGGGTCTGCTCCTTTCTCACAGACACAGCCTGAGGCGCTTCATAAGCTCTGTCTAGGAGCTTCGTTGTTTGCATCCAAAAGGGTTAGGAGGCGCTCTTATGGTGGTCACTGCCAGCTCAGAGAAGGCAGTCAGCTCAGAGAAGGGCAGCTTTGGGTTTCCAACCCAGTATGGGGATTGTTTGAAAGAAAGGGGAAAAAAAAAACAAAACGGTTTTCTCCTAAGGAAGAAAACATAGGCTTGGTGCACGGGGGGCTAGGATGAGTGAACCCCGAGATTAGCTTCAAGAAGGGGATTAGAGCATCTTGCTACAGCCAGTGTGCTTTGGGGGGGGGGTCTGGGTCCCTGAAGTAGGAGAGAGAGAGAGAGAGAGAGAGAGAGAGAGAGAGAGAGAGAGAGCTTAGTTCTAGAAACATAGACAATTTCTTGGCCTCGTGTATCCCTGGGGCTGGAGGGGGTGGTTTCCTGCCACAGGCATCAGCTCATGTGCCAGTCAAGAGAGAGGACTGTGTTAAATAAAGGGGGTGAGAATGACAGCTGCAAGGCCACCAACACAGGCGAGTTGAGGCTGTAGGCAGGCACGGCCTGGATTCTCTAAGCCTCTCACTCCCTTACCCACTCCAGAGAAACAGCCAGTCGCTAGCTCCTAGACACCCGAGCCCTCTTGGAACTTGGGGTGAGGCCGGGCGTGAAATGTACATTAAAAGCAATTTGGTCAGCATCAGTTTCCCAAGCAGTCTTGACTCTTAAGGCCGAGAACACAGTGGGTTCTCTCAGGATAGAGATTCTCCCAACCCTTGGCACCCACATGTCATTGCCTGGACAGAAAGCCTGAGAAGCATTCACTGCTCTTCCCAAATCCTCCTCCTCCGCCGCGGTGGTTGGGAGGGGGAGAGGTGGCTGCCTTCCTGGTGGAGAGGCTGTGTTCATTCACTAGAGAGCGAACAGAACATTGCTCACTCCTGGCCCTGCATTTCCACCTCAAACTTAACAAGGCAATGCTTTCGTTTCAAATGAAGCCCTGCAGGTGGCCCAAGTCCCCTCCTCCTTTCCCCAACACTGGTCACCCTGATAGACCAGTAGTCTGCTAGATGCCCAACTGGCCCGGAACCCAGGACATTCCGACCAACTGCCCATGTGACAGTTGCATAAATTAGATCCGCCTGAACCGGCCAAACCTAGGGGATCATTGTGAAGAAGCAGCAGCTGTGGGGAGCTGCTGTGCTGGGGCGGGATGGTTCAGGGAAGGTCTCCGGCCTCCCAGGGTCAGGCTGACTAGATCTGACCAACCCACTGAAGCAGCCTGGACCCAGGAGAGGCTGAGAACTGGCTGCAGCTAGGCCACTCAGCGTGTGTAGCCTCCTGCTTGCATATGGCTCACTGGGGCTCCGCTGCTACTGGGCCAAAGGCTGAGGGGCCCAGCAAACTCTGAACTGGGGTAGACAGTAGGAAGGCCTTGGTATCTGCCGCCTGACCTGTCTTGGATTCCTGTGACAAGGATGCAGAACCTCTTGTGGGCTCTGCAGTAGCTTTCTGGACCGCCCTGTTTGAACGTCTTAGCATCTTTGCATCTTGTGCCCTTGAGCCACATGCAGGGACAATATATTCAAAATAGCGTGGATGTCGGGGGAAGCTTCCTAGATACTCTTTTCTCCTGTTGTCCCCGCTGTCTCAGGGGACAGCTGAACCAGAGCTGCACTGGGAAGAGGGTCTTACAGTGTACGGCAGACTTGAACCACTCAAGGGGCAGATTCTGGAATAATTCTTAGAGAGAAAGGCAATGTCCTGACACAAAGCCCGGGCAGGTGCCTGCTGTCCTGTGCTCGGGCCTCACTGAGAAGCCGTGGGGCATGGGAGAGGGACTTCCTGTTCTCTTCTCCATGGTTCGTGGCTTGTTTACTAGAACGCTCCTCTGGTTATCTACTATTCTCAGGGTATAAAGCTTAGTGTATTGATTGCACATGAAGTCTGAGGAAAACAGACTGCTGCTTCCTGGTTGTGCCTGAGCAGCCAGTGCTACAGGTCTGGGGAGAGCCGGATGTGTGAGGGTGTTTCCTCTAGCTAGGAAAGACATGGGGCAGGCAGGGGTGGTGGGGGAGCTTGGTAGGTTCAGAGTTCACATGAGCATGGTATCGTGGAGTTCCCAGGAGGAACTGTCGTCAGCCCTGTGGTCCCCCCACATCAGCCCTGTGTAGCGAGTGGAACTCTGTATTTGACCTTCCATGAAGAGCCTTGCCCAGAGTCACACAGGTCTCGTGGACCAGATAGAAGCAATGTAGTTAGCTCCCTGGGGACGCAAAGCATCAACCAGAGTCCACGATGATGATTCGGACTCCCTCCTACTCCTTTTCCCAGATTTTCTCACCCCACAGAGGCTGTGAAAAGAGTAGGGTACCCTGAAGAAGTGCTTGGCTAAGAGAATGGCGCGTAGCTGACCCAGACTCCTGCCTTTGCATGGCAGTCCCGCACAACAGTTAGGGCAGTTTCTCAATAGAATGTAACTCGGAGAGTGGCGTCGACTCTAGGTCCCCACTTCTTGAGACTTTTCCTCATCAGCTTCCGGGACCCTCTTGAAGAACCCACGTTCTTCTTGGCTCCTATGTGGCTCAAAACTCAAACTCAACGTTGTCCCCACCACAGTGAGCGTGCCCAGATTCCACTGGGCAGCCTCGGATGAACTGTTAGCATTGATTACTGGGGACAAAGTAGCTCCTGGGCTGTGGTTCCCTGAGAGTGGAGGAAGCTGTCCTGTCTGTGTGCTCTCTCCTGACCTGACACTTCGTATGAGAAGAAGCTTGGCCGGGACCATGTGTCCCTGCTCTGAGGACATTCCTTTCTGCTGCCTCCTGTCTGCCTGAACTCACTCCGGAACTCTCATTCTGCCTCTGCAGTTCCCTGCACAGCCAGGGGCAGGGCAGAGCATCTGTGTGAGGTCCCCTGCACAGCCAGGGGCAGGGCACCTCTATGAAGTTCCCTCCATAGCTACAGGCAACCACATTGGAGGTTTCTTCTGAACCATCCTGGCCCTGCTATTGCCACATCCCTCTGCCACCAAGTGTTCCCACTGACTGGATGTCGATGACTTTCTAGTGCAGTCACGTCAGCACCCCAAAGCGAGGATTCTGTCGCCACCCAACCTGGGACGTCGCACCCTGGCATCCCAGTCGCTCCTTTCTGAACGTCTCCGAGTCTAAGTTGCTCTTAGTGATGTCAGGCTCTGACAAGTATTTTCAGCTGCGTTCGGGCTGCAATTCAGCTTTCCTGCGGTGTTGGTTGCTGAGGTGGCCCCGAGAGCATCCTGTCCTGGGGGAAACGTGTGCAGGCTTCCCTTCAGATCTCCACTTGGCGGGGAATGGTGAGAGGTTGGCATAGTTTCTACCTGAAACTGAAACTGTTTGGTGGACCTCAGAGGAGGCTCCCTGGGGCCTGAGGTTTGCCTCCCAGGAACACTCACTATAGAACAGACATATGAGCAACATTAAATACGAAAGAATCAAACACAACATTATACCCTAAATGTCCACTAAATATGGCCAACCTAACCAGTGCAAACCAGTGCAAACCTTATTTTACAGAGAGCAGAGGCCATACAGCCGAGTGGCTGTGAGCCCCAGGGATACAGGTCATTGACCTCCTAAGGTGGTGATACACATTATAGGAGTTTGCAGCAGCACAGAGAATTGCACGGTGTCAGGGGAGAAGCAGTGACCGGGTAGGAGAGGCAGGGGGAGGGGGAGGGGGAGGGAGAGGGGGAGGAGGCTGGCTGGGAGACTGTGTGTTCCAGAAGGCTCCTCAGATATCCTGCCACTCACATCCAGCAGCCACCAAGTTGTCTTGTGGCCTTAGCTAAGGTGTTGTGTGTGGAAGAGTGTGACTGTCCTCCCAACAGTGAGGTTGCCTGGGCTCTCACTGGGCAGGCCTCAGGGGCAGCTCTGTCAGTGAGCCTGAAGCAGCAGATAGGGCATCTGTAGGACCCTGGGCTGGGAAAGCCGAGTCCCATGACCCTGGGTCTCTGGGGTGGGAGGCCGAATGACACTGGGTAAAGCCATGCAGTGCCCCCCATGTCTACCCTGGAGCCTGCACTTAAATATGGGTTCTTTGTGTTTCTCCAAGGACATATTTTATTGCTGATACCCATCCTCCTGGCCTGCCTGTCTCTCTAGCCAGAAACAAGTCCTACGTTGGAGGAGGATTTCTCAGGTCAGGCATTTACTTCATGGATCTTCCTATGACCTTTCCTTGACCTTTCTGGCCTTGACAAAAAAGCGGCCACAGCGAGCGGCTCTTTCCGTGATCTCGGTTTCCTCAAATTGAAAGCCGAGGGAGAGGTGGGGGAGTGGGAGTCCTTTGCCTCTGCTCACCACACCCTCATCACACTCTCTCCCTGCCCTTCACCCCTCCTCACCCGGTCCACCCTTTGCCGTCTCCAGGAAGAGGCGGTGGAGAAGCACGTCACAGAATCACCTTCCTATCCAGAAGGCAGAACGCACTCCCTCATACGCAGAGCACCCGGTGCCCCAGGCCCTCTCATGAACCTTGACATAAATGCTGACCCCCCGCAGCTGTCCTGCCCTTGTCCCCATGAAGAGCCCACCCAGCTGGGAAGGGCTGCTCCTACTCTGTGTCGTAGCCTGGCGTCCAAAACAGGGCACCGATAAGCAAGATTGTCTCTGCAGAGGCAGTGATCTCGCTGTCTTTCCAGGAGGTCAAGTGTCCGGATGGACCAGATCCCTCAGATCCCACACGATGAGTCATAAATGTGAGAAAGAGGCACCACAGGCCAGAACTCCTGAGAGAGGAAAGGGTAGGGCAGAGGAGGCTGACACACAGACGGGCTCTTTCTGAGTCTTCAACGTTGCCAAGTGATCTGAGTTTTAGGAGCAGTGGTGTTGATGAGGTGGTCCCGGGGACCAAGAGCAGGGGGAGAACTCCGGGCCCTGCTGCTCCGTGGATGGTGCTATTCTACAGTATTCACCTCAAGGCACTGCCAGTGTCCCCCCATGTCTGCAGTCCTCATCGGGGGCCTGGACCCCTTCACCCCGCAGTAGGGATGGATGGAGGTGTCTGGTCTCGATAGTTTTCCATCAGTCCGATTCCGTAGCTGTGACCGGGACGGGATGTCAGCCATCAGTCTCTAGAACCTTCTGCCCACGACATTGACCTCATTCACTGTCCTTTCTCCTTAATAACGCCCATGGCCTTTCTCCTTGTCTTCTATGTTCAGTCGCAGACATCTCTAAGAACGCAAAGGAATATAGACGACCCCCTCCCTGCCCCCAACCATTACTGGATCCGTTCCTGTAAGTGTGGAGCCCTTGCTGTGCATGGGCTTCAGGGTACAGCGAATCCCACGTCGAGTAACTGAGCTGTTGTTTAGCATCTAGCATGATGTTGGGTACTCGGAAAAATGTGGATTTTCATCCCAACCCCACATGTGTCCCTACCATTAAGACACTAAATGGAAGTGTTGCAGTGACAGCATCTCCAAAATCTTTCAAGTCTGTGGTTAGGACTTGGAGGTGGACTTGAGTAGGAAGTGGGGACCTTGCCAGTGTTTACACCGGACACTGAGTCAAATGAACAGGAAAGGCCACCGGGAGGTCGCAGGTCAGAGAACAGAATGATGCCATAGCTGTGAAAAGCAGTGGCCCTCAGAGGGCGTGGCCTTTCGGATCTGCTGCCTACAGGCTCCATCCTGGGTCTCAAGACGGATGCAGAGTCCAGAATCATCCTTGTGTGAGTGAGGGGTGGAGCTCAGCCAGGGTCACACATCTCTTTGCTGTCAATCCTCAGCCGGGCCTGGACTCCTCACATCCTGAGTACTGGAGCTGGGCAGACCTGACAGTGCAGCGTGGAGAGTCTCGCCCACCACTGGGCCTCTGAGAGAACACTGTCCCCGTGTTTGGAGGCTGTGCCCGTGTGATCCTTTCCAACCAGAGTTCCTCTACTGAGTCACACCCTCAACCAAAACCCGAATCCCGTGTGCCGTACGAAAGATGTGCTGCCAAACATGACCCAGGGCTTTGAAAATCCCCGAGACTGAGAAACGATCTGGCCTCCTTGGAAAGACGGGGTCTCAATAGTGGAGCAAGGAAGGGCGCTGATACTCAGAGCACAAGCCAGAGGCACACAAGCCCTACAACAGGGTTTCCGAAGCCGTGTAAGAGCCAGACTTCTGCACACCCTTCCTTTACAGAAACCCCTCCCTCAGTCAGTCTCTGGAGGCCGCACACTGACTACCCTGGGCACAGTCTCCCGTGACTTCCCATCTCTGGTATTGCACCTGAGCGACGCCACCCACTGTGGCCGGAATCACACTCGCCCTGCCAGCAGGCTGACCTCTGGAATCACAGGCAGGAGTAGGAAGTGCTAGACTTTAGGCTTCCAGCCGTCTTGGGCCGTGACACGCGGTCACCTGCTCTTTCCCCTGGGTTCTCAGACCTTCCCTGGGCCCAACAGAGTCAGAACCTTCAGCAAGACCTTGCTTACCCTTGATCTCACTGGGAGTAGGAAACTCGCAAACAAGAACAAACAAAAGTGTAGCAGCACCCAGTTAGCACCACTCAATATGATCCCGGTGGCGGCGCCGCGTTCTTGCAACCCACCCCGGCGCGGTCCTGCTACCCACCCCAATGCTCGGGAGAGACGCACACTCGGCCTTTATATTTTGACATGCTTAAGTCAGCTCAATGGCCGCGCCACTTCCTAACCTCTACGTGGCTAATCCACCTTCCGATAGTCCCAATTTTTTACTAAACTAAAACCTGTATTCCATCTTGGCTGCCCCAGACCCAGATGTGCAGCCTTCTTGGGCTGCTTCTCAGCTCCGACTTGACCGCTAGGCTCTCTGACCCCGCCCCCGCCCCCGCCCCGCCCCCACTCCACCATCCACGCCCCCACTTGCTTAAAAGCCTCGCCTCAGGTTCTCTGTCCCCGCACCCCGTGCCCCCCACCCTTGCCCAGGAATCCTAAAAGCCCCGCCTCTATCTCTCTGCCCAGCTATTGGCCGCCAGCAACTTTATTTACCAATCGAAACCAACTGGGGGCAGGGTTTCCTCCCTGCGGTTTCTCGTGCAATTTGGGGGACTCAGATTGACACAATGCAAGCAGCATTAGACCAAACCCACAAGAGTTGCGGTAATCGCCCTTCCAGCCTACCCTCCTCCAATTCCCAGGGCCCCGGAATCCTCCACATCGATTCTAGCAGCGTTGAATCCCAACTGTGATGGACACATGTTGGCCTCAGAGTGGTGCAGACTCCGAGGCAAGTTGAGGTTGGAAGCCTGAGAGCCCTCTATGAATGTCCTCTGTGTTTTTGAATTGTGGACTTAGGCACCAACGTCATCACCCTCTGTGGGAAACAAAGGGTGTTGGGTGTGGTCACAGGGTTGGTTGTCTGCTTGAGTCTGGATGAACTAAAAACTGGGTAATGACTGGATTAGGTCCAAGCGACAGGGAGCGTAGAGATTGCCCAGCTGAACACTGGAGACAGGCGTTCAAGGGTGAACTAGGTGTGGCTGCTCTCCCCGTGCTCCCTCCAGAGGACTAGCCACCTGGATGGGATCACTCCTGTGTTCGCTAGTGCTCCCGAGATAAACGCCCGTGTGTGCTTCTTCGGGACAGTGAGGTCAGCGTCCAGCCCCACAGGGATTCCCAGCAGGGCAACAGTTCAACAGAGGTGTGACACCAGGGCCTTGAAAACGCTGTCTAGATGTGACCCAAGCTTGGCGGCTGGCAGGATGGGGCAGGGGCACAGCGCTGCCTGCAGGAGCCTGCCTCTTATGCTGACCCTGCTGCTGAGCCCCAGGAATTACCTCTAACTTCTGCAGTGTGGGTCCCAGTGGGCTCGAGTATTTGAGTCAGAACTCTTCCCACATCTGAGAGAGATCCTCACACGTGAGCATTTGGCAGATACTCATGGGGCCTAAGCAGGCTGCGCAGGGTTGAGCCTAGGCAAGGCCGGGGTGGTGAGGAAGAGGTAGGACCTGCTTGGCAGCGAGCATGTGTAGGGCTCCGATCCCTCCACCCGTGAGGAGTACAAGGGATTAGGAGGAATGATCAGAAGTATTCCAGAGGCAATGCCAATGCGATGTTGTCTGGACCGCACAAGACACCACGGGAACAACCGCTATCAATGATAATCTCACCACGCTCTGCAGCCCATGCCCTCTGCCCTCCCTGCAAACAGAATGACACAGCTACCCTGGGGGAACCGCGTCACTGTCTAGTTTCAGCCGGTTTCTAGGCCAAACAACAGGTGGGTGTGCAGCCTACCCAAAGGCTGGTTGACAGTTGACTTTTAGAAGCAGGTGAAAAATAGGAAGTGATCCCTGTCCCAGTCCTGCGGGTTCTGCGCTCCGTAGTCTCCTGAGTCTGTCCTGAAGCTGGGTCTGTCCCTGCTGACCTGTGTCTGTCTTCCAGTCTGGCTCTGAAGACAAGAGGCCTGAATTCTAGTCTTTCCATCCCTCCCACACACACCTCCCCCCTACCTCCGGGCAAAGTGTGTAGCATGCCACGGTGGCTGGAGAAGGAATAGAACAGGAAGTAACTAAGATTCCTTGGGCGTCAGATGTCTGTACAGACATCTATGTAGGACTCGGTTAAGCCAGGACACCTGTGTCCCACTTGCTCGCTCCGGGGGGGGGGGGGATGGGGTGGGGAAGCACGAAAACAAGCCGCTGTGTGCACAGCCATGGCTGAACTCGGGTGAGGATGCTGAGTCCATCTAGCTGCTAATGTGACCCCCTTCCGGGCTGTTCCATACGCCCCCCCACCCCGCCTTCCCTGGGAGCCCCAGCCCTCTCTCTAGGCCCTGCCCTCTCCGTGGAATGCTCCCTTAAGCCCCGCCCCCTCCACGGAATGCTCTGGGTGGCCATCTTTGCATTCCTAGGGCCCATGGTCTTGTAGTTGGTTCTCACTAGCATTTTGTCACAGCAGAGGTCGTCCATCAAGTGCGTCTGGGCAAATGTCCTGGAGATCAGGGATGTCTTGGGGGCAGCCTCACTATGACAAGCTTGCTCCTGGGAGATGAAGCAACAATTTGATGTTGTTCAGTTGTGCAGTCTTTCCAAATTTCCGAATCCAAAATGGTCCTCAAGTCCAGAATCGCCTCATTTTTTATGCAAATTTGCATAAGCAAATTGCTTGTCTGGATTCCTCGAGAAGGGCTTCAGGGAAAGTCTGAACCCATTTTTCTGTTAAGTGGGACAGGGCGGTAGGTCAGGACCCTCCTGTCTCGTGGTTGAATTTATCTTGGCACTTGGCAATGCCTGGCCTACCTTCCTTCTCCTAGGATACTCACACCCTGATTATAACATCTTGCCTCTCTTTCCACTCCCTGTTTGCTTGTTATGCTGTGTGTGGAAAAGATGGGAGGTCTTTGTGCTCCCTGCCCCTTGTTTATGGAGCTGTATAGGGGCACAGAAAGTGCTCATGCTTAGTTTATAGTTTGTCACACTTCCAAGGAAGCGTGATAAGAAATAGATCTGGTTTCTGAACCTTGTTCCTGTCTATACCAAACTTCCCGGCTTGAAAGGACTTCCTTTGTTCATGAGGTGGCCTTCCACCCCTCTGAGACAGTTTGTGGACAGAGTCAAAGGCCAACCCCCCAGGGTGAGAGGGCCGACAGCTTTGGGGAGAAGTGACCTCTGGGGAGGGCAGGAGGTGGGAGGCTGTCCGGTGTGTGGCAGGTGCCACAACCAATCAACGCCTAGTTGGTGAGACACCAGCAGAAAAGACTGGATGGAGGTCTGTGTTAGCTGTTCTCTAAAGGAGTACCTAACAGAAGCAGCTTAAGGCAGGGAGAGGTTTATTTGGGCTCATGGTATCGGTCACTGTTGGTCTATCATGACTTGGTGGCTGTACTGCATCCTATCTGTGGCTATGGGGGGGGTGTCTATCATGACATCTGTGGCTACGGGGCATGAGGCTGTTGGACAGCAAAGAGCTGTATGGGGGATACAGAAACTGCACATGCTTAAGTTTACAGTTAATCCTGACAGTGCCAACGAAGTGTAGGATAGTAAAGAGTGTCTAGAGGGCCGGCCTATAACTTTCAGAAGCTGACTCCCTGCCTCGCACGGGTGACCCAGCTCCACCCAGCAGCCACGATTCCTGCCCTCAAGTTTCCAAAGTCTTGTGGAACACCAGCCAGGGATCAAGTGCTTCAACACATGAGCTTGTGGGGTTATTTAATGCTCAAATTATAGCATCTGAGCTTGGGTGGGGGTGGGGGGAGATGAGGCATCTTGTGATCCTCATGTACGGACCCTGCAGGGCATTGCCCGTGTGTGTCTTTGTGCCAAACTGTAAATGCAAATCTAGTACTCTCGTTGCTCCTCTGTGTGTGTCGTCTCTACTGTATTTGCCTTAGTAAGAACTGCTAACTATATGGGGGGGGGGGGGCAGGGGATGGATGACTAGAGAGCCCTGAATTGTAACTAGCGTCTGACGTGAGGGCAGCCTTGTGGCACCGCCCTGCTTACTCTGCCTGGGTGGTATGCCAGAGCCAAAGTGCCTAGAGAAAGGATCGTTTTGTGCTGGAGAACAGGATTCTCTGGGAACGATCCCGACACCAGGAACTTGCGTGGTTTGGGAAAGGAAGGATCAGAAGCAGGAGGGAAGAACAGCTCTTGATTACGGAGCGGCCACTAGAGGCCGCCACCGTTGAGAGCAGCTGCTGGGCGACTCCCTTGAGGTGGAAGTCGGCAGAGGTTCCTGGTGGGCGGTCCGAGCGCCTGGGATGTGATTCAGCGCGTGGCTTAGGGAAATGTGTAAGATTGCAGCATGCAATTCCCCTGGTTGTTATTTGTCTGTGAGAGCTTAAAGTAAAATCGCCGAAATGAGAGTGAGATCGGCCCCAGGTGCTGGACGGAGCCCAGACTGAGGTCCAGAGGAATGACAGGCCCGGAGCTGCCCACATGTGAGAACAGTGATCCGGTGGCTGAGAGAGTTTGTTCCGGATGTAGGTTCTCCACAGCGGGAACACAAATGCTTGGAGACCAGAAGGAAGAGCTGACAGCAGAGGGTGGTCTTGAGAGATGGCCTTGTTCAAAAGCTTCCTGAATGAGTAGCAGTGAGAGGCAGCATTATGCTTTAGTGACCCAGGGACTGTGGCACTGATTGAATGCTGCAGGGGTGGGGGATAGGGGGGGGTCTCTGCGGGGATGGGGGGGCACACGTTTGGGTTGACATAGGACCCATAGGGTAGCAGCATGGATCTCTCTTCTCTCTCTCTCTCTCTCTCTCTCTCTCTCTCTCTCTCTCACACACACACACACACACACACACACACACACACACACACACACACACAGACTGTAAGCAATGCTACAGTTTGTACTCCCTGAGAAAGGCCTGTCAGCGTCCAGCTGCCAGCCAGTGTCAGGAATCCAGTATCAGTTAAAGCAAGGATGGTGAGCCAAACTTACCAGGTGATTGAGTTAAGAGTCTAATTGGAAAACATATCCAGTCTTTGTTGCCAGGCCTGGCATGCCACAGAAGACACCTCCTGGAATATCCCCCATGGTGTGAAGTCTGCTTCTACACTGTTGAAATGACTTTACTTAGTGTACAGTCTCATGGTGAGCCAGGGTGTGCTATGTGATTGTTCCAAAGTGACCTGCCATGAACAGACACATAGTTACCAGAGAGATGAGAGAGGAGAGAGAGAGAGGAGAGAGAGAGAGGAGAGAGAGAGAGGAGAGAGAGAGAGAGGGAGAGGAGAGAGAGAGAGAGAGAGAGAGAGAGAGAGAGAGAGAGAGAGAGAGAGAGAGCGAGCGCCAATGGCAGGGTTTTCTCTCAAAATTCCTTTCCAGGGGAAGGCTGCAGGGTGCGGGGTGCTCCTCCCCAAGCCAGCTGCACCCAGAAGGTGGCCTTACCTAGCTGAGGTGAGGGCTTTATTGCAGCCACATAGATGGAGCCCCCCAACCCATTCTGATGTTCTCAGGCCTGTGTACATAGACTGTAGCTTCTCCTTGAGGCCATGCGTGGGCAGAGTTGCTGGTTACTAAGGGACACTCAGGTGTGCAGAGGGTGTGACGTGCTCAGCTGGGAAGATGCTCTGCAAAGGGCCAGCTGAAGGTGCCAAGCGGAGCAGGCCGGTTGCTTGACACAGAGGCCAGTCACCCTGGGCGCACATCGAGGGAAGTGATGCACCCCCCTCCCCTCCCCACCCCGTGCAGCTTGGTGAACCATGAATTTATTGAGAGGTTTTCTCAGGAGTGGGGGGAGGGGCTGGGGGTGGAGGAGGCGGGGCTGAAGATAGGTGACTCAAGGACATCTGTGCCACCAGAAAGCCCTCGGCCCCGCCCCCGCCCTCCTGGTATGGTCCACAGTTATATCAGTCAGTGCTCTCCCCCAGCCTGGGATAGTAGAGCATCCTTTTTACACAGATGGGATTCTGGAGCCCAGAGAAAGGCAGCGGCACTTCCGAGGTCTTAGAGATTTTATATTGTTCATTCTTTGGGCTCCCAACCCCAAACATGCAACAGGGCTGGGACCAGGGTGGACCAGGCAGGGATCTCCCGGGGCTGAGAGTGGGCTGCGCACAGGCAGGACGGGGTATGGAGGAGCAGGAGTGTTTCCCCCAGTGGCCACAAGTACTTTGCTGGTTAGCACCTGAAAAGCCGCCTCCAGAGCAGTAGCCCTGTGTTCTGAGGCTCCCAAGGGTGTGAAATCAAGCTCTAGGGAGAGAGGCAGTTTGGTCCCAGCTCCAGATTTGTTTGTCTAGAAGAGAGGGCACAGCTGCCAGGCGGGAGACACACAGTGAACCCTGGGAGGTAGGGAGCCCAGCCAGGCTCCCTGACCCAGCAGCTGACAGGGCCACAAGGGTGCTGTTTTCCCCACAGCTAGCACTTCTACTCTCAGAAAACTGCGTGGTCCCCAGAGTCAGACTGTGGCAGTCAGAGGGGCGTCCAGATGCTCAGGGCATAGACCAATCCTGGTGCGGGCATAAATTTTGTTTGCAGGCTACTCTTAATCAGGGTTGCACCTCTCCTCTAGCCCACCACCCAGCAGACGTAGTGGAAGAGAAGAGTTATTAGGAAGTGGACCTGTTCAGCAACAGTTCTTTGGGGGCGGGGGCGGCTCGATCTTCTTTGGCAGCAGTTCAGTCCCATAGCAAACACCAAATTCGTCTCAGCAGCTGCAGACTGGGCCTTTTGGCAGGTCGACCCCAGGCATGAACCAGCGGCTGTCGTTCAATCCCTGAAGGAACTGTTAGGCTTGACAACCGTCCAGAGGCGAGGCCTTAAAAGTGGCGAACTGCCACAGGAACCTCAGGAGCAGTTCTTGGGTGAGCTTCTCTCAGAGGCAGCGTAGCAAAGAATTGTTTTTACAGCAAACACGGGAACTCCAGGGGCTGATAGACTCTTCTCTATGTTGAGCCTCCAGCTGTTCTTGTACCAGTTGTTCAAGTGCCTGCAATTTTTCTTTGGCTGTGGGCTGCTGCTCCTGCCGCAAAGGTTGGGTTGATGACCGTTTTTGGGGCAAGGCCGTTGGAATGTCAGCAGTGGCCCCTTTTGTAAATTTGGAGGTGCAATCCCTGTGACGTCCTGTTTTTTGACCGTGGGCTCAGCTTGCGATTGCTCTCTGTCACCTGCATCGATGCCTTCCCCGGGAGCATCTACCGTATTGCCTCTGGTTTCCTCATTTGCTGTCCCCCAAATTACAGGAATATTTGAGTACCCCCATTGTTGTGAAAGACCCCCTTCCCCATAAGTTTATGGACATATCAGTCACATAAGGTCTCAACTTCTCTGTTTGCCCCTCAGGTCCCACATAGGTAACCCATTGCCTTATTCACGTCGAGTGTGATAATTTACCAATTCCTACAAGTCATGTGTAAACCTTCTGAAGTAGCCAATCTGGATTCCAAGACTTTTGGGAACGTGTACTAACATCAGCTCCTGTATCCACCAAACCTTCTATGTCCACAGCATTCATTTGTACCATTAATTTGGGTCTCTGACCATTGGCCATTGTCTGCCATGTTTCTAGTTTCCCAGTACTCCCAAGAGCTCCTGTCCTTTCTACTGGAGCGGTCTCACCCTTGATGTAAGGGAACAGTAACGGTTGAGCATTTCTAGCCCCAAGCATCAATTTGCATCTCCTTTGTCCCATATATAAATCATTTTTATTTCTTCCTTGCTATCCCCATCTACTACACTTGGATGCACAATAAATCCTTGAGAAGTGAATCCACTTCTTCCCAAGACTATTCCCACTGTCCCTGAAGCTGAGGGACTGTATATACACACCAGTGGTTAACTTGTAACTAATTCAACTTTTGGGGAAAATGTAAGAGGGGTATCTGTGGCCAGACCCAAAGCTGCACTTCCTTCTGTAGCATGCACAAGATGAGAAATACCCAATTTTGATTTTCTTCTCTGCTTGATACCTCCTGACTGGCCTCAGGCGGGCAGGCCTCGCTTGTTTTCTCCGATGGCAAGACGTTACCTTGTATGTCTCTCTTGGACTGGCAATCGGTTGACTAATGTTTGCCCATTCCACAGCGGCTGCAATACCCTGGACTCTGTGGTTCCTGGCGATAAGAACCTGCGTGTTCTCTTACCTGATACCATATTCTCTAGAGTCATTGTACCTGTTATTTTGAGCTCTGATTCTTTTAGCCTTACAATTTCTTTGGAAATGACCCAATTCGCCACAATGAAAACATTGAACATTTTGGTTCCTGGTATTTCTAGCTACAATTTGCCTTATGATGTTTGCATTATGCTCCTGAGAATCGAGACTAGTTGTTTCTCTTTTCCATTCATCTACAGGGGCTCCACGTGCTTCCCGTGGTCTGATGGCTCTCTTAACATTCGGTGTTTGCATCCTCAAACACCAATATTTCTATCAACGACTGTCTGGTTTCAGGGTCTGTTATGGCTCTATTCACAGCTGAACTCAACCTCTGTATGGATTCTATAAAGTATCCTCCAGAATCCTGTAGTATGCACCCCACCACCCCCAGGCTCCCCAATCAAATCCCAAACTCTTAAAGTGGCGACATGACGTTTGTTCAGTGGCACCATCATCAAATCTAATTTGTTTCTATAAGTCAGCACAATACCCTTCACCAAGCAGCCGGCCTTTAGTAACATTGATTCCCCTTGCTAGGTTACATTGTACTAGCTTTGTGGCTTCCTGCCTCCACCACAACCCAACCGTTGTGATTGTTGACCAGCTTCTAGAACAGCTGACACCAATCCCTTCCAGTCTTGGGGGACCACCCTATGCTGTGTAGCCCAGTTATTTTAGCATTTCTCTGACAAAGGAGGAATGTAAGCCACACAATACCACAGCCTCTTTAAAAGAAAAAATGCTTTAAATCTAACGTTGCCTATCAGTATCAATTCATTATTAGCAGGCATATGTTGCACAAAGACCGGGAAGCCTGAAGGTGCCTGTGTAGGCCCACGGCAATTCTCTGGTGGTATGCTCGGCCGGTTACACATTAACTAGTGCTATTTACTGCTCTTCCAGGCCCCTCGAAGCAGGGCAGGGCGGTAGCTTACCTTCCAGCCTAGTTTGATTCCCAGTCTCATTCGCCAAGCCTAAACTTTTCCCTCCTCCCAGCAGCCATTTTTGTTTTCCAAGCACTTCTGCCTCTGTCCGTAAACTCTCTAAATGCATAGCCAACCCTGCAATCTTCTCTTAATGGAAGAGAACGGTCCGGTTTCCCATTAAACTTTTTCAAAGTGGTATTCATGAAAACTACTACGCAAAACCAAAGTGACCCCTTCCTGGAGGGGGGGGGGTGGTTACCGCCCAGTGACAGTAGCTGCCATTTGCCAGACTCCTTAAGTGTACACCAGGACCTGCAGCTGGGAGGGACCCATGCTGAGCCCTCCCGCCTTCCTCCTGGACACTTCTGGTGGGGGTTTGACCCAGAATCTGCACACCCATTTCCCTCTACTTCTTGGTCCCACCAGTCTCCTAGTGTATGTCCTGTGCACCAGTCAAGCCCGCACAGAGGGGCACAGGCTGTGCCTGCAGACCCTACCATAGCCTTCGGCCTCCTGCAGGGCTCCCAGTGTGTGCCTGGTACGTCTGCCTGCCTCGGCCCCATCTGGAGTGCACCTCTCAGGTGTTGTGCAGGGCAAACAGCCCAATCTCTGATTCACCAAGGGAGGGTTGGCCAGTCTCGGAGTCCGACAGGAGGAGCAAATAATGTCCCTGGTGGAGGTAACCACCTTTGCCAGTCCCTGTGCCAAACCACATCACCACCCACCATTGAATGAACAGACCCCAGATGTTTTGATTCCAGAGGATTTGCAACAGCGCACAGCTCAGAGCTCAGATGATGCTTTGGCGTTCTCTGCCCTGCCCCCTGCCCCCTTCCTAGTTCTGCTGTGAGTGAACTTGGTTCTACCCTCTCCACAACTCCACAACGCACTCAACTCCGTACCCATGGGATTATTACAAGGGCCATACCTGGTCTGCACGAACCTCCACCCCGCCGACTCGGTGGGCCTCACTCGCGCTTTTTGTGTGTGTAACTCACAGGGTAAGCCTCCTGAGAAAGAGGCTGGGTGTTTCTTACCCCCATTTTACAGATATGAAAGCTGAGGTTGTGAGTAGGTGAGAGTAGCTGAAGCGCAGGGCTTTGTCCCTGCGTCCATCCCTTGGGCCAGTCCGGTGCCCCCACCCTCCTGCTGCTCAGTGATGTCCAAGTCTGGAGACCCCCTTACAGACACCCAGAAGGAAACGCTGGCTTGGGAATCAAATAGTGAGATTAAAAGAAAAGCAGGGGTTGTGTGTGGGAAGAATGTTCTGGGTGGAGGGTGAAGCTAGTGCTCCAGTTTCCAAAGACTCCAAGCAAACCAGTGTGACAGACAGTGGCCGGGACAGGTGATGGGAGGGGCCCGGCCATGATAAATGTTGTAGGTCATTAACAGGAAACCAGAGTTGAGCATGGCGGATGGGCTCTAAACTCCACAGGGCAGGGGCAGCGTGTACCCCCAGACCCGTGTGTCCAAACTTTACAAAAAGTAAACTACAGTTTAGTTCCTCAGCCACATGTGTATCTAGAGGACAGCACACACTTGGGACACTCGCCCCGACACAGAAAGGGTCGCGAGCGCGCACTGTGCTAGAGACAGCGCTCAAGGCTTACATGGAAAATGTTTTGGAGAGAAAAAAGGAAGCCAGTGGGGACGAGCCCCAGTGACTCAGTGATGTGGTCAGTGGCCACCATGGGGCCTGGTGCCACCATGGGGACTGGTGCCAGCACGGGGCCTGGCGGTCAGCCAGTGTCCTGAGAGACGGAAGATGATGATTCCCGAGATATTTCCAGGTACTCACCCCTCAAATAGTCCCACCCTGATGCCATCTTCCTCCATGAACCCTGGCTGCACGAGAGGTCAATAGAATATGATCAAGGGGGTAGTGGGACTTTCAAGGCCGGGTCAGGAAGGCACAGCAGGTTCTGCCTCCGTCTCTCCCCCGTGGCAGAGGCTGAAGTTGGTGGTCTGGGTCTCGCGCCTGTCCTGCGCGCATGCGCAGTTCTGCCCTCAGCGCCCTCTCTGGAGTCCGCCTGCTTTCCTGGGAAGGTTCCATGTGCTCTTGATGTAGATTCTCCTGTTGCTCACTGCAGGGCTGTGTGGATGGTGACGGTGAAGGGTGGCGGGTGAGGGAGGCTCTGCCTGTCTATGAGGTTCTCCTGCCTTTCTGTCTTCTTCGTCTATCAGTAAGAGGGGAGGGCTGAGTCTCCGATTGCAGTAGAGAACTTATCCGCTTCTTCTGCAAATATACCTGGGTTTGCCTCCTCCGCACTCTCCTCAGCGGTGTAGACTTGGGGGCGCTATGGCTTTGAGCCAAAGGGGAAGCCTGTTTGTCCACGGTCTTTTGCCTCGCTGTGATGGCTGCTTTGCTTGATGCGTCTTTAGCTGCTTGGCTTTTGATTCGTGTGAGCAAACCCGGCGCCTTTCTCCACCCCTTTTCCTTTAGCTTGTGTTTCCCTATTGAAAGTCGGCCTTTTTGTACACAACACGTGGTTAGGTCTTACTGCATTTTAATCCATGGTGCTAGTCTCTGACCTGTGACTGGTACCTTTAGGCCACTCCCGTTTAGAGTTCTGAAATTGAAGGGGGAGACACAATTTGTCAGGACAAACTGCCCGCGGCCACAGTCCACGCGTACACCGTTTTGAAAAGCAGGACAGGCTCAGAATGACAGAAAGATACACAGGGACCCCACTGGAGGAAGATGACGTTTAAGCTGAGTTTTGAAGGCTATGACGAACCTTCCCTGCTGAGTGAACCATAGTCTCTAAGAAGAGCCGTGGGAACCGTCTAAGCCACCATTTTAGGTGACCAGGTTGCTCTTGCGATGAAAAGCAGTTCCGTATTGTTTTATGAGTTGGTGGTGTGAGACTGGGCCTGAGGGCAGGGAGTGGGTCACTATGGAGTAAGTTGGAGAACTCTGAGGGGAGAGAACTCACAAGTGGGGGTCAGGTGCCACTGTCAGGTGGAAGGGAGACGTGGACATGCGCTGTGGCTGAGCCCCCCCCCCCCAGATGCCAAGTGTCTTTGTCCTTCCCTGCAGAGAGAGGCTTGTTCTTTTACAAGAGTTGGGAGGAGGCGCCCACTAAGGGCAGGTGAGGCTGGTGTGGGTCCTGTGATGCAGGCCTTACTACGAGCAGACTGGGCAGAGTCAGGGTGAGGGCAGGGAGTATGCAGATGGACTGGAAGGGGCAGCATGGGGAAGGAGAGGGCAGGACAGCCATGCCTGCTTCCAGACATGGGGTGCAGCAGCTGTACACGACCCCTAGAATGGGTGTCCCCTCCCTCCAGTGCCCCTGCTGTGCTTATGATGGCACTGGAGAGGGGGCCTGAGAGCCTGGGCAGGCAGAGGGGAGAGCAGGAACACATGAGACAAGGGGTCCTGGCATGTCTGGGGCTAGGGTGCTGACTTTAAGACACCGTCTCAGGTGATAGCAAGAAGCAGAATCCATGTGTGAGCATAGGAATCTCCCATTCTCATCCCCAGATCTCTCCCCTATGTGTGATGCATGGTGTCTGCTAGCGTCTGACACCAGAGAAACCAACCCAACAGGTAGACGGGGTATCCCGCCTCCCTTCCTAGAGGACATTGGGTGGCAGCCTGGAGAGGGACACCGCACCTCCCTTCTCTGACGTGGCTGGAAACCTTGGGTTGAGTTGTGTGGCTCTGGATGGTAGTGCACTGGGGGCCAGGGCTCACGGACAAGGTCTGGAACTCTGGTTAGAGCTGTCTTCAGAGCTTTCCTATGGGGCCCCTGCCCTGGGCAGGAAAGACCATCCGCAGACTTAACAGATGCAAGGACGTGACTGGCGAGTTGTGTCCCTGTTGAGCTGGAAACTCCTGCTCTGCTCACTGCTCCTCTACTAGCAGTGGTGTCCAAATGCTTGCCCATCCTCTCTGACCCTTGCCGAGTTCTCCCAGGGCCCGGAATGCAGTCTTTTTTATGCAAGGGTCTTGGACACATCTGGGTGTTCACGGCGCAAGTCTGCAAACTCTCTCACCTCTACCAGAGGTAACGAAATCAGTAAACAGTAAACTGGGCCGTTGGGGGTGGGGCGCTCACCCAGGGGGAGGCCTGCAGAATCCAGCAGGGACCCAGAAAGGAACCCGGGTGCTGGGTCACAGAGTGGTGTCTAGTGTGTACTAACGAACCACCCATGCAATGTCACTGGATCCTTGAGATGTCCTGTAAGCTGGAGCAGGGGCAGCTGTGGGATTGCAGCCATCTAGGAGAAGCTGGGGGTCTGGGCGGGGGCGGGGGCGGGGGTGGGGGCGGGGGCGGGGGCGGGGGTGGGTGCAGTCTGTACATATGCTCAGGGCTCTTTCTACATACCCTAGAGCCCGGGCAGCCATAAGGACACAGGGTGCCCAGGACACAAGCAGGTAGTTTGGAAGTTTGGGGTAAAGAACTGACTTCTGCCTTCTCTTTCACTTGTGTGCCATTGGTCTTGGCCATGTGTGGCCCACGGTTGGCACAAATACTTGGAAGGTGTGAGTAAAGAAGCTGGAGGTGGGCTCAGAATGAATGTGTTGCCCAGGCCCATGTGACAGATGCCTGAGGAAATTCAAGTGTGAGCACACACTCAGGTTGCTGGAATGAGAGGCTGAGGTCTGGAGTGCCCAGAGGCTGCAGATCTTCCCTCTGAGCCTTGGAGGGTGGAGGGCACCTCCCTGAGGGCTCTGAGCTAGAGCAGGACTGGTCCCCTCTTCCCTGCTCCAGCCCCAGAGCTGTCACCCCCCACCCCACCCCGGGAGCAGTATGACCTGCACGGGGGCAGCTGCTGGCTGGGCAGCTCCTGCAGGAGGCAGAAGCCTTGGGAACAGTGCCTGGGTGTCCTCCTGCCCTCACCCTGAGAAGCCTCTGCAGGGGTGGGGGCGGGGCATGGAGACCAAGACAGTGGACACCACTCAGAGACTCTGAGGCAGCTGAATTGTGGACCAGGGCGGGCTGAGGAGGAAACACTAACCCTGTGAGTCTGCCCATCCCTGCCTGGGTGTCTGACCTAAGGCAATAAAGCCTCACGCTCCACACAGCTCTGTGGAGGCTCTAGTTCCGTTACCTCCTAGACAGAGGAGCACCGCGCACCCAGTCGTTGTCCACCGAGCGCGCCGCTGTGCTCAGGCTGTTCTGGGAATAAGTACATGCTGCTCTCAGCTCTCAGCCGATGCCCCCCCCCCCCGGTGGGAAGAAGTGAGCTTCAAATCTCCACTTCACATTCTTCTGGGGCATGAAGAGTTAATGGAGCACACACATCATTCTAAGATACCCCTTCTGCAACCCCTTCTCTCTGCCCAGCTCTCTCTGCAGCTGTCTGCGTGCTCACAAAGCCCAGGCTGGCACATGGCCGATGAGGCTCATCCGAGTCTTGGCTGTGCCCTGCCTGGGTCACTGAGTGCCTTATGCTGTTTCCAATAAATCCCCGTACCTATACTTCAAATATCCATTCCACACAAGAGGATCCTCCAGTCAACCCCTGGGGTCTCTCTGGCCTCTCGGGTTTGAGAGTTGGACTCTGTGTGCACTGGCGTGATTCTGTGAGCTCTCGCTCACTTCAGGAACAGGAGGCGGAGGCCGATACTCAATGCCGCCTTCTCATGCTCCAGAATAACCACCATTTACTCAGGTTTTCTGGTGCACAGGGTCAAAGCAGACATGCTTGCAGCACCTGCTGGGGGAATTGGACATGAGCTCCCCCAATCCCTTACCAAATTACAAAAAAAGGGGGTCTGAGTGGAGAAATGAGTTTCCTCCAGTCTCTCTGGGTATATAAACTACATTTAAGGATTGGTCCAATGCCTAGCACCATATGGCCACCAGAAAAGGAACTCAATGGCATCCTTGTAGATTTTTTTGTCTCATGTTTCTTGGCTTGAGATTTGTGTTGTGTTCTCTCTCTCTCCCTCCCCCTCCCTCTCCCCTCCTCTCCCTCCCCCCTCCCTCCTCCTCTCACCTCCCTCTCCTTTCCCCCTCCCTCTCCCCTCCATCCCCCTCTTTTTCTCTCTCTCCTGTTCTCTTCCTCTCTCTGTGTTACTAGTCTTGTTTGCCTATCATGTTTTCTTGTTGCCTTTTTATGTTTGTTTGCTTTTCATTTGTACTTGCCTCTTTGTGAAAAGAAAGAGAAAGGGGGCCTGGTGTTGGAAGAGTCAGGGAGGCAGGGAAGACCTGGGGGGAGATGCCGGAGCAGAAACCACCATCAGCACTTACGGTATAATTTTTGAACTCTGTTGAGAGCCTCACATGACCACCGGGCACACACCCATGCATGCTGCCCTTAGTTGTGGGTATCCTCTCACGGATGCCTCTTGGGACAGGTTACTGCAGGACGTGGAACCAGGGACCCTGTCCGGGAACTCTGCTACTGGGTGTAAGACTTACCCGCTGGCTCCCGACATTGGTCTGAAACTAGAACCGTTGCACAGGGAGGCTTCCCGGCTCGCTCTGACAGGGTGGCTGCCTCTTCGAGGTGGCTGTGGGTGAGTGGAGTTCCCCAAGGCGTGTGGGTTGGGATTGTAATTTGCAGTACCTCATTAGGCCGAGACGTGGGGTGTTTCCGGGGAGTTCTCTCTGACAGTGCGGCTGTCACAAAGGGATGCTGTGGCGGTGGGTTGATGTGAGGTAGAGTGAGCCTGCTCTCTCTCACCTGGAGGCGCTATGGGATGATAGTCTGGGCCAGACTGGTTACCACTGCACCCTCGATGTCAGACGTTCCAGATTCTAGAGATAGTAAGTGTTTTTCACATAAATTCTCCAGCCTCTGGGTTGTGTCACAGTGGGACAGGATGGGCTAAAAAAAACCAGGGGAAGAAGATAGTTCTGAGGACATCACGTGAGGTGCTGTCCCAGAGCTTAAACATGGGCCTTCCCCTTTGGAATGGTTTTTCATTGATGTAGCAGTCTATCAGTGGAACAAACTTGCACACCGATAACTATTATTTCAGGGCCTTCCTTTGTATCATGAGACAGCAACATGATATCAATGTCATGGCTCCACCAATGGCAATATCTGGTGCCTTTTCATGACTTTTTACTTTATGTCCTGAAGTTATTTGTATCCACTTCAGACTGACGCTCTAAGAAGCAGGCACCCTGCTCTGCTTAGGCATCTGTTGGGGAGGGAGCCTGCTGTCATGGCTTCAGTCATGGATGAAGCTCTAACAGTGCTGAAAGGCTAAGGTGATGCTAAGTGCATAGCGGATTGCTTGTTTCAACTATGAAGTATAGTGCAGTATTAATACATTTTATGAATCCTTCAGGAAACTGTATGTGAACATATTCGACCCACACCTCCCACTGACTTCCCAGAGCTGTCCTCTGTCATCTCTGTGTCCCTCTTTCTCTCTCTCTCTCTCTCTTTCTCTCTTTCTGTTTTGAGACAGGGTCTCTATGATGTTGTCTTGGCTGTCCTGGAACATGCTATGTATAGACTGGGCTAGCTTTGAACTGAGAGATCCACCTGCCTCTGCTTTGCGAGTGCTGGAATTAAAGATGCTGCCACCATGCCCAGCTGACAGGATCCAGCTGCCCTTATACTCGTGTGTGAGATCATCCATTGGCTCACAGTTGACGGGCCGGAGATTGCACCCTATGGCTTCTCTGCCTGGTGGGGGCTTGAGAGCCACTCCACACCAGATGGCTTTAGCTTGTGGCGGCAACTGAGGCTGTTTTGGGTTCCGATGGTGCAGTGGTTTCCTCTGCTGCAATCCTCCCCACCCTTCTGTCCTTACAGTGTCTTCCCCTCTCCCCCTTGCCCTCCGCTCTACAACACTGTCTGAACCTCAGCTGCCTGGGAGGGAATGTAACAAGTGTGTGCATGTGAGTGTGAGCCAGCCCTCCACTGGCTGCTGCTCTGATCAATAACGTTAGTCACCATGCATGGCAAAAGGCCTAGCTGTGTGCGAACGGCAACCGGTTCTCTTACCTCGTTGTCTGCCCTCCTCCCGGTTTGCAGCCCAGGCCCTTCTCCAGAGCTTTCTCCCAGGTGTTCCTCCCTCGGTTTCCCAACAGTCTGCTTAAATGGTCCCTTCTCCCCATTTTCCCACTAACAGCAGCTCCAAGGCTATACCAACCATTGCACCCTCCTCAGCTGTGATTCTCCCAGCTCCACTCTCTCCTAACAACATCTTTTGCCCCAGATGCTTTCTCTTCTCTTCTGCTGGCCCAATCCCTTCTTTCTCAGCCTCAAAGGGCCTTTACTTTTTAAATCAATCCCGTTTCCATAAATGTATGGCTATTTCAGGCCAGAAGGTCCTATAACTTTCCCAGTTGACCTTCTGGTCCCACGCTGACCCTGAAATACAGTTATCAATGTGGAACCCACCACGCATCCCATTTTATCTGAGATTTCCAACTCCTAGAAACTGGGTATAAACCTTCTGAAGCACCTGCTCTGAATACTGAGGTGTTTGTGGAGTGATAGTCACGACAGCTCCTGCATCCGCCAAACTCTATTTCAATGTCATTCACTGGCAACTTTAATTTTGGCCTCTGATCATTAACAACTGTTTGCTGGAATGCACGTTTTCCAGGACTTCCACATACCTTCCTGATGGTTCTATGGAGGCAGCTCAGCTCAGCCTTTGATGGAGGAAAATGAATGGTAAGAGCTGAGAGATCCCATCACCTGTGTTCAAATGCAGTGTTTTGGTTGTTTGTTTGTTTGTTTTGGTTTTTTTTTTTTTTGGTTTTTTTTTAAGTAAGCCATTATTTTCATCCCCCCCTTCAGATCTTCTTCCATTATTCCTGGCTTAACAATGGATCCTTGGGAAGTCGAACTTCTCCTCCCCAAGGTCATCCCCACATAAACTCCAACAGTTATTCTACAAAGCTGCATTTCAGGAGATAGTGTAAGACGTTTCTCTGTGGCCAAGTTGAGAGCAGGACTGCCTAGTAGATGTGCGACGCTTCTTAGTTGAGCCTTTTCTGCTTGCTTGTTATTTTCTGGCTGACACGGGGCAAACGGCTTGTACTTTGGCTGTGGGGCCTCAAGCTAGGCCCCCATCTTGTTTCCCAAATGGCAAGAGATTGCCTTGGATCTCTCTTGGACCTACACTCATTGGTCCAATGGTAACCCCTGCCACGTTGCCGGCTCACCCACGGGAGCCTTGGCCTTCTTTATGATTCCGATTTAGAGAAAATGTTGTCCTTGTACACAATTTTGTTGCACGCTGCCATATATACCCTGCGGCTAAAGCACTCTGCATTTTGATGTCTAGAGCCTTTAGTTATGGTTTGCCCAGTTATCAACAGCATAGTGTGTGCTAGAACCCCTATCTGTCGTCTCCCCGATCCACTCTTCCATAGGGGCTACCTTCCCCCCTTAATAGACTAGTAACTTTTTTCCCATTCCATATTTGCATTTTCAAATACCGAGGCACTAGTCTCAGATCAGGGTCTGATGTGGCTTTGTTTGCAGCTGAGCCTAATTTTTGTAAAAAAAAAAAAAAAAAAAAAAAAAAAGTCAGTGAAAACTTACCGAGCCTTGTATAATTTTTGTAGATGGTGCGGACTTCTCCTCAAGTCTCCTTAAAGGTGCTGAACGATGTTGTTGTTCTATGATTGCCTCTTCAAACGGAACCCCCTTCTTACACGACAGCCTACCGACCTTCAGCTATCAACTGACCCCTCGTTTTATTGCTTGCCCTCTCTCTTTTGTGCTCTTACAAATTGCTGGCTGCTTCTCTCCAACATGACAATTGTCATTGAGGATTGGCCTCTTAGTACAGCTGTTTCCAATCCACCCCCACCCCCAGCATTGGGGAATAATTCTATTTTGAGAAGCCTCCTTATTTAGAGTTTGTTTCACACTGGGCAAGTGAGACATCATTGCCTCTTTAAAGCACCTTGGGTCCGCCATTTCTACAGGATGCTGCCCTATCTTGTCATAGCCGTGTGGATCATCCCCGTCGGCAGGCATGCGAGGTGCAACTGCAGGGAATGCTGTAGGTGATTTTCGTGACCCTGGGGCTGCCTGTCCTCCAGGCGTGCTGTGGATTTAACCCTGTCTCCTGAAAAAGGCTGTCTCACCTGACCATACTCTTGCTTTTCCATTTCTTCGACTAGGCTGCCCTCTGACACAGTTCCTTGCCCTCTTTCACCTGGGGGTGGGGTGGGGTGGGGGTGGGGAGGTGGGGACTCCATCTCTCTGGTTCCATCCCTGGGAATTAACCTGTTTGTTCTCCAAGTTTGTCTACCTCTACTTTCGGTTTCTCTAGCTGCACAACCAATGGTTGTTGCTTTTTCAGAAAGGAGAGGAACCGACCCTCTTACTTTCCTTCCATTTCCTTCCAGATTTGATTCCCAACCTTCTCCATTTTCACCTGTTTTTTCCAGTTGTCAGCCACTCTTTCAGCCTTTTTATAAACAAAATAGCCCAGAATGAGGAAAAGGAGGGGAAAAATGCTGCTGAAAACCACTTGGGGCGTGTCCCAATCCCAGCCTTCAGCAAAGGCTTTGGGCTTTTTGAAACAAAGTATCCATCTCTCCTTTTCCTGCCTATGTTAGAATAGTAACCAGTTCTCTTGACTCCTTGCCAGTGATCCGGGTTTGGTTTCCAGCCAAACCCTTCTTCAGACGTTTCTTCCAGCCATTCCCCAACAGTGTGCTTTTATAGTCCCTTCACCCAGTTTTCCCAATACCAGCAGCTCCAAACTATATACCAACTGTTGTAGCCTATCTGCTCAGCTCCGCTCCCCCGGCTCCACTGTCTCCTGATGAAATCTTCTGCACCAGTTGGCCATACAAAGAGGCTCCTCTGATGATGTCTTGAGTGACCCATCCTGTGGGTACAGAGATAAAAACCTACATAGGCTGCTTCTGTATATCAGAATAATAGTGGTATCTTCACCCCTGGGGCCACATTTACAGTACCAGGTATGTGTTTCTTCCTGTGGCCCAGGCCTTAAATCCAATCAGAATGGTTGCCCACTGACGTCTGTGTAACCAATGAACTTAATGGCCATCTCTTGCCTCTTGGCTCACTGCTGTAGTTCATGGGGTTTATGGTTGGCTGAGACTTGATGACATTTTCCTTTCGCTAGTCAACACAGTACCTTCCAGTCCTGTGGAAGCTAGCTTTGGCGATGATTCCTCTGTTAGGATTATTCTAATTTAGCTTTCCAAGCCCTCCCCTATCATTAAAATCTTGTTCTCAGCCAATCCCAGATCCCTGGCACTTGTGTCTCCTGTGCCAAGGGAACTTTGAACCCTGAACCGACCTCTCCCTGTTTCTTAAGATCGTAGGCCCTGGCCAAGACCGTTCTGTTCTCTATCACAAGGAACGTAGTGGCTTTAGATCCCAAATGTGATCACGTCTGCGCAGACGAGTGAGCCCGGCACCCCTGCACCTCATCAGTTCATCTGGCATGACATGCTCCGGGCTCACAGACACTGTGGAAATGAAGGGGCCCCTGCCAATAGCAAGGAGTGGAACCTCAGCATTTGGGGCTAATGTGGTCCCCCCCACACACTGCAATATACAGACATGAATTTTGAAAATCAGCCAATATAGTGGCCTCTTACTCCACCTTTTCCTCAGAGGGCTTTTCTGTGATGTGGGTAAGGGTTTAGGGATGAGTCTGAGGCACTGTGGCCATCAAGGTAAGCCACTGTCTATGCCTAAAACCCATTTGCTACTGCAACTGTATGCCCAGGAAGACATGGCAGTGTTCACAAGTGTCTGGGAGCCCGAAGAAGTTAAAACAAGATGCAAACATGAGTATGGCCCAAAAGCTCAAACCAGATCAATCTGCACAAGGAGCGTCTCTAGGTAAGGTGGAAATAAGTCTTAAAATCAAACTATTACCAATACTTTCAAAGACCAAAGGATCTTGAGACTAAATTAAATGAGAGGCAGCTGAAAACCTGAGGTTGTAAGGATGAAACACATATCAAATAAGTGTAATAAAAACTTGGGGGCTGGAGAAATGGCTCAGTGGTTAAGAGCACTGATTGCTCTTCCAGAGGCCCTGAGTTCAATTCCCAGAAACCACATGGTGGCTCACAACCATCTGTAGGGATCCAATGCCCTCTTCTGGTGTCTGAAGACAGCAACAGTGTACTCATATAAATAAAATCTTTAAAAAACAACTTGGGGAAAAGATCTTTTTTTTAATGTATACTAGGCTATCACGAATGATAAAACGGACCCTGACAAAGATGTCCACTGCAGCAACGGGAAATCCTGGGCTCCAGGGTAAAGGAATAAGCCATTCTTCCACGGTGATAATGGGAGAGAGGAGAGAGCAGCAGCAGAGCTTTCCGGAACAGAATCAGAGCAGCACACAGATGAGGCTCAGGGAGGGGCACAGGGAGTGTGGACTCGAAACCAGCATGCTGGCCTGGAGGTGTGAAGGGTCGACATCCAAGTGGCCATGACCTTGGGTCATATTGCCACAATGATGCCTTCCAGAGGGAGGAACAGGCTGACTCTAGTCACCAAAGTCCCTAGAGCAACAGTGACATGAGACAAGTGACAAGTGCCTACCTGGTAGTTATGTCCAGTAGAGACCCGGCGTGGGGACTGAGTCAAGGGCGTGAAGGCAGGTGACTAAGGGGACAACCGTGCGATCCATGAAGTTCTACCTGTTCGAAGAGTTGAAAAGTTGTCCTCAGATGTGTTTACGCTACAAAAAGGTTCTGCTAGCAGTTGGTGGTAAGCGACTATATTAACTATGTATGAGAGAGCAAATGTATTTGCGTGAAATATATATTCAAATAGAAAAACCTAATGCTCTCGCTCGAGTGCACACGCGCACACACAAAATTGGAACCCAGCTGCAGAGGCCCTCGGGGTGGAACCATCTGTGCTGCAGCCCACCAGTCTTATGCTGTGGCCGTCATACATCCATCCTGTGTGGGTGGATGATTCCAGGTCGCCGTTTGTCCTTTGCGGCTTCTTGTCTGTCACCCACGTGCTCTGCTGCCTTCTCTGGGACCACAGAAGCTGAAGATGTGGACCCGTGAGCTTAGCCATCTTTCCAAATATCTGTGTGGCATATGGCTTCTCGCAATGGCTGTCAAGAACTCCCCGCTAAGGTGTGCTTCCCTCTCCTTTAAGATGAAAGAAAAGATGCAGAGACCCAGAAGGTGACCTCGAAGATCCAAAAGTCACTTTGGAAAAGCACTGGCTCTGAGACACCCATGGAGGTCAGAATACAAAGGGAGTGGAAAATACAAGAGTGGAAATCTTAGTCCTGAAACATTCCTTATCCAATGTTCTAGACACAGTCTCACCCAGTTTATTTAATGTCTAGTGCATGTCTGGTTTCCCCAAAAGGTTTTTTAATAAAAATGTTTGAGAATTTCGTGTATTTACATCATTTCCACCTCTCCCCCTTCCTCATGTTCCCTCCACGCCTCGAATTCATGGCCTCTTTTTTTTTTAATTGACACACATTCATGCACACACCTGCTGAGTCCACGCAGTATCGCTTCCATGCACACGTGTTTAGAGCTAGTTACACATACGCGCTGCCACACCCAGCTATTCCACGGACTCTGGAGAGCCAGACTCAGCTCTCTGCACTCACACAGCAGGCGCTTTACCTGCTGAGCCAGAGCTGCCTCCATGGCCCCTCTCCATGGCTTCACACCAGCATCCAAGCCTTAAAAAGGACATCCACTTCCCCTTCTGACCACTAGATGTCACCCTGTACCCGGTCATGACACTGTGCTTCCTGGTTCCTAGAAACTCAAGGTGGAAAGAATGGGCGGGTTCTGGTAAGCCCACTCCCACCCCCTGTCCAAGAAGGAGCCTGTTCTATGGGTTCTCACGTCGAGGTGGCACAGTAACTCCGAGGCCAGCTCTCAGGATGCTCAAGGCTATTCCACTAACTGGCTCTGACAGCTCCCATAGGCCCCAGGGATTAACTTTCCACCGGGTGTGTAAACACAAACACTACTTGGGTAACATTAACACTACTTGGGTAAAAGTCCTCTCTTGTTCAACAAGTGTGAGGTTCCCTGCTCAACCCTGCAGGAACCCCGCTCCCCAAAGCCAGTGTGTGCACTCCTGAGCGTGTGCAATCCCAGCTCTCAGACTTCTTGGATAGCCAGCTAGCCTGGCATACAAGGTGGCAAAAGAGACACTGGGGCCTCCAAAGAGAGAGCAGCACCGACTTACACCCAAGATCGTCCTCTGACCTCCACATGTGCTGTGTGGCATATGCATGCCTGGACTCATGCAACATCACACATTCGTGTGCACACACGTGCTCTCACGCACTCACAAGCATGTGTGCACTCGAGTGTGGACACACACATGCATGCTCACATGCATGCTCGCACACATGTGTGCGCACACACACCCACACCCACATACACTTACACAGATGCTTATTTTGAAAAAAGTGGGAAGTTATGACCCACACGTACACAGGGTGATCAGTCGTAAGGTTTTATGGGACTCCAAATGCCTGTGATGCCCAGTTATCCTGTGGCCTAGCTATGTGGTTGTTTACTGAGCTGCTAGTCCATGCTGAGCACGCTCCGAGAACGTGAGGTAGAATTGTCCTATAAAGCTGTCCCCCCTGAGACCACGGGACCCAAGCAGGTTGGCGGCAGTCCTCACAATGCCTGTATTCCAGCCACCTTAGTGTGACCATCGCCGACCTTGCTAGCACACGTGTAGGTAGCCATGTTGGCGGGAATGTTTTTGTTGTCGGTAGCAAAGCGTTTAGCCAGGTATGGTGACGCACTCCTGGGGTGTGGGCAGCTGGGCTTCAGAAGTGCCACAGCCTTGTCGACTACACTGGGAGATATACACGAACTGAAATCATAGTGTTCGGTTTGAAAGCGAGTACCGGGAATTAGAGAAGGGATCATGGCCACAGGGGATTTAGGGGGCCAGAGAAACAACATTCCAAACTGTAGGAGATTCCATCTTGTTAACCGGTGGCAACCGGTGTTGGGATTCGTGCACAGTCTGCTCCCCCTTGCAACTCCTTCACAAAAAGACTGCAAACACCCAGGCCACTTTGCCTGCCCCACGCAGGATACATGCGTGCTCTTCCTTAACCAGGAAGAAGGGAAAACTGGCCACCGCTCTGCAACTATACACGTTAAAACTTGGTGGCATGCCCAGATCAGACACCAGCCATCCAGTGATGCCACCAGAAGCCGGCTTGGTGGACCTGGGTGAGGTCCATCACCTAAGTGTCCCACCCCAACTTGAGCAGCAAGCTCGCAGACAAACGGAGTCCCATCCTTCAATGTCTGCTCCCTAGACTCTCTCAAACCCCAGGACCACACGTAGCTGGGGACAGTGGGGAGTGGATAGCTGGGATCTCACCCGAGGTCTCCCCTCTTCTACAGGGACACTCACTTCCCACCATCACCGTGGACAGGGAGGTACCGTCTGTTTATTTCACCATGGTGACCGCAAGGCCAATGTGGCCTGTAGGTCACACAGCAAGCTCTGCTAAGTGGTAGCTGGTGGTCACGCCCCAGCAGGAGATGGCAGTGCTGCTACGGGGGACTGCTGATTGTTCCAAACTTGGGCAGGCCTTTGTGAAGATTCCTTCAGGCAAGCTATCTGGTAACTGCACTGCAACTTCACATGTAGCGTGCACACTCGTGGTTGCGTGCATGCGTGTGTGTTTGTGTGTGTGTGTGTGTGTGTGTGTGTGTGTGCGCGCGCGTGTGTGATTGAACCCAAGTCCATGCCCCATCAGGGGTACAAATCTGTCGAGTTTCCTAGCACCCTCATTTCTTGTCAAGTCAGTCAGAACTCTGAGGCATTGTGCACAGTGCAAGTAAGATTCATCTCTCTCCATTACCTAGATTTCCCAAAAGCTTAATCTTTGGCTCTGTTTGAATCTTAACTTTTCCTCTTCATGGATCCCTGCCTTCAGCAAGATGTGAGACCATTACAACTCTCAGGGTTCGGGGCATCGATAATCACACACACCGTATGCTTAGGTGGCCCAGCAAAGGAAGATCAGCCACGGTGACTTGCTGTGGATGGGACCAGAACTTGCATCCCGCACCCCAGCACAGGGCCAAAACCAAAACCTCCACTGCCATTCATTTCAAAGCCCGTGTACCCTCCACTTCCCACGACCCTGCGGAGCCTGCACAAGACGGTGCGTTCTGGTCAGGAGGCAACCCCTGGGCTGGGCCTTTGTGTCATGACACAGCCTGATGAACTAAAGCGGCAGCCTCACAAGTTATGCCTACCTCAGTGACCAAATGCACAGCGACCAAAGAGCTACCACAGTAGCGGAGCTGATACAAACCGGCAGAATACGGTCCCGCCTCAGCTTCCGCTCACCCAAGCAACCCGGGGAGATGGACCAAGGGACAGCCAATGGGCAGAGAAAATTGTGACGCCTGGCGACCTGCCTTACTCTTGCGACTAAAGGGAAGGAGGCAAAAACAAATCGGGCTGCGCGGTTCGGCAAATGGCTCGGAGACCATTTCATCCTCAGAGCCCTAAAGCTCCCAGACTCATGGTGGAGGCAAGCACGGAACAACCCGCTCGCAGAAGAAGATGAAGGAGACGTCTTTTGCAGCTTCCAGGATGGGCAGAGACTGCCCAGTCAGGGTCAGTGGTGCCAGGCAGGCAGGCAGGCTGGAAGGATCAGATCGACTGCTGGAAACCCCTGCTCCCCACTTAAACACCCGTGAGGGCGTACACTTGGGCACTGTGTGAAGGAAGACGGCCATGCCGCCAAGAAAAACCGTATCCACCATCTCTTCAGTCTCTGTGAAATGGAAGTTGAGCATTGAGCACCTGACGCCACGCAGCCATGGTGGCCACCGTTAGATTCCGTGTTGCCGAGGGGTGAGAGGCACTTGAGACAGGAGGGGAAACTGCCTCATCGGCCCCAGAAGGCAAAAGCCCCCGTCTCCCCAGGTGTCGTTCCTCTCTTCGGGGCCCTGACAGAGGCACACACGCCTGGCAGCCCGGGGCTTCCAGTGCAAGTTCTGGGGTGAAGTTCAGCCATTCACACAACAGATGTCTTAGCCAGTGTTCTACTGCCTGGAGGGGAAGCCATGACCACGGCAACTCTTATCAAGTAAACCATTTAACCCGTGAGTGTGTCTGTGTGTCTGTATGTCTGTGTGTGTGGTGTGTGTGTGTCTCTGTGTGTGTACATGTGTGTGTTACAGTTTCAGACGCTTAGTCTGCTACTATCATGTCAGGGCCCATGGTGCAACGGAGCAGTGGCTGGGAGCTACGTCCTGACCTGTAGTCAGAGAGAGACACCCTGTGATTGGCATTCACCCTTCAAAACCTCAAAGCCCAACCCCAGTGACAGACTCCCTCCAACCAGCAACACCCCCGAACCCTTCTAACCCTTTCAAACAGCTCCAGTCCGAGCTACCCAGCGTTCAGATATAGAAGCCCATGGATGACGTTCTTGTCAAGGCCAGCACGCCGCCTCACGTCCAGGTGACTGTGAGCCACCGCACAGGGTGCCGGTAACCGCACGCAGGCAGGCACCCCTAACCATTGAGCCACCCAGCAGTGAGGGACCGGTTTAAGGTCTGCATTCCGAGGTAGCTGTGTGCCCTTGGGCGAAGCCGCTCCCATGGCTGGCGGTTTTCTCTCCTTCCTGAGGTACAGGTAGAAATGCACCAAGGCTCCCTCTATGTAGAGATGAAGAAACTGGTTTGAGGAAGCTGAACAACAGGCTGCATGAGGTGCCCAGGCCCCAGAGCCATGGGGCACCACGCTATCGTAGTAACATCGCCGTTGGTAATTACAGAAGTGACTCAAGGTCAATCGATTGGTGGCCAAGGCAGTTTCTTAGGCTCCGCAGAGACCCCGGATCGTTCTAGATCTCTGCCCCACCCCCACCCCCCACGTAGCCCTGGGCTGTTTAACTGTTCTCTTCCGCACAGGCATTGAGCAGCTCTGCCAATGGTTTTCCTGGGACGATAATTAGATTTAAGCCCCCGGTCCAGTCAATAGATTCTCATCTCAGGGTTACCAAGCCGATCGCGGCCAGTAATTTACAGCTTGAGTTGTTCTGAAATCAATACAGATTCCGCTCTTCAACAAGAGGGCTGTAAAACACGGTGACAGGCAGGCCCTGAAAGCCTTCAGCTCAGCAGCAGCGGGGCATTTACCGAGCCCGCCGAGGGGCCTGGTGATTAGAGCAGAGTGAAGCAGCTGGCCTCCATCCGTATGTCCATCTGTCTGCCCATTCACCCATCTGTCCATCCAGTGGGCTGTGGCCAGAGCCAGCAGAAGCTCCCTTGAGGGGGCCCCACCTGCTCTCAGCACTGTAGCTCCGAGTGAGTCCACTTGTTTGACAGGTATGGTGGGAAGGAAACAGGTTCCCAGTCAGGTGGAGTGGCATTTGGACGTGACTGTGCAGCTTTCTACACTGGGGATTGGCCTGAGTTCCTCGACGCTTGGGCCTCTCATCTGTAAAACGGGCAGAGAACAGAGAGACGGTAGCCCAGATGGTGAGAGGAAGCCATGTTTGGCAGCACTTGGGTTACCACAGTGGAGGGAGCTGAGGCCTGCTGCGGGAGCACACAGGGCTGCGGGGCCCAGTAGAGTCGTGGGTGCTGAGGTCCGTTCCTGCTTCACTACTTGGCTGAGTGACCTTGGGTCTGTCACTTACCCACTGGGCGCCGCCTCCTTCTACTGAAGGAAAGATGGAGCACCCATCCAGGGCTGCTGTGATGGTCTCATGAGGTAATTCACACAGCGGTCAAATAGCCCAGAGCCATGTGAGGCCTCTGCAGTGCCCAGTCCTCACAGTCCAAGACAATAGCCAGAGGAGAGCAGGACTTTAAAAAAAATCGTCCTTTCCAGATGTGTCAACTTATGCCTGTAATTTCAGCACTGGGAAGACAGAGGCAGGAGTCTGAGGCCAGCCTGGGCCACACAGTGAGCTGCAGGCCTGCAAATACTCCAAGTCTGGCGCTGTCTCCTTGGGTGCAAGTATTGGCCCCATTTTCCTGATGGGAAAATCAAAGGAAGAAAGGCAGAGGGTTTTTTGCCCAAGCACAGGCAGCCATCAGAGTGGTGTTGTGGTCTGGATGTGAAATGTTCCCCCGGGGATTTTAAAGTGTGCAGAAGCTGGGCCCCTGGCCAGCTGTGCTCTTTGAAACATCATGGGGCAGAGCCTCTGTGGGAGAAAAATGAACAGGCCTGGGTGCTTTGCTGAGGAAACAACATGGGGAGAGGAGAGGGAGGTGTCACTCCCCAGAGCCTCAGGGCACAGGAGAGGACCCTATGGCTAGCACACTCAGAATTGGTTGGCATGTGTTGGCTTCATATTTTCATTCACTCACTCATTCATTCATTCATTCACCCATCCATTTACCAGGACAAACACAGCACGGCAGAGAGCCAGGGTGGGTCTCAGAAGGGCACCTAAGTGAGGAAGCCAGGCTGCAGAGTCACTGGGAGATGGGACAGGACAGGGCTCAGGACAGGACAGGGTGAGAAAAATGGTGGCCCACACGTAGAGACAGAATACAGCTGAGGAGGAAGCTGAGTACACGTGTGGAGCCTCAGCCTCTCCATCTTGGGCACCAGGAAGCTAGAAGAGTCAGCGGGCTCAACAGGGGTCAACAGGAGTCAGCAGGGGTCAGCAGGGGTCAGCAGGGCACTTTAGAACAAGACAGAGAGCTGGGACTTTGTGCCAATGGCAGAAGGGAGCCATGAACAGAATCCCCACTGTGGGGAGAACAGAACAGAAGGTCCAGGGTAGAAGAAAGAACATGCAAGTGGCCACCATGGGGCTCCAAGCCCAGGGCAGCATAGGACTTCACTTTGTCTGACCCCCTGTAGCTCACCACGATTTTTGTTGGCCTAGTGTTCCTCATATACGCTCCCCCTGTGATCCTTTCTTAGCCCGGTCCTCTGTGTTAAAATTTCCTCGACCCTTGAGTATTTCACACGCATGTGCAATGGACAGTGAACATACCAACTACCTCCGTTCCTCCCTCCACCCCTCCTCACGGCCCTCTCAACACAGCCCACTCCCAACTCCATGTTGTTTTTTTAAATAACCCACTAGGTCCAGTTCCTGCTGCCTCCATGTATATGAGTGTAGGGCATCCACAGGAGCACGGGGAGCATGGGGAGCACGGGGAGCCTACCAGTGACCACACCCTCAGGAAAGAGTAACATTGCCCACAACTATCCACTCCCAACAGCTCCTCAGCATGGTTGGGGCCTGGAGCTCATCTGCTTCATCTAGAATCTCACCCAGCCCGGTCTGTTCAGGTCCTAACAGCGGCTGTGGGTTCCCGGCTACTGAAGCAGAGTCACAGTACTCCCTGCCTTCTAACTCCTTTCTTCTCTCACCTTCTCTTGTTCAGTGACTCCTGGGTGATGCAGATGTCCCATTTGGGGCTGAGCATGGTGTCTGTCGTCCTTAGCATCCATTTCTTTCAAAAAAAGAAAAGAATGAAAATCTTATCCAGTTTCTAGTCATGACGCACACACACCCCTTCCCAGCACCCACAGAACTTCCTCACAAGCAAAGCCTCCCTTCCCCATGAGCCCCACGAACGGAAGACTCATCCTACCAAGCCCGTGTGGGAAGCAGTCAGGAGGCTCCTGGCAAACCTTCACTGGCTGACGGTCATTGCGACTTAAGCTTCAGGCTGCTGACCTAAAAGATTTTTCAAACAGTTGAATCATCTGAGGCAATGGTGGGCGCTGGGAACAGCACAGAGCAGGTAAAATTCACGCAGAACCTCTATGAAACAGAGGAACACTTACCCACCCTCCAGATGGGAAACTGAGGCAACTTGCTCAAGATGTTCTGAGCTTGTGATGGGGTGAAGCTTCGTGGCGCGCCCACTGGGGCATCAGACCCCAGGCTCTTCGCACTGCCTCCTCAGGCAGAATCTTCCTCCAACTGAGTGTTCAGGACGCACCAGAGGACTATGGGTAGTTATCTTTCCAGAGAATAGCGCAGTGCCGGAAGCCGAGTGCTGGTGAGGAGGGTCCGTGGGATGCCTAGCACAGAGATCAAAAGAACACAAAAGAACGGTGTAAACACGGGAGGATGAGTCTCAAGTACCTCATGCTCACCCACACGCTCACGCCCCCACCGTGTGAAGCTGTCTTGGTCTGTGAGAGTCTCTTAAGTAGCTCATCACAGACTTCAGGCCCCTGAGCCCACCCTCACCTCCAACCGCCTACTCTAACCCGTACACCCCATTCCCTCTTCCTTTATTCTGGAACACTCTAACGCTTTCAAATGGTTGACGTCATCAGACTAACTCCTCAGACATCTGAAGAGCAGCACAGCCCTTGCTCCAGAGAATCACACATGAGCACGCGGCTACACCCATCTGGCTTTGCCTGGTCCGCACCTATTCCTCTGAGCAGCTGCCACCCTTCCTAAGAGTATCACAGTGGGGCCCTTGGACTGTTGACATCTCCCCACAGAAGGAGGGGTGGGGCAGGTCATGGAACCTTAGACAGAATGTGGAGCTTGACCCCGATTGTGCTCGGGGTCTCAGGGAGGTGCTAGAGGACACAGGTAAGAAAGCTAACAGGAAGGAGCTCCATGCAGGTGGTATGGGTAGGGGGGGCGGGGGTCGGGGGCCGGGGGCTGGGGGCGGGGAACAGGGAGCGGGGGTGGGGGCAGAGGACAAGGAGCGGCGGTGGGGGCGGGGTCAGGGTCCTCCATGCTGGACGAAGACCTCCCAGTGCTTTAGGGTTACCCAGAGTCCTTTCTATGACCCTCTACTCTCGACCTGTAAGCGACCTAAGAAACAGGCTCTCCAGGGTGAACCTGGGTGAGGCTGTGCTTTGCCCCTGGGAACTCAGGAAGTAAATGACGGTTCTATCTCCCTAGGGAGGGCTTTTTGAATCTATCGAGGTCAAGGCAACCACAGAACCTCTCAGTGTTACCCACAGTTTCTGGGGCAACAGCCCTGTTTCGGTCCCTTGAACAGTGGTCACCTCCCCAGCATTTGCTCAAGGTGTATAACTCTCCCTCTTCACTCGTGCAGGAGAATTTCAGAAACTATAAAAAGAGACAGCCCCCACTCTGCCACACACACACACACACACACACACACACAATCACCAACCGCAGACCACACTGAATGCTTCAGACGCTAGCCTTTCTGCATGGCTCGCAACCTGAAGGGCCTTTTATCTTCCAGGGAGCAGAGAAAGCCCGCCATCAGGGAGCAGCCAACAAAGGCCAGTCACTAGCTGCTGCCCTGCTTACTGAAGCAGCCGGGGGAGAGGGATTGCTCTGGCCCCCTCGTTGCCAGACTGGGCTCAGGTTCTCAGTCCTCTGGGGTTGCTTTAATCTACTTCCACACAGGCCAGCAGTTCCCAGCCACCGCGGAGTCACTTAAGGGTGGCCGCCGCTCGTCAGGAGTGTGAAGAAATAGTGTCAGCCACGTACTCCCCCTTCATCCATGGGAGATGAGTTCCAAGACCACCAGAGGATGGCTGATGGCGAGATTGCCTGCTGTCTCTCTGTAAGCATGGTGAAGCCCTGTTCACACTCTGGGAAGAGGTAAAAGCCAACACCACAGTGATTACAAGACACCAGCTAACACGCTATGCTGTGAGAAAGGGGGCGACTGTGGTCCCTCTGTGTCTCAGAGTATCTGACTTCACTATCGAGAGGGCTCTCCCTGTGTCTCCTGAGGCGACATTGAGGCATGAGGTAAATCGAGCAGGTCGTTGACAGCCATACTGTGACTGTGGGGTGGTTAGCTGAGAACCTGCCACAGTTGCTACCACGCGGGTCCCACAGACATTGTGGACTCTGCGAAGGGATGGCTATCTGCTTTCATTTTAAGATTTATTTATTTTTACTTTATGGGTAATGGGTGTCTTGCCTGCATGCATAGCTGGTCTCCTTGTGCATGCAGTACCTCATGGGACCAAAAGAGGGCGCTGCATCCCTTGGAACCGGAGCTACAGAGAGCTGCGCGCCACCTTCCCTGTGCTGGATTTTGAACCTGGGTCTTCTGGAAGAGCAGCCAGAGCTCTTAACCAGTCTTACCAGCCTCCAGAGGAATGATTCCAGCCGTAAGCTTTTACTCATTCTACTAGAATTGTGTACACTGTGTGTAAATTATTGTTGAAACTTCCCATGTGATATCCTCAGCCCACTGTTGACCAAGGGCCAGTGAAACTATAGTACAGAGAAGGTTCCGAGAGGGACGCAGCGCACCAGGTAAAAAACTGGAGTCAGAGAAATTATTCAACTAATAAACGAGTTCACCTTGGAGGGTATTATTTCCAGTGCACAAGTGACTAGGGGTATTGCCTAGGTCACATACAGCCTATTACCCCCAGGGGACAGGACCAGGATTCTATCTCAGGGACACTGACTGATCTCACCTATCCCAGCACCGAGGCCTCAAAAGTGGCCTTGGCTCCTCTAAGCCACCCAGGAGGAGACATCTTCCTGTAAAAGATCTCACAAGCAGCCCAGATCTTTTCCAAGGGTTCCTCAAAATCCAACAGAATACACATCTGAATTTTTACTGCCCATCCCATAATAGGAATATAACTTATGATTGCTGGCAAGCCAGGCTTCAGCCGCCTCCATAAATCTGGCCCTCTGATCAAATCCACATGCATTTCAGCAGAGCCGGGCCCTCGGAGGGGAGCAGGGAAGGAACTGGAGCGAGGGCTGAGGCTTTTTTGGGTTAATCACAGCCGGAATATTAACCGCGAGTCCTGCTGATTTCCTCATGAATAGATTCAGACGTCCCAGCATGCAGGCCTGACTCGGTTCACGCAGTCAGAACCTCAGAACCGCAAGTGTCCAGAACACAGGCTTCCAGAACGGGGTGAGCTTCAGCTGAAGGCCAAGATTCATTTCCCCTGAGAAAAACAATGTCTCAACCACTCCAGGGGAGGTTGGGGTGGTAGTGGGGAGCTTGAATCATGGCGGAAGCCTCCCTGTGCGGTTGGAGGCAAAGGGGAGCAAACCACCGTTTGGTTGGAGGCAAGGGGGAGCAAACCACAGTTTGGTTTCTCACTTCCAAAACAGGCCCACAATTTTCAATGAACACTTGAAGGATTTTTTTTGCCTTATAACTTCATTTCTTCCTTCCTCTTTGTTTCTTTTTAAAATGCAACATGCCAGTCTGTGATTGGCTTTACTGGGTAAAGGAGGGCAGACAGGAACGGAGAAGGAAATAGAAATTGTTCAAATGAAGACTAAGATCTAGAGAGGAAAGTCCCATGTAGCGCCCGGGCATTCCAAGGTCATTTTCCACGAGAACGGACACCATCTTGCCCCAGAACTGCTGCTGTCCTTCACAGAGCCAAGCTTGCCTTCTTGTGCCTCCTGAAACATGACAGCTCTGAGGGGGCACCAAGGGTCCCCATTTCTCAGATGTGGAGATAGAGCCCAACCCCATTCCCTTTCCTTTCCCTCTTTTTAATGTGGCTTCAAACTCACAGTTCTTCCTCTTCAGTCTCTAAGTAGCTGGGATTATAGGTGTGCCCTTCTGGCATAGGTATTTCCCTCAGGACTGAGGAGCCCAGAGGGCCAGATCTTTTTAATTGTTGTTGGTGCATCTTCATACCTTGCAAAGAGCTTTGTGGATACTAAGTGACCAACGAACTGCCAAGCAAACACAACAGGCGCTGAGTTGAAGCCTTCTTGAGCCCGATATGCAGCCTATGCCTCAGAGTTCACCAGTGAACAGTGTCTCTGAGCTCTGAGCTCCTTGCAAGGGGAGGAGACGTGGCTTGGGCAGTGGACTGGGTGAACGTCCATTTATCTCCACATGGCTCCCCTGTCAGTGAACAGAACACCCACGGTTCACACAAGATGATGCCAGGCATCTCTGCCTCTCCCCTCCCTCAGCACCTCAGCGCTCAACTGTGTGAAGGGATCCCTTCTTCCCAAGTCTATCTCCATCTTCCCAATCAGGGATTGAATTCAGTAAGCGCCCCCTACAGACTCCTGTATAATACAACCAGTCGCCAGCAGGTGGGGCTGTTTGGAGGACGATGTGGGAACTGTAGGATTTAGTCTGGCTGAAAGAAGTCACATGGGGGTGGGGCAGCTCTTGCCCGGTACATTATCCCGGGTCCCTTCCTGTCTACCATGATGGTCACATTCCTCCAATCACAGTGGCCACCAGCTTTCTCCCGGATTCCTCTAACCCTGTCGTGCCTCACAGCTCTGCCTGCTTCTAGCCCTTCAAGCCCTTCAGGTCTGACTCTTCCCCACTTCGGCCTGTGTCGTAGTTCTGCTGACCTCTCTCAGTAGCATCCCAAGTGGGGTGCCCCAAATGGGAAGCACACAACGGGGCCCCGGAACGTGAAAGGAAGCTGGAAGGTTTCCATCCCCACCTTACCCTTTAAAGGTTGCATTATGTGTACTCCCTAAGGTAGTGTCTCAGACCATGGTTTGCAGAGCCCTAGGCAGGGATCGAGTGTGTGGGGGGGAATCAGTTGGGGGGTCTGACACCAGGGAGACATCAGTGAGAGAGGAAGGGAAGTAGATCACGAAGAGGAAAAAACACAAAAAAGGTGAACGTAGACAGCACCTGTGGTGTCTGACACAGGATAACTGAACATCATTCTCCATAGCCGCTACTACCCCCTCAGGTGATTGTAGCTCGATTCAAGTTAGCATTAAAGGAGCGAGGCTGTGTGTCAGCTGGTCCACACAAGATGCTCTTCTTTGAGACAAGGCTTCTCATTGGTCTGGGCTTGCTGGGTTCACTAGGTTGACTGCCTGGCAGGCAAACTCCAGGGATTGCCCTCCCTGCCTCCCCAGCAGCTAAAAACGACAAGAGCACATCGCAGTGCGTGCCAGCTCTCTTCTTGTGTGCCAGAAGCTCAGAGCTCCTGGCCAAAGAGATGCTCCTCAGGCTTAGCCAGAGCACTCTTCTCACAACAACTGGAGGGACCCCTGGAATCTCAACCCCGGGTCACTGTAGCCTCCTTGGATGGAGGCTGGGAGCCCCAGGCAACGACTGCACCGTCATAGCCATCACAAGGTGCTGCAGGAGAAGCAGAGCTGGAGCTACAGGTGCTTAGTGGCCTTGGGTAACTCCCAAGGGAGACACTTTGTGTGGGGCAGTGGGCCCCCATCATCATCCCATTTTACAGAGGAGGAAACTGAGGCTCAGGAAAGTAAGAAGTTCATCCGAGGCCGCACGGTTAGGAGGGATGTGAGGGTAAAGGCTCATGTTGGTTTGACGTCCTTGGGAAGACAGACAAACTCAAAACACCTATTGTAGTCCCACACTGTGGGCTGGAACCCAGTTGTCCCGAGGAACCAGCTGGAGCAAGGCTGCACCATGAACCTGGATGAGCTGCAATCTAGGCAGTACAGGGGTCACAGAGGCAGGGAGGCTTACCCAGGACCGGGCAGTCGTGTGCCCCAACTGCCACCTCATTACCCAGGAATGCGGAAGAATGATTCCTCTAAGGGGAGTCGCTCCCCTCCGGCTTTACTGGATCTGGTGATTATGACTTTTCCTGATCTATTACACCTAGCACTTAAGGACCTCCTACAGCTGCTACAAACCCGCAGCCCCTACCAAGGCTGACAGCCAGAGAGGAATGCCAGCAAAGGAAGGTAAGCTGCTGCTTCTCCATCAGGGTTCAGCTGTGTGTATGGCTGGCCCCGGGTGCAGAAGACTCTGATCCTAGCAGCTGAGCCTGGGGCTGGGAGACCTGAATGCAGCCCACCTCTGCGAGGGGAGTGCATGGAAGAAGACGGTGTCCTGGCTAGTTTCATGTCAACTTGGCACAATCTGAGAGCAGGGAACCTCGAATTGAGAAACTGTCCCCATAATACCCAGCTGTAAGGCATTTTCTTAATTAGTGATTGATGGGGAGGGCCACACCCACTGTGGGTGGAGCCATCCCTGGGCTGGTGGTCCTGGGTTCTATAAGAAAACAGGCTGAGCAAGCCACGGGGAGCAAGCCAGTAAGCAGCGCCCTCCGTGGTCTCTGCATTAGCTCCTGCCTCCAGGCTCCGGCATTGAGTTCCTGTTCTGACTTCCTCCAGTGATGGATCATGATGTAGAAGAGCTGTGAGTCAGCAAAACCCTTTCCTCCCCAAGTTGCTTCTTGGTCATGGGGTTTCATCACAGCAATTGTGTCCCTGACTAGGAGAGAGGGATTCAACTGTCTGTTACCGGGAGACAGACACAGCTTAAGTCATGAACTGAAGCACAGTCCGTGAACTGAAGCCAAGGCTGTGTTCATGAGCAAAATACGGCTGAGATTGTGACGACTGAGTGTTGTGTGTATGTGTTCTCTGTGTGTGAGTATGTGGGAGTGCCTGTGTGAATTTGTGTCTGAGTATGTGTATGACTGGGTATCTGTGTATCTCTGTGTATCTGTGTGTGTGAGTATATGTGTGAGTCTATGTATTGTATGTGAGTATGTGTATATGCTTCTGTGTAAACATGTGTGTATGAGTGTATGTATGTGTATGAGGGTGTGTTACGGTCTGTGGGTGAGTGTGTGTATTGTGTATATGTGTATGTATGTATATATTGTGAATGAGTATGTATCCGTGTATGTCTGTGTGTGCATTGTGTTTGTCTATGTCTGTATGTGTGAGTGTGTGTGTCTGTTTGTCTATATGTCTATGTGAGTGCGTGTATGTGTTTGTGTATGTGTGTGTATGTGTCTATGCCCCAGATTCCTGAGCAGTACCTTAAGCCAGGATGAAGTTTGAATAAAAATATGCAAACACATGTGAATGATCGATGAGTGTGGTATGAGAATGTGTGGGCGTGTGTGTGTGTGTGTGTGTGTGTGTGTGTGTGTAGTGCAAACTTTAAGGAAAGTCTTTGGAAAGTCAGTTGTGTTGGATGTTGTTTTGCTGGGGCAAATATGTAAAGGAGTGTTTTCCTGAAATGAACACAGGTGAAAGACTGAGGCAGACTAATGAAGGAATGTTTCACTGAAGCAGACACAGGAGAATGGATGTTTTGCTAAAGCAAGCATGTGAAAGGACACATGATGAAGGATTCTTTACTAATAATGCACATGTATTGGTCTGCCTTACACTGCATAGTTGAACTCCATTTGTTGGACTCCATAGAGAGAAATGTACCAAAAATCCTCTGGTGGTGTACTGCCGTTTCTCACCCCATTCGTGAACTTGGGCTGATTGGCAGAGTGATGTCAGCTGAGACAAGACTTGTGGAGGACACGTGATGTTTGGAGAGGATATAAATAGAACTCGACAGACAGTAACAGAGGCTGAGCTAGGCTTGCGTAAGAGCTAGCTGTGCAATGCTTGTTGGTCTCGCATCTTTGCTGATCTTCACTTCCCTGAGAGGCACAGTCAAGAACGTCTCCTGGTGTTCTGTTGGTCCTGCCTGCTGCCTCATGCTGAGGCCTGGCTGTGTCTGCTAGGTCGTGCCACTGCTGCTGATTCATGTTTGCTATCCCGACTCTCCTGAACAAGATTGTCCATGAAGTGTTTAGAACTAGCTGCCACTGCTGACCTGTGAACCGAACTGCTGATTTCCAGACAACACAGACAGGAGTTGCTCCAAAGAAACATTTCTAAACAGGTCCACTCCCCCTGTATCCTTTCTCTCCCACTACCTCTGGTGGGTGGTAGGCTACAAGGGAAGTTAAAGCATTTAAGAACCATCATTAAAAGTAAGGTTTAAAAAATATGTAAATTACACATGTGTGGGTGGATAGACATGTATGTGTGTGAGGTGTGTGTGGGCATGTGTGTGGGATGTGAATATGTGGGCATGTGTGATGTGTGTGGGTTGTGAGTGTGTGGATGTGTGTGGAATGTGTGGACATATGTGTGGGGTGTGAGTGTGTGGGTGTGAGTGTGTGGGCATGTATGTGGGATGTGAGTATGTGGTCATGTGTGATGTGTGTGGGGTGTGAGTGTGTGGATGTGTGTGGAGTGTGTGGACTTATGTTCGGGGTGTGAGTGTGTGGGCATATATGTGGGGTGTATGTGGGTATGTGTGTGGGGGTATGAGTGTGTGGACGTGTGTTTGTGCGTGTAATACGAGTGTGTGATGTGTGAGTGTGTAGACATGTATGTACAATGTGTGTGTGAACATGTGTGTGGAGTGTGTGAGTGTGGAACATGTGTGCGGGAGAGTCTGTATCCTGAACCCAGAGGAGGCATCAGGAGTCCTGATCCATTCTCTCCTACCTTTGAGTCAGAGTCTCTTCTCTCACTGAACTCATGAGTAGCAAACCTCGATGATGCTCACATCTCCTCCCCCACAGCTCTAGGGCTGTAGATGAGCACCCAGCCCTGCCCACACTTTAGCTTCTTAAAAGGAAGCTGAGGATTCAAGCTCAGGTCCTCAGGCTGTGTACCAGGCGCTCTTGCCTGCGGAGTCATCCTCCCAGCACTGACATGTTTTTAAGACAATCTCTAAGAGTTCCTTTTTATTTCAGATAGGTCTTCTTTGATTTCACAAATACCTCTTTCCACCCGCTGCTGTATTCTTGTTCCCTCCACGGTGTCTTTTGATTATTATTAACGGCAATGGCTGTTTTCCAAGTTTCCAACATCCCTCTTTAGTTAACACTTTGGTGCGGTGTTTAATGGTCTTTGCTGACTGCAGGAACACAGCCCAGACCTGTGTTGTGTTTGCCTAGAAGCTTCCCTTTGTGTCTGCACGTGTAGAAATGTAATCACCAGGAATTGACTTTTGTGGCTGGGGTGAGGCAGAGCTCAGAATGTTCCAGCCTCTGTCCCCACCCCATGCCAATTTCCACTTAAGCCAACACCAGCCTTTTGGTTCAATCTCCTTTCTCCCTGCTTGCCCTGAGACCTTGCAGATGCATTTGCGTGAGTCCGTTTCTGACCTTTTTGCTCTTGCTCAGCTGGGCCACGTGAGCCTATCTTTAAGAAGGTCTATTTGGAAGGGAGAAGAAACACCACCGCATCTGCTGTGTCACGAACACAGCCCTGGTCAGAGGAGGGCGAAGAAAGCCACCCAGCCTCCAGAGACAGCAGCTGTTCAGTGGCCTACGACCTTCCTAATTTGACTTTCAGAGTCTAGAACATCTCTGGCATTGACCGTGGGGTCTCCCAGGGGCAGTCCAGTATACAGTGGGCATCGAGCATCCTTGGCAGTGCAGGCTTAAAAGTTCATCCTCTCCACTGGACTGAGTGCAAAGCCCTCGTCGCTGCTTCCGTCTCCCCTGCAAATAGCTTCTCCCCCGTAAGCTGGTGAAATACAAGGTCTGGCTGTAGCCATCTCCTCCCCGCTCACTGCTGTTTAAAATATGAGACACTGCATCATAGTGTGGAGGTTCAAAATTACCCCGAAGCAATCATTTCCTAGAGGGCTGGTAGTAAACATTCTGTCACAGGACTATAGATTTTCTCCTGTCTCCATCAATCACCCCCCTGGGAGATATTAGGGAGAACGAACAGAGCCCGGGAGCATCCCCACATGCGTTCACTCCTGCCAGGTCCCTGCCGAGGGAGGTGTGCTTGATGGCCCATGGCAAACTGGCTCAAGGCAGGTGGGGTCCTTCTGCCAAGGGGCAAGAGATGGGATTTTGGGTGCTGTGTGTGGTCTGTTGGGTTAACCTTGGCACACCTGAGACCAGGCTAGCCCCTTTGGGAGCACCACGTGCCTATTCATCTTTCTCATGTGCCAACTTAACCTTTAGTCTCCTCAGGGCAGAGCCGTTATATTAGCATGCTAATACTGCTTCACAGAGGAGGAAATGGAGGGTTGGAGATGTTGGGTGTCTCGTGTTGCCAGAGCTCAACCTATTGGATCTGGTATGCCCTATTTCCAGGGGTTGAGAGCTATCTCACGGCACACAGCTGTAGGCTTAGTTGTTTTTTCTTTTCAAAACCTACTTTTAATAACGGTTTTCAAACACTCCCGTCCCCCTTCTAGTTCACTGTCCAAAGGTAGGGGAGAAAGGATGGTAAAGAGGACAACGGGATGTGGTCCTGTAGTTCTTTGGGTCAATTCCAATCTCCATTGTCAGGATCCCAGCAGTCCAGTTCAGCAGTGTCAGGATACCAGTTCAAAAGTGCCACCAAACATGAGTCAGTAATTGTATCACGATCCAGCAGAAACCGCCAGGCCTCCGCCAAATCGGCCAAGTCAGCATGAACGACCAGGACCAATCAGAATGCCACGAGTTCCCTGCGGCACCTCTCTCAATGAAGTGACAATCGGTGAAGAAGACGTGAGACCAATGAATGTTGCATGGCTAGCTAAGTAATTACCGTCTCTCTCTCCCCAAATATCACGTGTCCTCTCACGGGTCTTGCCTCAGCAAAGCACACGTGAGTCTGTATCACATGACACAACCAGAAGCTTTCCCTCCATACAGCTTCTCTCAAAACACCCAGCTGTGTGCAGGCTACCGGCTCCCGTCCTCACTGACCATTGAAGACCTTTTGTCTGCATGGTACAGACAAGAAGGATGGAGGCTCCAGTGTGGGGAGCTGCCCAGTTAGGTTCAGCAAGAAGATGCTGGGCTACTTTCCGTTGTATGATAAACACTCCACCAAAGCAACCTGGGGGGGAGGGTCGGGGAAGAGGGCTCTTTGGCTTCTGCTTCCAGGTCAAAGTTCATCTTTGGGGCAAATCAGGGCAGGAACTCAAGCAGGAGTTTGAAGTGGAAACGGTGGAGGGTGATGCTGCCTTGCTCACTCATTCACAGACACCGAGAGAGCGTGGCTGCAAGGAGCTGGGATGCAGGACACCTCTTGAAGCTCGGTTGGAATCATCTTCCTATGCTTCCCCCCCACAGTCACTGTCTGAGGCAAGCCATGTGACAAGTTCAACAAAGAAAAAAGGAGTTTAGGCTCCTCCCACAGCAAGCACTGTCAGGTCACATGGGCACGAGCTGGTGCCTAGGATGCTGCAGAGGACAGAAAAGCTGGGAGGAAGACCTAATCTCTGAGGTTGTTAGGCATGGAAGTCAGGGTGCGTGTGCGTGTGTGTGTGTGTGTATGTGTGTGTGTGTGTGTGTATGTATGTGTATGTATGGGTGTGAGTGTGTCTGTGTTTGTATATGTTTGTGTGAGTGTTGGTATGTTTGTGTGTATCTGTGTATGTGTTTGTATATGTATGGGTGTGAATGATTCTGTGTATGTGTTTGTATATGTGTGTGTGTGTCTGTGTGTCTGTGTACGTACTTGTATATGTATGTGTGAGTGTGTGTGGGTATGTTAGTGTGTATATGTGTGTGTATGTCCATATGTGTATTGAGTATATGCCTGTGTGTATGTGTGTGTGTGTCTCTGTCCGTGTGTCTCTATATGTGTGTGTGTTTCTGTATGTATGTGTGTGTTTGTATATATGTGTGTGCTAGTATGTGGATATGTTAGGGTGTCTGTGTGTGTGTCTGTGTATATGCCTGTATGCATGTCTGTGTGTATCTGTATATGTGCTTGTATATATGTGTGTATGAGTGTGTCTGTGTATGTGTTTGTATGTGTGTCTCTGTGTCTGTGTTTGTGTGTGTGTGCATGCGCGCACATGTGTTTGTGAGTATATATGTCTGTATGTCTCTGTCCATGTGTTTTTATGTATATGTGTGTATGAGTTCATTTCTGTATGTGTGAGTGTGTGTTTGTATATGTGTATGTGCTAGTGTCTGTGGGTATGTTAGTGTGTTTGTGTGTATCTGATTATATGCCTGTGTGTGTCTCTGTGTACATGTATGTACTAGTATGTGTGGGTATGTTAGTGTGACTATATGTGTATGTGTGTGTGTGTGAGTATATGCCTGTGTGTGTATCTGTGCACATGTCTCTGTGAGTATATGAGTGGGTTTCTGTGTGAGTGTGTGTGTGTGTGTGTGTGTGTGTGTGTGTGTTAATAGCTCTAGCTAGACACTGGGCTGGGGAGCACAGAATGCCACAGCTTCACAGAGGGCACATGGCCAATCCTTTCAAGAAGGTTGTAGGACACCACCCTCTTGTCCTGGAGCAGCAGCATCCAGGGAGAGGAACTTTGTTGTACTGCACCAAAAGCTTTGAGTTCCTAGGAAGAAAGGTTCCCAGCTGGAGACCTGAGAAGTGTTTAGCTGCCTAAAGACCCACTCACCCACCCACCCACTGCACCCTCAAGGAGTTCTCTTCAATTTTAAGGAGTGTTCTTCACGGGCCTGTGCAGGATGGGAGGGAGGGAGGCTTCATTAATGCAAATTGTGTGGGTAGCTTTAAGGGAAAAATCTACCTCTCCCTTTTATGCAGCACGGCTCTCCTTGTTTAATGAGCACTCTCCGAGTCCATTTTCCTTAAGGGTTTTAATGAAAGTATAATTTAAAAAATTAAGACAGAAGGAGAAAGTGTTGAGAGAAAAGCCATGTCTCCAGGAACGAGCCCTCAAGATGTTCTCCACGCTGCAAGAGTGGTGGGGAGCCACCTCTGGGAGTACTGAGGAATTTTTTTAAGGTTCCATAAAACTCCAGCCCTTGTTGCTACGGCCTAGGGATTCTTGGCCAGCAGATAGGAATTGGATTTACGGGTAGGGTAATGTGGCGGTTACTCAGTGGCAGTTTAATTAATGCTGATATAAGAGCTTGCTTCCTCTCAGACTTAAACTATGAAGCACAGGAGGGAGAGACGGCTCTGTTTTTAAAGCTGTCTGAAGGCTCTGGTTGCTTTGGTGGGGAGAGGAGGATGGGCTCTTGGGAGGTCACTCTTGAAGGGCAGCAGTTGGTGAAATTGAGGTTTGCTCCCATGTGCTACTATGTGTGTGTGCATGTGTGTACACGTGTATATTGTGTGATGTGTGTGTATATGGGTAGGTGGTGTGTGTGTGTGGTGTGTGGTATGTGTGCATGTGTGTGGTGTGCATGTGTGTGGAGTGTGTGTGTATGTGTGGAGTGTGTGTATATGTGTGTGGCGTGTCTGGGTAGTGTGTGATGTGTATTATGTGGGTGGGTAGTGTGTGTGTGGTATGTGTATGTGCGTGTGTGGGGGTGTATGTATGCATGTACATATATGTGTGGTGTATATGGGGGTGTGGGTATATGTGCGTGCACATGCATGTGCATGTATGTGCATATGTGGTATGCATGTGTGTGTGCTTGTGTGTGGTGTGTGTTTGTGGCATGGGTGGGATGTGTGTGCACGTGTGTGTGTGTGTGGTATGTGTGCCTCTGTGTGGTGTGTGTATGTATGTGTACATGTATGTGTGTGCATGTATGTGTGTGCATGTGTGCATGTATGGAGTGTGTGTATGTGGGTGGGTAGTGTGTGTGGTGTGTGTGGTATGTGTATGTGTGTGTGGTATGTGGAATGTAGGTATGTATGTGCATGTATGTGATGTGTGTGGCTTGTGTGTGTGTATGGGGTGTGTGTGGGTATGTATGTGCACGTGTGTGTGTGTGGCGTGTGAATATGTGTGTGTATATGCATGTGTGCATGTAATGACCAGCACTGAGCATCTCTCCATGACCTCGTTGACCATTTGTGTATCTTTCTTAGTGAAGCATCTATTCACACTCTTTGCTCATTTATTTAATTAATAACTTTCATTGTTGAATTGCAAAACTCTCTGCATATTCTGGCTCGAAGTCCATCTTCACGGCTCTCGACGTTCTCCCTCCATTCTGTGGTTTGTCTTCTTGCTGACTTGCTGGCATCTTTTCAAAAAGAAAATAGTTTTAGTTTGAAGAGGAGCCAATTTCCTTTCTCTTCTCTCGCTTCTGCCGTGGGTTTCATGCTCATGTCACTAAGTCCGAGGCCATGGCCATCTTTGTCCCCTCCGAGAATGTTATGATGCCAGCTGCATGGCAGGGGAAGGAGTCCTTTTCACTCTGGGAACATGGGTTGATCCCATTTGTTAGGATGCTCGTTGATCTCTTCACCAACTATTCTTGATACCCTTTATGAAGATGTTTTGTTTTGAACTGTGTGTGTGTGTGTGTGTGTGTGTGTGTGTGTATTTGTGTATATATATATGTATGTACCTATGTGTAGGTATGCATGTGTGTGAGTGTGTGTTGTGTGTATTGTGTATGTGTATTGGGTGTAATGTATGTGTGTCTATGTGCGCCTGCATATGTGTATGTGTGTATATGCATCTGTGTGTATGTGTACATATGTGTATGTATGTATATGTATAGATGTATGTGTTGGGTGTGTACATATGTGTATGTGTGTATATGTACATATGTATGTGTTGGGTGTGTGCATATGTGTATCTATACGTACATATGTATTTGTTGGGTGTGTGCATATGTGTGTGTTTATGTGTATGTTGGGTGTGTACATGTGTGCATGTGTGAGACCTAGGCTCAGAGACACAAGAACATTTGCATGGATAGTAAGTTGCAGAGCTAAGATTTGAACCCATGTCTCTTTGACTCTGGGGATGTGTTTAATTGTATTACTGGGTGCTTTTCTACACAAAGAGAGGTAGCTCCACAACCCACAGGGAGTTCGTGAGACAGATTCTGAACCACTGAGGTTTCAGCTGCTGCCCTTGTAGAACGAAGCCTGCCCTACTGTGTTCCTGTGGGAGAAACTGAGCGGCACAGAGATGTCAAATTTACCTGACCCAGGTTTCACACTGGGCCAGCTAGGCTCATTCCTGTAGCACAAATTGAGAGACACCTGGGAGACGAGTTTTCTTGTCTTGCCTGGCACAAGGAGAGCTAGGGAGACACTGGCTGTAGCCATTCCTCTCACAGCCAGATAGCAGCAAGCCATTTAGAGGGGACAGTGGCAGGGAGATGAAGGAAGCCCATTCTTCGACGGCGGTCAGCCACAGTGAAGAGGACAGGATGAGAAAATACTGCAGGGGGCATCCCTGGCCACAGGGATTTCTCGGATTCATATTAAAGGTCATTGTTCATAATCATAAGCACTTTATTTTATGAGAGCACTGTTGGGCATCTTGATGGACGGGGCCCAGTAACACCAGTAGGAGTGTGTGCTGTATGTGTGTGTGCTATACACACTGCATGTCTACATGCTTATACATACACATTTTGTGTATGCATGTGGGTGCACATTGTATGTGTGTGGCTGTGTATATCTATACTGTGTATACATGTGTGTGCTGTATGCATATGTGTGTATGTGTCCTATGCATGTCCATGTGTACCATGTATGTATGTTGATTTCTGCGCTGTGTTCATATGTGTGTTATATGAATATGCTGTGGATTGTGTGGGTTAATGTGCATGCTCCATATATGTGTTGTGTGTGCATGTGCTGTACCACATGTGTGTGCATGCACTCTGTGGGTGCATGTGCCACAGGTGTACTTTGGATGATGCACTGTGTGTGCATGTGTGCTATGTGTGTACTGCATGTGCATTCCCTGTGCTGTAGCCTCCTATGGAAATCATCGTTTTGACCCCACAGAAGCAGTGAGGCTGGGTGAGATTGAGTCTTCAAGGCAATCTGCCCCTTGCTTCCGGTGTGTGGTGATGCTCATGGTGTCCCTCTCTGCAGCTGGAGATCTGGGAAGCAGAGAGCAATGGTTCCGGGGGAAGGGAAGCCAGGTAGAGCCTGGAGACGGGAAGATATGGCTGTGTGTCATCAAGGATGTTAAGAACTATGTGCTTCTAGGTAGAAGCTAAAGGAACAGGACACGGGGTTCAGGACCTCTGCTCCTGTACTCTAGACTTCTGTTCAGATCTATGTGGTCCTTGAGGTTTGTCTGCCCAGTTTGTCCCTTGCAAAACTCATGGTGAAGTCTGCTCCCCAAAGTCACAGTGTCGAGATGGAGCAGAACTGTCATTTCTCATGGGTTGGGTCTGGTCTCATGGTAGCGGTAGCGAGTGTGTCCAGGCTCTGTGGGGATGGTGCTGTGACTGCTGGTACAGGGTGTCACATGGAGTCAGCCAGTATCTTCCATTCTGCTTTCTGCCATTTACTGAAGCAGCAGGAGACTCTCAAATGCAGCTGCCCCATGGGGGACTTAACATTCACAATGTAACATTCTTTCTTTTATAATGTAACCAGTCTCAGAGAAAAAAGAAAAAAAAGAGCTAGACTCAGACCAGGTGTGTAGTGCCCTGGCCTGGTTTGTTTCTTCCTTTCCTGTTTGTTGACCACTTGTGAAGCCCACAGAGCTGTTTCCTTAGACTTGGCTTTCAGAAACTACTTCTTCAGAACAGAGCTGAGCAGAGCTCAGCAGTTGTGACTGAGCCACAGTGTCATTTGCATGCGCAGTGATTTGCTCAGTTAATTTGCATGAAAGCCGCATCAGTTTGGTTACATAATTGATCAAGTTAAGACAGTGAGCCGATCTGAGGGTATTTTGAAAATTCTTCTCTCTTACCCAAATCAGCTTATTGGTTTAATCTGGTTTTGTGGCTACTGAAAACTCTGATATCTCCATGAGAAGTGGTTTCCCAACTCTACCGGGTTAAACCCTGATCCCTCACAAGCCTCCACCAAAGCCCACAGCTGGCGGCATCAAGAGCTTGCTGTGAGCCTCCATGCAGCCAAGACTGCAGGAGAGAGGAGGAGACCTGGGACTGACTGCACTGTGCCCCACTGTGGGGCTGAATATTATGTTGCTCCAAACCGGTGAGCTCGGAATTGTAACTTGTTGGAAGATCCTCAGAAAACACCTGCTCTAGCTAGCAGTGTGTGCCCTTCCCACAGAGCACCACCTATGGGCATGATGGCACCTTCACACATGGTCTCAAGGACATGCGGGCTTTTGGCTACTCCGTGGTCAACAATGAACTCATGTCCAATCAGAGAGCCAGTTGGTAGGCAGGCAAAAACAAATAACAGTGTACATATCAACAATGCTGGGAGTGCGTGGGTGTCCTGGCATTTGCCTGTTCTGGAAACGAGGCTTTGAGAAAGCCCCTCCTGCTCTGTTTCAGTGACCCAGGCTTAGAGGGTTGGACTATAGAAGCCAGTAAGATAACCTTCACTGAGGCTGCACACACTCAGTCCTCAGTCAGGACTGACCATCCTTATGTGTTGTCACCACATCCACCATTAAGAGGGTGGGGGTGGGGGTGCTGGGGATGCTGGAGAGATGGCTCAGCGGTTAAGGGCGCTGACTGCTCTTTCAGAGGTCCTGAGTTCAATTCCCAGCAACCACAGGGTGGCTCACAACCATCTGTAATGGGATCTGATGGCCTCCTCTGGTGTGTTTGGAGACAGCGACAGTGTACTCACACACATTAAATAAGTCTTTAGGGGAGTAGATGAACCAACTGCATGGGAATCTTCCAGTCTCAGGGATGCTTGTGGGAGTCGGACACTGAAGCTTGCCGAGCAGCTGAAGCTTGCTGAGCACAGCACTGGCTAGTGACTTCATGGCATCTGGCACACGGTATTAACTGGGGTTCATTTCAGTTGGATCACAGATAATCGCACCATCTCTAATTGATGTGTGGACACTCTGCTAATAAACGAGGAGGGGAGAAGGGAGACTGAGAGACACAAGACTCTGCAGCAGCCTCCCTGTGTGGATGTGACCCACGGCCACCTCTGCTGTCATTCTTCCCAACCCAGACAGTGACTGGGACGTTAGATATCAGGTCAGGGTGTCTCAGGCTGGATGCACAATGCTATTAGGTTCTACTCCTTCCTCTGCATTCCATCTTGAAAAGTAGGGGAGCCTTGTGCCCAATGTCCATTGAGATGCAGTGGCCACCAAGCCTGGAAATGGTCCAGGGGTCTTTGAAAGCATTGTGAGGGTTGAGATGTAAATGCCTGGGCTGATTAATAGTCATATATACTAACTAGTAATTATTAATTATACATTTCAATATTTAATTATGTGATATGACATTAATTAATAACAATAACTTGAAGCAACTTACCTCATCTCACCCCTCAGTTTTCCCTTCTGTTAAATGGGGATTAAAAAAAAAATCACACACTCATGGGGATATTAAATAAATTACACGATGGTCTACCTCCATTGTCAATTTGACCAGACTCAGAATCATGTCACCCAGAAGGGTGTCTGTGAAGTTGTTCCCAGACTGAGGACAATGACTTCTTGGAACCCAAAAGGTGATACCAAATACCAGTGAGATCCCCCTAGGGGTAGCCAAGAATTTTCCAGACTTCTCTTCCAACCACCCTCCTGTCAGAAAAGCAAACCCTCCATTCACACTCAGTTGTACTCCTAACACTTGCCGCTCTCTGGAGTCTGCCTAGGGGTGTCATGCTGGGTGTGTTTCAGGAGACGGTGCAAAGCCAGGCTCCTTCTCTGCTTTGTGGCAAAGTGCGGTGAGTGGCTGCAGCAAGGTGTGGTTGGAACAGGAGACCCCTGTTAGAGAGTCGGAACAGCTAAGCCTGGGCCAGCATGATGTTGCCTTTGGTTTAGATAGTATCCTGCAGGCAGTGGGGAGCCATGGGAGGCTTTGGCGTGATAGACTGCCGTGAGTTATGAGCGAGCCCATGCTGGACCCTTATGGATGATGGGCGATGGGAACAGCTTCCTGACCCCATGCATCCAGGATTCTGTTTCAGGCTTCACTGGATCACGGCGATTAGCCCTGGACTTAGACAACTGGTCTGTGCCCTGGAAGCCTGGAAGGCAAAAATGGCCTCTGGACTCCTTTAAGACTCCATACAGACCCGAGTTAAGAAACAACAGCGTGAATGGACTTGACAAGGCTCCAGTCTCTGCAGCTCACATCTGTCAATTGTACAGCCCAGCCCAATACCCCCCTCAGCTTAGCAGATTGCTCAGGTAAATCCATTAATTCCTTGTGCCAGAGTAGCCGATGCAGGGGCGGTTGGGCATAAAAGAGCATCGTTAGCTTTAAACGATGGTGTGGCCTGTTTGTAGCTGGGTCACAACGTCTCCAAGGAATAGAGGAAGTGTCTGTGGCGTGGCTTCCGCGTGGCTTCTCTCTCCTAGCTAAGCAGTGCCTCCCAAGGAGCTCCAGGTGATGATGTCACAGCTCTGGGACGATTAGAGAACCCTGGTTGGCCAGCACCCTCCACGATTTCACATCAGAACTGTCTTCCTTGTCAGTCAGAAACCAGCACTATCCCAGCAGCCCTCTCTGCCAAGTATTATTGCATTGGGCAACTTCTGCTACTGTGATAAGATACCAGAGCGGGGCCGCTTACGAAGAGAAAGAGACCGATTCCACCCGGAAATCTTGAAGACTCAAGGGCATCGTGGCAGATTGCATCCTGGCGTTCGTGCATACAGAGACGTGTGTCACGCATCTCAAGACAGGAAGCCAGGGAGACCAAACCCACACGAGTCCTTATGAACTTCCACTCAGTCTTACCTCTTAATATCACCATGTGGGGTGGGGCTGGGGATTTAGCTCAGTGGTAGAGCGCTTACCTAGGAAGCGCAAGGCCCTGGGTTCGGTCCCCAGCTCCGAAAAAAAGAACCAAAAAAAAAAAAAAATATCACCATGTGGGAGATCAGTCTCCATTTACACGAGCCCATGGGGAAAACCCAGGCCTTGTCCAAACCGTGGTAGCTGTCAATCACCAAGCTTGCCTTGAGTCCTCCCCATGAGCCCTCCTCATGAGCCCTCCTGATCCCTCCTTTCACTCCAGCTCCACAACCACCACCGAGGCAATATTTTCATCAACAAAGGCAGAAGTCCCTGCCCAGTTCTCTCTTTTCTTCCCCAGTCTCTCCCGCCTTGTTCTCAACTGAAGCTGGGCTAGTTTTTCGAGGGCTGAAGTGTGTCATGCCACCCCGTGAATCCGTGTCCTGGGTTCAAGGCTTCTCACAAGCTGGGCACCCGCCCTCGCCTGTCCTGGAAATGCCCTCCCATCCTATACTCCAGCCAGTCCCTCAGAAAATCAGGATCTGCTCAGCCTCAGAGCTCCAGGACACACCCTGTCCCTGCCTGTCACAGGGGCGGGCGGCGGCGGCTGCGGGGGGGGGGGGGGGGTTACAGGGAGGGGCTGGTAAGTAAGGGTCATGTTTCCCCGGGAGGCTCCTCCAGGCTATAGACCTGAGAGATTGATGAACTTGCAAATGATGAGACTTCCGGGGGCATTTATTGACATATAAATCAAAATCCAATTTCCGTGAGGGGAGATCCCGGCAGGGTTATGAAGTAGTCTCTCACAGCTCCTCTCATGCTACAAAATGATTTTGTCTTCCTCGAAGAAAGCCTGACTCTTGAACTTCGTCAGGCATTTTCCTGGGGGTACGCCTGGCCCTCTGTTCCCTCTGAATACTTACCATGGGCGTCCATTAAGGAGGCGATGCTGGTGACTTCTGACTGCTGAGAGGGGGGTGAGATGTGGGATGTGCTCATTATGTGTCAGGGACTTTTTTTTTTTTTTTTTTACAGTAGTCTGTAAACCTCAGGGCAGTGGCCCCGTGAAAGAACGAAGCTTGATGGCATTTTTATTTTGTTGGAGGGGGAGGGGGAAGGAGGAGGGGAAAGGAGGAGAGGGAAGGTTATGGGGGAAGGGGAAGGGGAGGGAGAGAGAGCAGAGGTTTGCACTGAGCATTTTTCTCACCTATTCTCCACCTTGTTTTCTGAGACAGGATCTCTCACCAAACATGCAGCTTGCAACTTGCCCACATGGGTGGGCCAGCAGGCTCTGCTGGCCCACTTGTCTCTACCCCCCCACAAGTGCTAGCGTTACAGATGTGTACTACCGTGTGCTTGTCTGTGGGTGCTGGCGACCCAAACTCAGGCCCTTAACGCTTGAGCGGCAAGCATGCCACTGACTGAGCCATCTCGCCGGCCTGGTGACAGCCTATCAAAGACCTTAGTCTCAGCCGTGTGGCTGTCTTCCCAACCACTCCCTAGGAGGGACGTTATCTTTTCTGGCACGGCAAATGGTCACACCTGGCCACTTACAACAGGCTTAGTAATTAACTCACCATGTCTATGGCTCCAGGTGTGGGCAGTTAATTAGACTCTCTGCTCGGGTCACCTAAGGTTGGCACCAACGTGTTGGCTGCAGTCTCTTTTGAAACTTGACTGGAACAGACCTCTTTCGAGCTCATCTCTATTCCTATGGGAGTGGACAAGGGAGGGCCTTTGTTTCTTGTTTCCTACTGGCCAAAGACCCTCAATTTCTTGATTCAGGGGGATGATCCAACACAGCCACTGAGTTCTCCAAAGTCGAGGAGATTGGCTTTAAGCAAGATAGATATTCCAGCCTCCAGGATGCTTGACAGAGGTGCCACCATTCATTCATTTTTTTTACATGTATATTAGTTTGATATCTAAGAGGGAGGGAGAGGAACCACACAGACCCGAATGCTAGGAGGGCGGGTCAGGGGCCACCTTAGAGCCTGTCGGGGTTCCGAGAAGTGAAGACGTTGAGGTCACCAGGTTGCTTGGCTGTGCGGTTGGGTTTGACTGTCAATGGCTGTGGTTTCCTGTTTGCTGACCCCACATCCTGTGAAACCCAGAACCTAAGGTTAATTTAATGGTAGTCTGGAGTCTTTGCACCACATCATTAAGACAGGGAGGAGAAGAGAAGCGACTCTCCCCAAACCCAGAGGTCGTGACTCTGAGGAGTAAAGCCTGGTGTTTGTAGCCTGGTATTTGTAGAATGTTCCTGCTGGGGACAGGCCCTTACAGCTGGCATTCTGTAATGGAGTCCCCAGTAGCCTCTGGGGAAATGTCACCCTGACCACAGGTCACTCTCCTTGAGATCACCCTTTATGAGGCAGGACCCCCTCACACAGCTTTGTAAGTCACTGCTCTGTTTCTCAGCCACCAACCAGACACTTGGGACTCCTCCGGATGTTGAATACCGAACAAAGCGTATTAACTCCTACGTGGCTGTCATGTGCGGCTGTGTGGGTTGCACACTGCATAATGGATGCTAGCTCTGGTTAGCGTTGTTCTGTTCTAGAACACCATCCTCAGCTACACTTTTCTTCCCACACATAAGCCTGGGGAGGACTGTTTTGGGCCATAGACAAGTCCGTGTCACACACACAGGCCCACCTCAGCTTGCAGCAACTCTGGTGACTGTTTTCAAGAGGCAGCCTTGTTTCTGTCACACTGGGGCATTGACACACCCACCCAAGCTGACACTGAAAGCTAGAGACTCACAGTTACCCACAGCTATCCAAGCACAGTGGGGGCTCTTCTTCCCACACGCTGCATGTAAACCCCTCAGTCCATATGCAGAGCCATTTAGCTTTTAGAGCCAGCCACTCCAACTGTCGTGTGCCTTTAAATAAACCTGCAAACCGTCAGCCAGGATTGGATTTGATGCTGATTTTCAAACATAAAGGCTGCGCTGGGGGCGGGGGGATGAGTATTGAACGGGAGCATTGAAATTACGAAGTCAACATCAGCTGTGGCCCAATTAAACCCAACTGACTGCAGGTGTTTATAGAGGTGTGTGTGTGTGTGTGTGTGTGTGTGTGTGTGTGTGTGTGTGTATGCCTCCTAATTATTCAGTTTGTTAAACAACAGAAGTGCTCAGGGTAATAACTCTATACTGTTCACCCTGAAACAAAAGGATGGATTTTGGGTCCCACCCCACACTGGCTGGATCCAAGTGTTTGTTCTGCGTTCCCGGAGTATCTTTACCACCCATAGCCATTATAGCCCACTGTTCTGTGAGACCAAACTATTTTAAAGGATCCTTAAGCTCGGCTGCCTCTGTCTCTCGTCTGAGAGTAAGTTCAGGGTTTTAACCTGTGAGAAGCTTCTGGAGACACACCCAGCAGAGCGGATCTCCTCACCCTTCACGGCCTCCTGATAGCTTCAGATGGCTTCACTATAAACTCTGAAATATATTTCTATCAAAGTCTGGGCGGTCACCAGCGGTGTGTGTTAGATTTTAAGTGTTGCATACCTGGGCTCCAGATTTAACAGTGAGTCAATTTGACTGTATTTGGTCATCATCAAAGAGAACCTAACGATGATCAAGTCGTGGTTGCAGCTTCCAATGTTAAGAAGTCTTGGGTGTGGGTTCCAAGATTCACACAAGGGTTCATGACTGGATGTTGTGAGACCACACATGGTCATGGAGCAGCTGCTGCAATACCAAAACTCCCATTTGTACGCCACTACTGCTTTCAAAAGATAGGTTCTGGAAGCTGTGGGGAGACCAGAAGCTCAACTGAGACTCATTTTTCCTGTACTAGGAAGGGAAATGTTATATAGGGACCATCTTACAGTGGTCATTATATGTTCAGTAAAAGTGTGTCACCTCTACTGCTAGAGAGCCTAGCTAGAGTCTAGCTGCAAGGGAGTCTGGGAGCATAAAGATCTATTAGAGACCTTTGGTTTAAACCAAGCTACCCCATGATGCCCTGGGACACACTTAAACATATGTGGGGTTCTCTGGTAACACAAAAGTGGAGAAATGTGTCACATGACCCTCTAGCAGTAGAGGGTCAAGCTAGAGTCTAGCTGCAAGGGAGTCTGGGAGCATAAAAAATCTATTAGAGAGACAACTTTGGTTTAAACCAAGCTACCACATGATGCCCTGGAACACACCTAAACATGTGTGGGGTTTTCTGGTAACACATAAGTGGAGAAGTGTGTCACATGACCATCTAGCAGTAGAGGGTCAAGCTAGAGTCTAGCTGCAAGGGAGTCTGGGAGCATGAAGATCTATTAGAGAGAAACCTTTGGTTTAACCCAAACTACCAATGCCTTGGAACATATGTGGGTTCTCCGGTAACACAAAAATGGGTATGTCCGGTGAAAATGGAGTAGATCAGATTGATAAAGGACCAAAGGAGATGTTGACTTAAATGTTAAGGTCGAGTCAGAATGCCACCCCTTCCATAAAGCCTTTACCATATTTCCCACCTTAGAAGGGATCTTTCTCTTGGCTCCCTGTTAGAGTCACTCTTTGATAGATGCTGGGGATGGCTAGAGAGGTGGGCCAGACTTTCAGTGCACTGGCCGCTCTTGCACAGAACCCAGGCTCAATTCCCAGCACTGAGATGGGAGCTCACAACAGTCTATAACTCCAGCTCCAGGGGATCCGGTACCATTTCCTGAGCTCTAAAGGCACCAGGCCTGGGTACATTATACAGATGTGCATGTTGGCAAGACATCCACACACATAATCTTTTTTTTTTTAATTTATTGAGATGTAAAAGGACACCAAGGTAAAAAGGCTAGAAGTCTTCGGGGCTGGGACTGTTTATTCTTAGAAATTTCCCCTGAGGAATTTATATTGATGGCTAGGATTGAAGCCATTGTTCTAAATTGTATTATTTCACCACTTAAAAGAAAAGTCACGGGGTTGGGGATTTAGCTCAGTGGTAAAGTGCTTGCCTAGGAAGCGCAAGGCCCTGGGTTCGGTCCCCAGCTCCGAAAAAAAGAACCAAAAAAAAAAAAAGTCACTCTAGCTAGAAAGATGGCTCAGTGGTTAGAAGAGCTTGCTGCTCTTCCAAAGAATACAAGTTCCCAGCACCAATGCTGAACGGCTCATAACTATCTCCAATGCCAGTCCTGGGTTTCTGATGCCCTCTTCTGGCCTCTGAAAGCACTACAAACTCTCAGCATATTCTGTCTCTGTCTCTTCTCTCTTTCACACATCCATAGACACACATTGTACAAATGATTAAATTAGGTTATATAATAACATATTTTACAAATATATACAAATTCAGAGGACCCACACTCAAATTATTTCTTTTTAAAAATATTTATTTATTGGTTTATTTATTTGTGTCTGTGCACCACATGCATGCAGGTGCCCCTGGAGGCCAGAAGACAGCATTGAGTCCCCAGAACGGAGTTACAGATGTTCATGAGTCATTTAATGTAGGTGCTATGAGCTGAACCCGGGTGCTGTGTCTGTGACAGGACATCTAAGGCAATGAACTCGAAGAAGGAAGGAGTTCTTTTGTTTCATAGTCTTAGCAGCTTCAGTCCACAGTCACTTGGTTGCATTGCTGTTGGGCCTCTGGTGAGTGAGAAACATCATGTTGAAGGAATGTGACTGAGGGATGCTGCTCTCTTTGTGGTAGCCAGGGAGCAGAAAAACAGAGGACTGGAGAAAGTGTGCCCTTCAGGGACACCCCCTGGAGACATGCTTCCTCAGTCCCACACTACATGGGGTCCACCAGCTCTCAACAGTCCAGTCATTGGGAATTCATCAGTAGAGTATTCAATTATGTAAGTCCATGTACTGGAGACACCGCTTTCAAATAGGAACCCTTCCTGGGAGACACTTAGTATCAAAATCATAGCAGAAATGGAAGGGAGAGGGGAGCAGAAGGGTAGGGGAGACATCATTCCAGACATCAGGGTAGACACAAACTTGCAGTGGTGTGAGCTACAGGGTTGCAAGTGTTTCTACAGTACAAATATGCAGCAGCTGCAGAGCAGGAAGCAGCTTCCAGGCAGGGGAAATTAAATGTGTGAGTGTCCAGGAGAAGCTTCTGGGAGGCTCCCAGAGTGGCTTGTTTACAGGGGAGCTTGTTAAATATGCAGACAGAGCTAATCTTCTTGGTACACACAATGAGAGGAGGGTTATGCTAATTCAGTGCAGATGGACAGCCAGCTTCGTTCCTCTTAGTTTGCAGTGGAGAAGCAGCAGAAACAAGAATGAGGCTCTGTCTAGAAGTGTGTGTGGCAGACCACAAAGAAGGTAGCTGCTCTGAGCTGTGTCTTGTCCACATTTATCTCCTTCTCCTGGAGGCTTGTCTCTGTTCAGGTGATGGCCAGGAAGGCTTCCCAAAGTGTACACAGGCTCCTGAAGCTGAGCCCAGGAACTGACACAACACCACTTCTGCCACATTCTGATGCCCAAAGATAATCACAAGGTTAAGCCCAGATTTGGAGTGGAGGTAGCAATGAGGCCAGGCTAGGGGCAGGGGTGAGGTGGGGTGAAGGTAGGGATGGGGGCAGACGGGGTGGGGGAAGTGCAGGGGCAGGGTGGGGTGGAGTGGAGGTAGGGACAGGACCAGGCTAGAGGCAGGGCCAGGGGTTGGATAGAGGTAGGGATGGGGCTATGCTGGGTGGAGTGCTGAGGGGAGGGTAGATGTAGGGATGAGGCCAGGCTCAGGGCAGGGCAGGGGGCTCAGAAAGAAGAAGAATTGAACCAATTTTGGCTTAGACTCCAGGGATCCGTGCACTTCCAATCTTATCAGAAAAAAAAAAAAAAAGAATCATACCAGAGGGCTTTGATGAGTAACTGTGAGAGGCAGGGGCTTCTTTCTGACCTTTGTAACTGATCAGGAGACCTCCTCTGTGTCATGAGGAAATTCACTGGCTCAGTCAGCTTTGGCTATTTTAACTTCCTCTCTTCATCTCCGGGATGGGGTCCTCCGAGCCAACGTCAAGAAGTGAAGCATCAGCAGTGTTGGCTCTAGCCTGAGGAGACTGCTACTCTCTCGGCCCACACAGTTGCCTTTGGCAGGACTGCTCTGAACTATTAATAAACTGTCTCCTCTGCACTCTCTCCTGAAGGAAGCCATCAGCTTGGCTCCATCATGCCCTGCCCCACCCCACTGGGCTGGGGAGAAGGCAGTAAGAATTCCCAGATGTCACTAGCTTGGATGGAAAGCCCCCAAATCCATTTTTCCACAGGAAAGCTCACCTTGTCCATGTTTTGGGAAAAGAAGAGCCGGCATGCACTTTCTAAATGCCAATGGCCTCGATGTCCCTGATAGGATGCTAGCAGCAGAGGAGAAAGGCTCTGGGAGCTGACTGCCAAGTGTGGGGAGAAAGGCAACGAATTTCCAAGAACTTAAATGAGAAGCTGGGATTAAGTTGATTCTAAGTTACTGAGACAATCACTTAAAAAAAAAAAACTATCTCTCTGCACTGCACATAAGCAACAGCAATGGCCGTCCCTTCCACAGACAGAGGAGACAGGGCAGGAGAATCACAGAACGGCCACAGCAGTCTTCCCTTCTGTATGCCAGATACTGAGCTTGGCACTGGGGCTGAAGAAAGAGAAACAGCATAGAGTTAGGCTCTTTTTTTTTTTTTTGGTTCTTTTTTTCGGAGCTGGGGACCGAACCCAGGGCCTTGTGCTTCCTAGGCAAGCACTCTACCACTGAGCTAAATCCCCAACTCCTAGAGTTAGTCTCTTAAGAGCTCACAGAAGGTAAGTCTGGACAGAAATGGGGTGGGTCAGAAGACCACAGATAGTGGTTCTTTATACAGAAGAGCTCTGAGGATGCCGGGAGTATCATTTGAGGTTTTGGATTGGATGTGCCTGAATCCCCGATGCCCAGCACTGGTATCTTGGGCCCCATCCTGGTATCCTGGGTGGGTAAGATGCATCTGCAGGCTCACTTCAGGAGCGTCAGACTTCCACAGACATCCCACGTGTTTCTACGCATGTGTGTGGAGACACCATGTTTTTAGTTTTAAGATCTTGCTCTCTCCATTGATCTTCCTGGAAAACTTTTACGAACTGTTCAAAACTTGGGTCCCAGTGCCCTGTGCAGGATATTCTGAGAAGTCTATCCAGCCTACTGAGTTGGTCCGACCCTTGCTTCAGAAGACCTCAGCACACCTGCTTGTGTACCCACTTGACGCGGAACAGATGAGGACTTTGTTGTAATTACTCACTGGCTGTTTCTAATCTCTTCTTCAGAATAGCATCCAGGTGTCTAGAATCTGTGTTTCTGGGCTTGCGACAGCGTCTCAGGAAGCAATCACAGCTGGAAAAGTTGGTGCACTGTGCTAGGTACCACAGGTCAGGCAAACCATTACGACGTCTGGGTTCCCAGCTCAGAGAGCAGAGAGCATGGAGGCCCAGCAGGGACTTCAAGAGGCGAGACACTGGAGTCCCTTCCCTTCTGCTGCAGGGACAGCAACTCTGGTTTCTTACCTTGGGCTCAGAGGATGGTCAGGACTGCCTGTGTCTGAGAGCAAGATGATACTTTGCCTACTACAGAGAGTCTCGTGGAGCCTTGATTGAAAGATACTAGAGTCTTGCCCTCAGCCATTCACATCCCGTGGCACATGCGAGAATCTCATGAGTTCCCCCTTCAGAATATTTCCAGAATTCTGATGCATCTCACTGTCAACTCTGAAGATGCCACCCTGGTCCTGGCCTCGTTCTCGTCCTGACTGCATGATGGTAACAACCTATAGCTGGGCTCTCTGCTTCAGCCCAGGCTTTGCATCCACCTCCATCCCGTCAGGCAGACTCTAAACCCAGCAGCTAGAATGGTCTTGGGAAAATCTTGCCGGTCTTACGTTACAACCAGGCCCGTGCTTTCCATGGTGCTGAAAGACACCGCCTGTGCTTTCAATGGTGCTGAAGGACACTGAGTGTTCTTATCACAGTTCCTGGGGACTTTCTACCTTTCACCCTTCACAGACCTTATGGTGTTCTTCCTTTATGCCAAGCATAATCCTGCCCCGGGGGGCCTTGTGCCTGCTACTCTTGCTGAACAGGTGACCTCCCTGACCCCAGCTAAATGTCCCCAAGGTTCCTTCCCTCATCTCCTTTCAGTTCTTTACTCAAATGTTATCCTATCTGAGAGGTCGCCCTCAAGCATCCCGTGTAAACTAGCATGCACCACAACCCCAGGACCTGCCTGACATCTTATTCTGCCTGGTTCCCTCATAACACTTTATTACCAGTGACATGTTTATTTATAAATATGTTCTGTCCATCTTTCCCTGCCAGGTTGAAGACAGCAGCAGCTGGGCCATGTCTGCCCACTGATTTACCTTCCATGCCTGAAACAGCTCTGGCTCTCTATGTTTGATGAATGAAGAAATGCATGCAAGAGGGAGTGTGGTTCTTGAGACACCAAACATCCCTGTTAGGGAGACATGGCATGATTGTTCCATTTGGGGTGAGGTCTTGCAGGCTTGGGGTGGGTGGGGCTTGATGAAGCTGCTCTTCTACTGAAGAGCAACTTGGGCGGCCAGGATTGTAGAGAATGACTCTTTCAGACTGCTGAGGTAGTCAACAGAAACTCGAAGGGAGTGTCCACACTTTACAGAGGCCAAGAAGGGCAGGAGGCAGGAAGTGAGGCCAGTGAGAGATGCCTAGCAAGGTGTGTGGTTTACAACTGATATTCTGTTTGTGGGAAGTGTGTAAGCCAGCTTACATGGTCAGTTTTGTTCTGTGGACCAACTGGATCCAGTGTGGCTAAAGAAGTATGGGGCCATCTAGAGGGAAACACCTGGAGAACAGGGCCACCACTGCCTTTGGGACATCTGGTAGACCTCATAGGGGTAAAGGATTGGGACATCTGGTGCAGCTCACACATAGGTGGGAGGGAGGGTTGCACAGAATCTTACAGGGGAAACAGAGACTGGGGTTCTTGAGGGTTCAGGTCTAAGAGGAGGGATCTTACCTGGACAGGTCTGCAAACCCCAGAAAAATTGAGGATCTTGAAAGGGAAATTTCCAGAAAGACAGAATATGGCTATAAGGCTGGGGCAGCGCCTTGATCCCAAGGCTTATGAAATGTCCTCTGTTTCTGTCTTTCCTACATTGCATGCTTCCTGTGCCTCGCTTCCCCCTCCCTCTCTGAGTGTGTATGTGTGTGTGTCTCCCTCTGTGTCTCTGTGTCTCCTAGTTGACTCAAGGAAGACACCCATTTCTCCATAGCAGCTCAGCTGCTTGGCCTCATCCCCATTGTCAACCCCCTAGCGTCCGTCAGTTTCAACTGGTCCATTCTGGAAAAGACAATCTGATTGGTCCATTGGTGCCCAGCGGCACATACCTGGTCCAATCAATCACCAGTGGTATGGGGAGGGGAAGGGTATAAGACAGTGTGAAGTGACTCCTCTGCAAGAGGAGAGAGTGTACTGTGGGAGGACAAGCTCCAGTGTTTAGTATGTTGCTAGCTGATGCAGAAGAGGGGGCCTTTCAGCCTGAGCATCTCAGCATCCGGGTGTGTATCCAGAGAGGCCATGTACACATGAGCTCCTCCCTCCTCAGACCCTACTGAGAGCAGAACCACAGGCTACTGATAGTGCCTTGGGGCCTTGTAAGGGATGCCAGTCACTGGCAAGCAAATCTTGCTTTCTTTTTGTTGGTTGACAGGTCTCAAGGAAGTGGAGACATGCTGCCTGTGGATAGGATGGCACAGCAGGCTACCTGCTGACATTGAAGCATATGGTATTCATTTAAAACTGGGAAATCTGGGTCTACAGGATGACTATGTGGGTAAAGAACCCTGCTGCAAAAGCTGGTGGCCTAAGTTAGAGATCAATGGCTCACACGATAGAAAGAGAGTCAACTTTCCAAAATTACTGTCTGGCTTACACACACACACACACACACATTATAGTATGTGACTACTCCCTCCACAAATGAACACACAAGTCTAAAACCATTTCAACTGGGAAATTACATGTGAGGGAATGAGATTGGTTGGAATACTAGACCCCCTGGGCCTACAGGACACTTTCTTTCAGACTAAGTGGGCAGGGTTTGTGACCTCCTGGAACTGAGCGCCCAGGGGCTGTCATTAGCCAGCCTGGACTTCTGCCTTGGTGGGTCTGTCGCTATCCCAGGCCACCTGTTACTCAGCTATGGAGGCCTGGAGCCATGCAGAATTAGTATAGGGCTGTCTGGGAGAGCAGTTGAGAATCTGGGGGCGGGGAAGGAGTGACCAGAGGGCATTGAGAGTTAACTTTTCCTGTCTGGAGGGCTGTTGCAGCACAATCACGAGAGGAGGGTGGCAGTTCCAAGAAGGAATATGGAATCTGATGTGAGAGGGACTTTCCCAAACAGTAGTTCTTGTACACCCAGGACTGGGTGATGCTCTCCCTAGTTCTCAGAATGATGAAGAATGGTTGATACAATTGCCCTGTGAAAGTGAAAAACAAGTTGGTGACTGGCCTAGGACATTCGACCATGAGTAGTTGGGTGTAGCCTGGAAACAGTGGTCACTAGAGGGCTGCTGACCACCTTTGTAGACAGTGGTCTGTCTGCACCACCTCTGACCTGTATTTTTCTTCCCCTGTTCATTTCTCCCTTTTTATCCACCCCCACACCTCCTTTCCCTGTCTGATTTGTATGCCTCTGGGCCAGTTTGAATGTGTGAGCAGGGTATCGGGCCACAATGGCTGTTCAGCACCACGGACAGTGGCCCGCGTCCTCCCAGGCCTTTGTCTGCACTTGCTGAGTGATGAGGTCAGGCTGCACCCAGCTGACAGGGACTGTGCCTAAGTCTAAGTGGTGTGGCTTCTGGCCACCACTGGGATATTTTATTTCCTGATCTACACTTCTGCTAGTCCATGTATTCCTTCGGTCACAGTTTCAGATGGACAGGGAATGTTGTGGTGACATCTAACTTACAAATTCTAGTGGTTTCCACCAACATCAAGACCCATGAAATCCCCCTTTCTGTCCTCAGTGCCCTTTAACTGGAGTCAGTTTAAGGATGTTTCTGGTCCTTGAGATCATTCCTTGGGGAGTTGGGGCGATGGCTCAGAAAGGTAAGAACACTTGCTGTTCAATCATAAGAACCTGAGTTCAAATCCCCAGGACCTACACAAAGAGCCAGGCATCATTGTGAACACACTTGCAACCGCAGCATCGAGTCCTGGAGCAATGACAGGTAGGTCAGCATGGTTTGGTGACTGCCAGTCTAGTTCTAGTTTCCGTGAGAGATGCTGTCTCACAGTAGAGAATGGTGGAGCGGAACATGTGACATCCTCCTGTAGCCTGCACATACATGCATACCTCTCTATCATGCACACTCTCTCTCTCTCTCTCTCACACACACACACATGCACACAGTGAACAGATACATGCAAACATATATACACATGCACACAATTGCAGCTACATACATGCACACACATGAACACATGTTCATACACACATGCACATACACACATGCACACACAATGAAACAGTAAAAACAACACCTTTATATTAAGAACCCTCACCCCAAAATAACCAGTGTGGCCTTTCTTCCTCAAGGACTTGGATGTGATGAGCTTTGGTGTCCAAATCCTCACTGCATAGATGGGACAGAGCTCGGGGAAGCCCTCATAGACCAGTACCCGCTCCATGAGCAGGAATGAGCCTCTCCCCAAGACTTCAAACATGGGGGCGACCTGGGCACTTCTGGGAGGCAGATGCCAAGCCGTGTGAATAGATTAGACCCAGAGCCTCCTTACTCAAGCGCTCAGTCTAATGAGTCTTTCTTCACAATTCTGCTTACATTGCCAGCAAATGGGACCTGTTTGGTGTGAATAATTCAGCGTTCTATAGCGTTCTGCCTTCTACTGTGAGCACAACACTGCCAGAGACTGTTAACTACTCCCAGGGAGCAGAATTCGCTCTGAATTGCCTCTCAGCCAGAAAGCACTTGGGAAAACTGAATAGAGAATAGAAAAGGAAAAAAAACTCCCCCCCCCACAACACTGGCAGAAAGTGCCCCCACCTTCCCAGCATGCAGCAGTGCACAGCCTTTCTCTCCTCAAAGCTTCAGACTTTGAGGAGACTTCCTCCAGGGAGATTTTGGCTTTGTTTGTTGGTTTTTTAATCTAAAAATGCAGTTTCATGCAAACAATGGACTTTCAGTGAAAAATCCCGGCTCTGGGCAGATGCTCTACTGTCTGTCCCTAGAGAGGCCTGGCCACTTACAGCCCAGGGAAAGTGATCTTTCTGTGTGACCTTGGTCACTTTGATTCCATTCTTTGGGAACTCTTGTAAACTAAGGTTTAGAGGTTCCTTTTCTTTCTTTTATTTTTAGTGGTGTGTGTGAGAGAGCAGTGTGCATGTGTGTGCATATGTGGTATGTGTTGGATATATGAGTGGATTTTGTGTGATGTGTATGTTAGCATGTGTGTATGTGTTTGCATGTATGTGACTGCATGACATGTATGTCATGTGTGATGTGTGTTAGTGTGTGCATGCATGTGAGTGTTTGTGTATATGTGTTATGTGTAGTATGTGGTATGTTTGCTTTTATGTGTTCACATGTGTCATGTGTGTTAGTGTGTGCATGTATGTGTGTTATGTATAGTATGTATGGTATGTTTGCTTGTATGTGCATGTGTGTATGTGTGACATGTGTGTATGGTGTATGTGACTGTGGATAAATATGTGCTCATGATGCCAGAGAAGAAAGGTCAAATGTCTTCCTTGTTTTCTAAGACAGTTTCTCACTGGCCCAGGTGCTCCCATAGCTACTCCTGTGTCCTCCTCTGCAGCACTGGGTTGACAGCCCTCTGTCCTCTAGAGACCTAAGCACAGGTCCTCATCCCTACATGGCAGGCTTTACTAGCAGAGGCACCTTCCCAGCCCAGAACTTCTTCATTTTAACTGTACAATCTTCTGGGGTGTGGTGTCTAAATACGTGGACACACTCAGCATGTAATGTCCATGTCAGGGTAGTACATTTCTGTCTCCTGAAACTTAGGATTTTGATTGTCATATGCTATCATACATGAACATGGGCTAGGATGAGACAGGTTAGTAAAACTATGTAGTGCATTCTGATCAGATCAGGGTGGAACCTTTGACTCTTTTTCTAGAGGTGTGGGCATGTATGTGAGTGCATGTGTGCATTCATGCATGTGTGTGCATTTGTAGCCTTTGAGTCTTCTAGGAGTGTGTGTGCATGCATGCATGTGTGTGCATGTATGTATGCATTTGTGCATGTATGTGTGCATATGTAGCCTTTGAGTCTTTTCTACTAGGAGTGTGTGGACATACATGCATGTGTGTGCATGCATATGTGTGCATGTATGTATGTATGTATGTGTGCATGCATGTATGCATATGTACTAAGAGGCTACTATGAAGGCAGTTAGGCCAATGTGCTCAGCACAAAACCCTTCACTCTTTACAGTCTTTGGGATTCATTACTACACACCCCAATCTATTTTCTAAAAACACACCTCAGAGGGATCATGTGGCATTTGCCTTTCTTTCATTGTTTGTCTTGCTTCGCTTAACACAATGACCTCAAGTTTCATCCATTTTGTTGCAAATGGTGACGACTTGAACATTTGGAGTTGAATACTAGAGGGTGAAGTGAATACACATTTTTAAACATGTTCACGGACAATGGGCACTGGGTAGATCTTAGCTGCCAGGAGTGGTAGGGCCACATCGCAGATGCAGGCGTTTCTAACCTGCACCTCCAGTTGTTTGAGACTCAGTCACCCAGGAGAGGAGCCGCTGAGCCTATTGATGGAGCCTGTCCTGTCCACTGTACTGGCTTTCTTAGTTTAACTGTCCCCACCAGTGGCGGGCAACGCCACCTCCCTAAGGGCACTTTGCCGTTTTGACTGTCAGTGGTAACCCTAATCCCACTCCGAGAGCACGTTTCACGGAGGTTTCTAGTGAAGTCAGACTTTTTTTTATCATAAATTTGTTGCCTGTTTGAATTTCTTTTTTTTTTTTTCGGAGCTGGGGACCGAACCCAGGGCCTTGCGCTTGCTAGGCAAGCGCTCTACCACTGAGCTAAATCCCCAACCCCGAATTTCTTCTTTTAAAAAAAAATTTCTATTTATATTGGTTTTTTTCCCATTTTTAACTGGGTTTATTATTGATTTCTCAAGTCCCCCATACAGTCTGGATAGCAACCCTTTCTCAGACTGGGAGTTTGCTGTGACTTGTTTAAAATCCTGTAGGCGTCGATCTGCGTGTAGCCGGTTGAGTCTCCGGGTGGATATAATCGTCTTAGATCATAGTCATGTATGAATCTCACAAAGGATAAGAAAACATAGATACGCTGACAATTAAAACTCAAATAAACAACAAAGCAGCAAGCTTTGGCAGAGGCCCAGGGACGGGGTGCAATGAGGGGCGTCTCAGATCGGGACCGGTGCAAGGAGGGGCGTCTCAGATAATAACAGGTGCTCAAGGCAGAGCTGCACAGGGAGTGTTTATCCTCTCGAGGGACAGTGCTCACTTGGATGTATAAGCCAGCACCGGGGGGAGGGGGGAAACTTAACAGCAGAACAGATATGGCACGGAACAAAACATAATGGAGCCCGCGCACTCCATCGTGAGGCTTCTGGTTCCCAGCCCACAACAGGATCCAACGCTCTAAATAAAGCACGCAGGCAAATCCAAGGAACAACGGAGCGAGCTGGAGGCAACGACATCCATTTGCTCTCTCGTTTACACAGCGATGGCTTTAAATAGCATCTCTGGGGTCTTTACAGACCTGCAGCTGCTGGCTTAAGAGTCTGAAGTTACAGACCCTGAAGCAAGAGCCTTAGGATTTGCAATCAGCTGATGGCCATTGGGGCGGGGCTGCAGCCTGACTAGAAGTCATGAACCAGAGGGATAGTCTCCTGCTGTGAAGAGAAGGGGTCTAAGGTCTTGTCTGAGGGGCTGTCATTTGTAATTAGCAACATCACCATTCTCCGACTTCAATGCTGGGGTCCATCGACAGCTCAATGCTGTCGGCACAGACGCCACAGTTCATGACCCAGTCCTGCAGGACCCACTCAGCAACCACTTACCCCAGGTGGCCACAAGCCACACACACCTCTGCCCAGACAATTACTAGTTTGAGGATTCCCACAGTCTCTGCGGCTCCGGTCACTCTTGGGGGAGCACTGGCAACGTTGTGGTTAATGCTAATGGTTCTGCTATGAAGAGCACAGCTCGGTAACAACCACAGACAAGCGACATGTAGAAGGTCTGGTGGGTAGGAAGGGGAAGGGGCAGGACTCCACTCTATGCCCCGTGGGATTTCCACGCCCCACCCTCCCTCCACCGAGCCCCACACAGAAAGGAGCCATGTGTCTGGGCTTTGTTACTCTCCCACACCCCATCCTGCTGCCTCAGGTGTGGGGATAAGACAGCCCAGCTCACCCCGGTTTCCAGGTCCAGGGGACATCATCTAGTGATGGTGGGGACAGACCCACACAAGACATTAGTTTGCAGAAGGAAAGCCCCCACAGCCACCCGTGACTCATTCCCAGAGCAGCTGTGGTCAACACCTGGGGGAAATCACGGGCAGAGAGTCCCTCCTGAGGATGGCTTGGGGATTTTCGGATTTTGAACACACACTGCGGGGTACCCTGACCCAGATAGGAACACAAAACTCATGTTCATGGCATAAGCAAATTATGCATGGGGCCTGGAGTGAGTTTTAGGCTTTATGCAAAATTGAAATGATTTTGTGCATGAAACTGAATTTCATGGTGAGGGTTTGACAGTGGTGGTATTGTGTCCGGATCCCAGAAATCCAAGACTGTGATGAGATTGATTTGTTTTTTTTTTTCTTGTTGTTGTTGTTCACTCTGTTTTTAGAACATATGAACAAGCTTTAGAAAGACAATTCCTATAGACACATACTCTCTCACACACACATACTCGCACAGACACACATGCCCCCACACCACACACTCATACCCACCACACATGCTCACAGACACACACACCACACACATACAGACACACATACAGACACTCACACAGACACATATACACACATACACAGACACAAACACCATACACACTCACATACACATACCACACACAAACACATGCACACACATATTACACACATACCACCCACATTTACTCACATACGCCACATACACACTCACACATACAACACACACAGACACACACAGGCACATACACACTCACATACAAACATCATACACACTCACATACATACTCACACATATACATAGGTGCTCATACACAATACAAACACTCACACAGATGTGCACACACTCATACACACATACCACATACACATACCACAAACATTTACTCACACACACACACACACACACATACACACCTTATACATTCACACACACACAGGCACATACACACAAATACCACACTCACTCACATACATACACACATACATAGATACACATACACATACCACACAATACACATACCACACAATACAAACACACAGATGGACACATACTCATATATACCACACACACAAATACCACACACACACTCACAGATGCACACACACACACACACACACACACATACACACACACTGCTATATGGCCATGCTCTCTGTGGGGTGAGTTGATGTAATGTAGACATCACCACCTGATCATGACAGGTCTCCGTGAGGTTCTGGGCTTTGCTCATCAGGTACTAAGGTCAAGAGGACAGTGAGCCAAGAGACAGTATTCCACGTGCTGATGTCACTTCCTCCTGTGCCTCATATATCCTCCATTGGTAATGGAGACTATAGACAAACTTACGTTCTCACACAAGACACCCCTGTGCATCTTCATTTCCTCTGGATACTGCACACTTTGCTGTACCTGTTGTCTTATATATGCACTTTTGTTTTCTTTTAAAACATTTTTTAATATTTATACAGGGTCTCACTGTGTTACTCTGGCTGCTCTAGAACTCACTATGTACGCAAGTCAAACCAGCCTTGAACTCACAGAGGTCCACCTGCCTCTGCCTCCAAAGCTTGGGGGTTAAAGGTGTGCACCACCACACCTGATCACATTTTTCCTCATGTTTGTTTATTGTGTGTGTGCACATGTGTGTGCCACAGTTTGTGTGTGGAAGTTAGATGACAGCCTTTGGGAGTTGGTTCTCTCCTTCCAGCATATGGGTTTCAGGAGTTGAACTCCGGTCTCCAGGCTTGGTGGCAAGACCCTTTGCCTCCTGAGCCGTCTTGCCAGCCCATACTTTCATACAAATCACCCCAATGGCATCTTAAAAGCAGACGATGCACCCACAGAGTCTGCACTTTGAGCCCTTCCTTAATTTCAGCTTTGGACTCTTGTGGAGCCTTGCTGTCTTGGTCATTTTTAACTGAGGGGAGTTTTATTTCTATTGGAAGGGTTTCCACAGGAACCACAAGCGGCTGAAACTAGGCACACTGTATGGCACAGGTCTGACCCTGATGTTTCTCCCACGAGATAGTCTACCATTGGTGATATGGAGTGGCTTACCTGTTAAATGGGCTGATGGGCCTTTGTTCTAATTGCCTCTTGTTCCTGCAGGGGAAGCCTTGCTAGTCCCCTGCCTGGTCTTCATAGATCCCTTTGTGATGGTTTGTATATGCTTGGCCAGGGGAGTGGCACTATCAGGAGATGTGACCCTGTTGGAGGAGGTGTGGCCCTGCTGGAGTAGGTGTGGCCTTGTTGGAGTAGGTATGGTCCTGTTGGAGTAGGTGTGGCCTTGTTGGAGTGGGTGTGGCCTTGTTGGAGTAGGTATGGTCCTGTTGGAGTAGGTGTGGCCTTGTTGAAGGAGGTGTGGACTTGTTGGAATGGGCGTGGCCCTGTTGGAGGAAGTGTGTCATTGTGGGGGTGGGTTTTGAGACCCTCCTCCTAGCCACGAGGTTGTTTGCCTTCTTAGCAAAGTATAGAACTCTCAGTTCCTCCTGCACCATGCCTGCCTGGACGCTGCTATGTCCCTGCCTTGATGATAATGGACTGAACCTCTGAACCTGCAAGCCAGCCCCAATTAAATGTTGTCCTTATAAGAGTTGCCTTGCTCATGGTGTCCTCACAGGAAGGAAACCCTAGCTATGACAGCCTTCAAATTGATGTAATTCTGTCCTCCTGGCATTCCCTGGACAATGACTCTCTTGATTTGAAATGTTGCCATGTCTCTCAGACCATTTAGCCTGCTGAATTTCTCTTCCTTTCTGCAAACTGGGACACTCTTTGTTTTAGATTTCGACCCAAGTTATGTATCTGAAGCTTTGGGGTTTGCATGTCTATGTGTTCAGAGTGGGAGATGGCAGCACAGTCTATATTTTATGGGTACTTCTGAGCTCTGTCCACACCCTGACACTCATGGAGGGCAGCCAGAGTTGGAAGAGCAGTCCAAACGACGGTCACAGCAGCAGCTTGCAAGGCAGCACAGGGCACTCATGAGCACGTGGATTGGTGAACATGAAGTTTGTTGGCAAGAATCATAGTTATGTGGTAGGGGAAGAAAACCAGTCACAGCTCTGCCAACAAGCAACAATCATTCAGCTGCCCAGAGCTAAGTGCCATGCGCTTCTGCCAGTGCATGACAGACTAGCCACTGCCTCCTCACAAAATGTACCTGTGACGAGTTGTCTCAGTTAGGGTCTTACTGCTGTGAGCAGACACCATGACCAAGGCAACTCTTATAAGGAGAACATTTAATTGGGGCTGGCTTACAGGTTCAGAGGTTCAGTCCACTATCAAGGTGGGAACATGGCAGCATCCAGGCATGGTGCAGGAGGTGCTGAGAGTTCTACATCTTCATCTGAAGGCTGCTAGTGGAAGACTGACTTCCAAGCAGCTAGGATGAGGGTCCATAATCACAGTGACACACCTACCCAACAGAGCCACACCTCCTACAACAAGACCATACCACCTCCAAAAGGCCACACCCACTCCAACAAGGCCACACCTCCTCCAAAAGGCCACACCTCCTCCAACTAGGCCATATCTACATCAAAGCCACACCCACTCCAACAAGACCAAACCTACTCCAATTAGGCCATATCTTCATCAAAGCCACACCAACTCCAACAAGGCAACACCCACTCCAACAAGGTCACACCCACTCCAACAAGGCCACACCTCCTCCAAAAGGCCACACCTCCTCCAACCAGGCCATATCTACATCAAGGCCATACCCACTCCAATAAGACTACACCTACTCTAATAGGGGCACACCCACTCCAACAAGACCACACCTCCTCCAACAAGGCCACACCTCCTCCAACAAGGCCACACCCACTCCAACAAGACCAAACCTACTCCAACTAGGCCATATTTACATCAAAGCCACACCCACTCCAACAAGACCACACCTACTCCAACAGGGCCACACCTTCTAATAATGCCACTCCCTTGGCCAAGCACAAACCATAACATGAGTCATTCTACAAATGAGGAAACGATACCAGAGCTGTTGAGCAACAGTGTCCTGTGTGATGTGGCAGAGACAGGTTTGAGGTGCTTTAAGTTTCTTCCTCAGGCCTCAGCATCCTCACCAAAGACCCATCATTACAGAATGTCACCAAAGAGAGATCCTTGGTGAACTGTCGTGCTCCATCAGGCTGTGACACCATCCTTACCCTCCTGCTGCAGCACAGAGGAGCCCAGGAGATCTAATTATTTACCAGGGATGCCTTCCAGCTCAGCCTGAAGCTGGCTGTCCCGGCTTGTCCATGGTACCAAAACACATTACAGACACCATGTGTCCCTACACTGCAATAGCACGGGGAGGCTTTAAACCACACTGTCTCCTCGATCCCATCCCCAGAGACATACATCAGTTAAACAATTTCAACCAGGGGCCTAGGGATTTGGAGAACTCTTTGTGACTCTAGCCTCTGGCTGAGGCTTACAGTGCAGCAGGGAGCTGGCCGACTTCTCAGGGTGCTGTTGTGACTGGCAGAGAAAGCCTGTGGCGGTTTGAACGAGAATACCCTCACCCCCCAAACACGTATATTTGAACACTTAGGGAATGGCACTATTAGAAGGTGTGGCCTTATTGGAGGAAGTGTATCACTGCTGGCAGAGGACTTTGGGAGTTTCAAATGCTCAAGCCAGGCCCAGTGCTTTTCCTTCCTGCTGTCTGAGGATCCAGATGTAGGACTCTCAGCCGCCTCTCCAGCACCATGTCTGCCTGCATGCCGCCATGTTTCCCACCATGACTGCGCAATGGACTAAACCTGTGAGCCATTTAAATGTTATCCTTTATAAGAGTTGCCTTGGTCGTGGTGTCTGTTCACAGAGATGGAATCCTGAGTAAGACGAACCCCCCCTTCTTGCTGAATGAGCCCTGAAAACATTCAGGGATCTAACCCTACTTGACCATGAACAACATCTTGGGAGCCTGAGTGCTGGGCTCCATCTCCAGAGCCTTGGGGTGGGAAGGCCATGGCTGGGGCCTGAGAATTTGTGTCCCCAGCATCAATGTTGTTCCTGCACCTGGCTGGTCCTTCAAGGCTGCCATCTGGGACCATTGCCTTCCTCTGTCCCAGGTGAGCACCTTTCGCCCAAGGTGCTGATTCCCCGTGCCTCCCTGTTTTCTGTTGACGTCTTGTTCCTCAGAGTTACAATAGTCTCTCCTCCTTTGGGCTTCCAGGACTAGCCTTGCTGGGTGGCATCTTGTCTATTTTCTATCCAAGCTCCTGGGGCTACCTCTTCCCTGGACCACTCACAGTGGCAACAGATCACAGACTTTAAAGCCACAAAGATGTTTAGAGACCGGCAATTTCAGAAGCTGCCTTTTAGATAAAAGAATTCTCTTTATTTCAAAGGAAGTCATTGTCCAAGTGGTGATGCCTCAAACAAGGGTGGGGTGGGGTGGGGTGCAGATTAGCTCCGTCAGGTGGCTCACAACTGCCTGAACTCTAGGGTGAAAGGTGAAAGGTGTCCCTCTGACTTTTGAGGACAACTGACAAATATACTCTCTGTCTCTGTCTCTCTCTCTCTCTTACATGTACACACACTCTCTCTCTCTTTTTCTCTCTCACATACACACACATAAACACACATATACACACTCTCTCACACACACATATACATACACACACATATATACTCTCTCACACACATATACACACTCACACACATATACACATTCTCACATATATACACATACATATATACATATACATATACACACTATCTCACAGACACATACACACACACTCTGTCTCACACACATATACACACTCTCTCACACATATACATATACATACATATACACACATATACTGCCCCCCCACGTATATACTCTCACATACACATATATACACTTTCTTACACACACATACACATACACACACACATATACTCTCACTCACACACACATATGCATACACATGATAACAAAATCTTAAACATAAATAAGGTAGAATGCTTAAAGAAGATGTTAACCTCTGACCTTCACATGTACATGCACAGGTAAACAAACATGTGTGTACCACACACAGAGAAAATAGGAGGGAGAGAGAGAGAAGAGAGAGAGATGTGGTTAGGACTACATTAGGGCGTGCTCCAGTTCCAGGCCTGTGTGCAGTGTTGCCTGCTGGGAACCATCTCTGCTGCAGGCAATCAGATACTCGTAAAAACCCAGGCCCCTCGTGCCGCTCCACCAGCCTCCTGGATCCATAAGCATCATGGAGAATCCAATTGCTCCAGTATTACAGAGAACAGCCTCCTCTAGAGACTCCCCCCAACATGGACCTGCCTCAGCCAGAGGAAAGCAGAGCCCAGCCAAATGAGGCCGATGCATAATGCAAGAGCAGGCTTGCCCCCGACTTAATTCTATTTTGTTAAGTAATGATGGAATATAAATCCGGGACGGGAGAGGAAGATGGGATCCGAGGCTGTATTTGATCAAATGCCTACTGCTGGTGCTTCCAGCAGCTAAGCAGTTGGCTTCATAAACAGATACATAAATCAAATGCCCAAATGGCAAAGGGGAAGTCAGAGTCGAGGAAGAAGATAGATTGGTCTCAGCTGGCACGTTCACCGGAGGCATCGGCGAGCCGTGCCCACGTGCAGCCAGAGCTTCGAAGGGTCTGAAGGAGGGTGCTGTGGAGGGGGTCCAGCCCTAGAGCAAGCCCCTGCTAGGGCCAGCACTAGTCCACAACACTTGACCTAGAGAATCATTGAAGGCCGCCACTGAGGCTCCCGGTGTGGATTAACCGGGCTGTGGGGGAAGAATTTATAGGGAACCATTAACCTAATGATATTGGCTCTCTGTAAACTCTTTAGTGCATCCCAGAGAAATTGATTTCATAAATCTTGGTAGAGAGTTCTGGTTGACCCACAGGAGGCCTGTCAGCAGGGCTGGGCTGTGTTGCCCGCCAACAGAATTCTGCCTCTAGTTGGGCGAAGGATCTTGTGTGTCATTTTTTTGAAGTCTTCTGTCAGTCTAGAGAGTCACTCAGATCAAAGGAGGAAAGGTCCAGGGCTTTGAAAGGACAGGTTTCCCTGGTATTCATAAGGACAGGTTCCAGGATCCCATGCTGAGAAGACAATCCCTCACACATGGTTGTGGGGGTTTGCAGAGGGCAGTCCTGCCTCCTACTGCAGCCTCGAGCCATCTCCGGCTGGTTTCTCTCCACTACAACAGAAATACCAGATGGATGACTCTTGTGTGTACAGTGTGGAGAGTGATGGCTAAGATGCTGTATGGACTCAACACAGACACCTTTTTGTCTGGACTATTTCCTATCTCCAGTCGGTAGACTCTGTTACCACAGAGCTGGTAGACACAAGAGGCTGACTCCGGTGAGCGAGAAAGATTGGTCCTCCCTGTGGACCTACCTGGGTGTGACGTGTCCTGCCTGGGTTTCAGAGAACAGAGTCTGGAAGAGAATCAACAGAAGTCATTCACCATGTGGCAGGCTGGGAACAAGAGAGATGGGGTGGCAGGAGATGGAAAGGGAGAGAAGGGGATCTTTGTCGTGGGGACTTAAAACACTAATTGGAGGAGCCATTAGGTGAGCCCTGGAGGGAAAGGCTCTTCATGGCTAGAGCAGACCAAGTTTAAAAATTCCTAGCATAGTCGAGCAGATTCCTGACAGATAAGAAAGAACACTTGTTGAATAAGCAAGAAGAACGGAATTCAAATCCCCAGGTCCCACATAAAAATCCAGGCATGATGTAACTCTGGTGCTGGTAGGAATATAGTCATACACAGGGGCATTAGTGGGGCTTGCTGGTCACCAATCCAGTTCCAGTTCAATGATAGACAAGGTTCGGAGGGATAAATCAGTATACCCATGATCTTCTTCTGACCCTGCACATGCATGTGCACACATACCCACACCCATGCACACTCGTGCCCATACACATGCACATATAACACACACACACACGCATGCACACACACATACATGCACGCACGCAACAATACACTCACATGCCCTCTGTGGGTAGAGTAGATACAGACAGTTTAAAGGAAAGAGACTCACCACTGTTTGGAAGAGAGGCTAGTGTATGTGCCCTAGCTAAGAGACAGGGATTGGGTGGGTAACTCCCATGCTGCCCCTGGAGAAGGGCATGCTGGATTGGCAAAGAGGGCTACAAGTTATCAGTCTGTGCACAGGGCCACTGGATTAGAGATCAGTGGGGCCTGGCTTAAAGGTTAAAACACTAACATCCTTAAAACTCTTGCTATTTTGGTCAAAACATCTTTTAGAAAATCTCTGGCTGCTGGTGGTATAAGGAAACTTGGTGCAGGAATGGAAAAGACTTATCACTGTGTGGGGATGGGGGACTCTCTCTGACTGCGAAGCCCGTCATTCTGGCTTTTCTGAACTAGGAAAGACTTCTTGAACAAGTCAAGGTCAGCTGCCCCTCTGTGAGCTTTCCCAGAGCCACACTCCAGACATCTGCTCCCCTCTCTAAGTCAGACCACACACAATTTCCCGATTCTTGCCTGTGGCTAGGGTGGAAATCAATCACACCCCTCTGGCACCAGCCTCAGGAGGGAGACGCTCCACCATTTTGTCTCTATTCAGAATCAATTTATCAAGGTATCGATGTTCTTGGATGGAGGGACGTGAACAAGACAGATGGACCCAGTCGGCTCCAGGGAGAGGGGAATTTGCTTCAAGCAGCTGCTGGAAAGTGTCACTGGATCCTTTCTCTCTGTCTGGGGAAGGACTGGATGACTGGCTCTGGTAGACACTCCTGGGCTGTGTCCGTGGACTCTACACCCTTTTCCCTATGTTCAATGCATCCCATGTCTGCCACAGCTGGGCACAGCTGGCCACATATAGCTAATCACACTGTCTCCTCACCACAGGTCTGGACCAATGCTGGGTTCCCGAGGTGGTAACTAGAGCCTTCCTTGAGCTCTCTCTCCTTCCTCCCTTCTTTCTGCTGAGGGGAAGGATGGTTCTGTTGTTGAGGCCATGCGATGGTCTGTCTTGACGAGTGGAATCACTGTGAAAACAAACCTCTGGGCAGTTCTTGAGAGATTTTACAAACTAGGTAGGTAAGACGGGAGCATTGAATGTAGTAGACCACCCCAAAGGCTGGGGTCCTGAGCTAGAGTAAGAAGAATGGAGCTGAGCCTCAGCACTGGTCTTCCCCTGCTTTCTGACTGCAGGTACAGTGTGGCTGGCCATCTTGGTCTCCTACCTCCATGCCTTCCAACCTCGAAGGACCGGATCCTCACACTGTGAGCTCTGCTTTCTGTCAGCTAACTTATCACCACAAAGAGTTAAGTGACCAGACAGAAGGCTCCAAGGAGCATAAGGGTCCCGACTGGAAAGGAGAAGATGGAGGGACAAATCTCTGGCAGCATCTAGCCAGAGCTGAATCCTGCTAGACCCAGGCGATCAGGAAAAGCAGAGCATGCAGCAAACTGCAGAACCCCTGCTTTTCTAAATGAAGAGATGCTTCCCAGCTCACACCCGTACTTGTGAGAGGACCTGGGCTCAGGTCAGCCTGGCTGCACAATTACAGAAGCCAGAAATAGAAGCTGTGGATAAAAGCTGTGGATTTATTGGAATCGGCCCATGGTTCTAGATTGACACTTGGGGGATGGAGGGAATCTGCTACTCATTCCTGGTTAGAGCTGCAGAGTAGGTGGGTTGACCCCAGGCCAGACTGGAGAAGGGAGCAGACCCCAAGCCTTGGCAGGAGGTCTGGGATGGAGAGAAGGGTGGGCATAAACAGCTGCATTTTGAAATTGAGGCCTTCACTCCTGGTGCAGTTTCCCCACCTCACAGAACAGCCTGACCCTCCCTGCTCCTGGATGCTGAAGGCCTAAGACTTGGAATTTACTTTGAAATGCTAATCAACGGGAAACAGTGATCTTGATGTTGAGACTAATTAAAGGCCTGGTTTAAACTTTGGAGGGCTCCTGCTTGTCTACGGTAGCGCGGCGGGAGCCAGGGAGAATGTAAGTTTTATTAAATTGATGAGATGAATCAAACAGGCAAAGTGGCTGGGGAAGGTGGGGGCTGGGATCGCAGAGCAGAGATCATTGATAGAGCCTGCGGGCGGCGAGTGTCAGAAATTGAGAGCCAGTGACATCCCCTACCCAGCGTCGAGGCTTATGGCTCGAGGGTGGTGCCATGGATCTGGTGACAGGGCTTGGCTTCATTAGAACTGAAGGCAGAACGCGTAGACTGATTAGAATGGTCAGCCGTGACTGACGGGGGGCACACTCCTCTGCAGAGTCTCTCTGCCAGGCCCGAGCTATGCCTGGAGGCCATCCATTAGTAATAGCCCGTAGCACACCTGGCACCGCCTGCCTCTGAAGGCCATTGCCCTGGTAGGCAGGAAAGCAGGGGCACCAGACATTTTCCTGCTGTTCTCGACTGCACTTGCCTGGCCTCTGGATCCTTATGGACACGAGGAGACTGAGCCCTCAAGTAAGCAAAGGTAGGCTTCAGACTCACATAGCCCGACTCCAGAGTTCAAGACCGAGATGCTACAGATCTTCTTCACTTGTGAGTCTGCTCACAATCGCACATGATACCTTACAGCAAATACTTCTAGACGTTAGCCTGTTGGATCCTACAAGGACAAGCCCAAGGTCGGTTTGAAGGGACTTTGAGAGCCAGCCGGATATGGGGCTGGTGTAGGCAGGAGGAAGAGGATCCGCACAAGACTCAAACCCATGAAGCAGGAACTCTGAGGGCAACCTTATTGTTCAGGTTGGAGTCAACCGCGGGAGGTTAAAAGCCTCCCAGAACAGGACAGAAAGGGCAGGAGGGGCTGTGAGGGTTTTCTGTGCCGTGTTCACCTTGTGACTTGGAATCTTGGACTTAGAAGTTCAAGCAACTAACCACATACAAAACAAGCAAGTGAAGAACAGTGACCCCACACCCCAAGTCATTGGGCAAGGAGTTGCCCAGACCGGGCCTTGTGAGCTATTCCATTCTTCACACTTGTCTTTCTTATTTTCTTGTCTTTTTTATTTTCCAGCTGTTGGGAAGAGACACTGTAACCAACATGATTTATGAAAGAAAGCATTTAATTTGGGGGCTCGTGAATTCAGAGGCGGTAGAGTCTACAACCGTCATGGCGTGGAGCACGGCAGCAGGCAGGTGGGGTGGTGCTGGAGCAGCAGCTGAGAGCTGACACAGTGAGACAACAACCAAGAGGCAGAGGGAAGGAGAAAGAGGGGGGTAGGCAAGGGGGAATGAGAAGAGACAAGGAGAGACAGACAGAGAAACAGAGACAGACAGAGAAAGAGAGACAGAGAGAGACAGAGAAAGACAGAGAATCAGAAAGACAGAAGATCGGAGAGAGACAGAAAGAGAGACAAAAAGAATTAAAGAGAGGCAGAGAAAGAAAGAGATAGAGAGACAGAGAAAGAGACAGAGAGAAAGAAAGAGACAGAGAGAGGAGAGAGAGAGAGAGAGAGAGAGAGAGAGAGAGAGAGAGAGAGAGAACGAAAACGAACGAACTGGTGTGGGCTTTTGAAACCTCAAAGCTCACCTTTACCAACACACTTTCTCCAAAAAGATCTTGCCTCCTAATCTATCCCAAACAGTTCCAACCACAGTGGAGGCGGGGGACAAACATTTGATCTTATGGGGCATTGCATTTAAATCATCACAGTGCTGTAGCCATGGACCCCCGAGGAACTGCTTACCAGTATTTTTATTTGTAATGATTCCCCCCTTTGAAGTCTTGAAGGTTACCTCATCAGCTCTGGTATTTGACAGGTCTGGTCTCAAAGGCTCTGTGATTTTGAGACTCCAGGAGGCTTCAATCTCTTGAATAAAATTACAAGGCAAGAAGGGGGCATAGTGGAGTGCCTATAAATCCCGGTGACTCAGAAGGCTGAGGCAGGAGGACCAAAAGTTCAAAGCTACTTTTTCAGCCCTGAAATCATATATGTACATGGAACACTAAACCAACTAAGCAAATTGTATGTATATATTTAGATGTACACACACACACACACTCATAAAGGAAAAGTAGACATGGCTTCAAAAGAGAGTGGGGTAGGGAACCTGGGAGGAGATAGAAGGGGGAAATGGTTTCATTATATATATTTTAAATGAATAATAATAATTTTAAAGGTTGAAGGTCAGCCTGGTGTACACAGTAGAACACTGTCTCAAAGCCACAAACAAAAACTCAAAAGAAAAATGGTAGCTCAGAGGCAGACTACTAGCTTAGCAGGTGCCAGATGTGGGATGGGGGTTCATGGAGGTGAGGTGGAAATTAAAGAGGAGACCAACATCTTTAGAATCAGATTGTCTTTTTTTATTGTAACAGTGAGGGGCACAGCTCTCTCCTCAGGAGCAGAGACTGTGCACGTGGTCTGGGGGACTGGGGCCGTTTATAGTCAGTTAGCTGTAGATTCCATGTGTTTCTCTTCAGTCTTTAGGAGGTAGGTGTGTTGGTCATATCAGAAGGTTCTGTTGGGGATTGGTTCTGATGCTTTAATTCAATTGGGAACCTGCATATCCAAATGCTAAAGATCCTTGTCCCCAATTGGTTTTTGATCGATCAATAAAGCCAATAAGGTTGGGCACAGGGCGGGACCCTTACAGTTGTGCAGGCGAGGGTGCAGAGAGGAACGGGCAGAATTGCCAGGACTCGGGGAAGAAGGATGGGACACAGGAGCCGCTGGAGATAAAGCCAACTGCCATGTGAGAATTCAGGTGAGTGACCACTGCTCACTGCCCCGATTGGGCCTGGGGTAATAGGGGAAGGTTTAGGAGTGACCAACCTTTGAGGTAGCCAAGGCATTTAAAAATAAGCAAATATGTGTTTGTCTTTCATTCATGGATCCAAACATAGGTCCTGGGTGGGTGAATGTGTGCATGATACAGTGTAGCAAAAACTCATTGCTACAAGTATCCTGTGAATGTTACCAGTCAAGTCCCTGTTCCTGTCAGAGTTTTCTGGCCCATCCTGAGCCCTTCTCTATGCCCTGGCTGCCATGCATTATCCCTCCACAGAGAAGAGGTGTTTGTGTAAAGCCTGTGGACCTCCTCCTGAGCTCTCCTCCATGAGTGGCCCCCTTTACTGTTACTCTTTTACAGAGAAAGGAAGTGCTGTGGAGAGAGACAGCACTCCAGAGTTGCACAGCTCATTGGGCACATGATATTCAGAGATCCAGGTCTGTCTCCAAACCCATCACACTCTGCTATCTCCTTCCCAGTCCTGGAGGATCCCTCCTTCCTGCTGAAACAAGATCCGCTCGGATAATGTCCCAACAGAAATAGCCTACATCCCCTACAGGTCCAACTTCACGCCTCAGGGTTGCGCCAGAGTTAAGAGTCCCTCAAAGAGCTGTTTGAGCACACTCTACTCAGGAGGTTTCTTCCTGAGAGTGGGGTGTTGCTCACACTGCAGACCCTGATACCCTTTTTCATCTGAGGGATGAGCCTACAGCCAGGGCCTGGATGTGAACTGGGCAAGTTTGCCTGTGGTTTCTCATCCCTGAAGAGAGGGTCCCAGACCCACCTTCTTCATTATTCTCATGGCTGATTCATTTGCTTGTAGTCTGATCTCTCTGACCATCCAGTTTGTTAAGAGTTAGATCAGAGTTTACACCAAAGATTCATTCACCCACCCATCCATCCACCCATCCATCCACTCACCCATCCATCTACCCACCCATCCACCAATCCATCCATTATCTGTCTGTCTTAGAATTTCTGTTGCTATGATAAACACCATGACCAAAAAGCAAGTTGGAGAGAAAAGGGTTTATTTGGTTTACACTTCCACACTGCTGTTCATCACCGAAGGAAGTCAGGACTGGAACTCAAGCAGGGCAGGAACCTGGAGGCAGGAGCTGATGCAGAGGCCATGGAGGGGTGCTTCTTACTGGATTGCTCTCCATAGCTTGCTCAGCCTGCTTTCTTATAGGAACTACCAGCCCAGGGATGGCCCCACCCACCATGGGTTGCCCTGCTTCCCCATGGATCCCTAATTGAGAAAATACCTTACAGCTGGATCTCATGAAGGCATTTTCTCACCGGAGACTTCTCTGATGACTCTAGCTTGTGCCAAGTTGACACACAGAACCACCCTGTGCACTGCCTGTCCGTTGTTACGCTGGTAAGCTTTAGAGCCTGGCAGTGAGGGAATTATCTAGACCGGCCCCCTCCTCCAGTTTCTGCCACCATCTCACCTCCACTGTGGTGGACTGCACATGAACTCACACATGCCCTTTCTCCTTTCAGTGCCTTTTGTCTGGGTGTTTTATCACAGCAAAATGAAAGGTAGCTAATAAGGAACCTGCATATTCAAGCTGTTTGCTGCTTATCTACCACGCACCTCTCTGTTACCTACCCAGCTGCCTGCGTTTCTATCAGCCATCAACAATCTATCATCTCCCTACTCACCTGTCTGTCCTCTCCCTGCATCCCTGCCTTCCTGCCCCCCCTCCTGCCTTCCTCTCTCCTCCCATTCTAGTGAGAATCCCTGAGTGCCTGCTCCCCAAAAACCACTATACCCCCAAGGAAGTAGCTTCGCTTTCCAAGCCAAAACACTTTGGGGGGGTATCTGCTTTGATTGAGGCTCTGGAAAAAATGATTCTGCGGATGAGAGACATTTGGGTAAGTAAACATTGGCCTTCCACATCGACCCACCAGAAACATCAGTATGAGCAGACATTAGCCTTCCCTCATCATAGACATTAGTGCAATAATTGTGTGCCCAGTGCCTTGTTAGACATCAAGTCACACAGATATGACTTAGTGCATAAGGGGTGTGTGACTTCTATGAAAACACCATATCATCGTATAAAGGGACTTGACCTCCCATCCTTAGCAGGCCAAGGTCTGGTTGCCATGGACCTCACCGTTTTGCCATTTCAGGTTCTGTAAAATATTTGCTTTTGTAGCCAATGGAAACCTGGCACACTGCAGACCTGGGGGGCTGAAATACAGAAGACCATGGGTCTATATGAGTGGAGAGAACATGGAAGATGTTCCTGCCCCTTGCATCAGAGTGCACCTCCCCCCTCCCCACTGTCCACCCCTGTCTATAACCCTCTCCTTCCGAGAGGAGGAGCAGATCTCCACTCTCAGGTGATAACAGTTTATATTTCCTGAGGCATCTGTTCAATTGGTCTGTAAAAGTCACACTGGGATGAGGAGGGTAAAGCCTATGGTACCAATTGTGTTAGGAGCAGCAACAGCATTTATTGACCTGAGAGCACAGGCTAGCCCAAGCTCTTGCCAATCTTCTGTAGAGTCTTTTGATGGAATGAATGCTCTCTCTCCCATTCTCTCTCTCTCTCTCTCTCTCTCTCTCTCTCTCTCTCCCCCATTCTCTCTATGTCTGTCTGCCTGTCTGTGTGTCTCTTCCCTACCTCTCTTTTTTCCCTCCTTCTCTTTCCTCCTCTTCCTCCTCCTCTTCCTGTCTCTCTCTGTCTCTCTGTGTGTGTCTCTCTCTGTCTCTCTGTGTGTCTCTCTGTATCTCTCTGTCTCTCCCTCCCTCCCTTTTCCCTCCTTCTCTCTCCTTCTCTTCCTCCTCCTCTTCCTGTCTCTCTGTGTGTCTCTATGTTTATTTATGTCTCTCTGTCTGCCTCCCTCCCTCTCTTTCTCTCTCCTCCTCTCTTCATCACTTTCTCTCCCCCCCCCCACTCTACCCCTCCCATCTTGCTATGTATTCCAGGCTGGCTACAGATTTGCTATTCCCCTGCCTCTGTCTTCAGCGTCCTGGAACTACCAGCATGCACCGCTACTCTTCCTTCAGTATCTGCTTTGATTCAGGCTCTTCACAGTCCTGGAGGCTTGCAGAGCCGACAATACTGAGTCGGAGGCAGGCAGGTCCCACGCGGGTCCATTCATCTCGCTTTCAATAGCCGAATCTTCAGATGTGAAGCGGGTCCCCTGTGTCCTGGCTACCATTCCAGTTCACTGCATTTCAGGTGGCAATTTCCATCGTTTGTGAGAGTCTGCTGAGATAAAGCACTCATACATCAATTGCATAAGGGAGCTTATTACCTACAGACAGGCAGCGAGGCACAGTGGAAGCCTGGGGTCAATGACGGGCATGCTCCCAGTTTCAAAAAAGCTGTCTCAGATGTGTGGAATCATGTTCATGTGTGCCTCGGCACACAGCGGCTCCAGGGGTTATACTCCATGTGTAACATGACTTTCTGGGCTAAGGTGCTGTCCAGTGTCATTCCATTCAAGGAGGGACTGTACAGAGCCCAAGCTATTCTAGCCTGTTCCTCTCTGTCTCAGGATAGTGCCCCCAGCAGTTCTACAGGAGCCGTCAATAAACCACACAAATAAAGGTAAAAGAGTTGTCACTACTTGGTGCTAACAATATAAGAAAAGCCACCTTACATAGTCTGTATTTCCTAGGGTTTTTCTCCATATTTTTAGTCCCCACAAAGATGATAACTTTGGAATCATTCATTCACTCATCAAGCAATCCATACATCACTGTATCCTTATAAGGCATCCATCTATCCATTCCTCTATTATCTTCCCACTCATCCATCCATCTATCTATCCATCCACTCACCCACCCATCCACACATCCATCCACCCACCCACAATCCACCCATCCACTCACCCACCCACCTATCCATCCATCCGTCTACACATCCATCCATCCATCCATCCATCCATCCATCGATTCATCCATCGATTCATCCATCCATCCACTCATCCATCTATCCACCCACCCACCCATCCATCCATCCATCTGTCCATCCATGTCCATCCATCCATCCACTCACCCACCCACCTATCCATCCATCTGTCTACACATCCATCCATCCATCCATCCATCGATTCATCCATCCATCCACTCATCCATCTATCCACCCACCCATCCATCCATCCATCTGTCCATCCATATCCATCCATCCATCCACTCACCCACCCACCTATCCATCCATCTGTCTACACATCCATCCATCCAACCATCCATCCATCCATCGATTCATCCATCCATCCACTCATCCATCTATCCACCCACCCACCCATCCATCCATCTGTCCATCCATGTCCATCCATCCATCTATCTGTCCATCCATGTCCATCCATTCATCTGTCCATTCATCTGTCTGTCCATCTCCACACAAGCACTCACTGATCCACCCATCTAACACTTACCCATTAATGCACTCAAACATTTACAGAGCCCTGTGTGCCAAGGATTGTATGACACAGTTATGGTTTTTCCTTAAGAAATCCAAGGTGTGGAGGGAAAGAGGATAACGGGCTCATTGTCACTGAGCGGGCACACCCAGAAATTGCTGTAGGACTTAAGGGGCACCCCCTCCAGGCAGGGTAGCTAGGCTGCATTCTAGGTCATGTCCCCATGGTCTTAGGTTGGAAGGTAGAACACTCAAGAGCTTCTCACATCTCTTCACACAGACAAAGGAAGATGACTAAGTCGCTGCTCATTCAAAGAAATATCTGCAATGTCTGTGTCTTCTCACTTGTGCTCAGGAGAAAAACTAATCCATATGTAGGTGCTCCTGCAGCCTCCCTGAGGTTTTTCTGCATATTTCCTTTGCACACAGTAGAAAACTTTAGGGTACTTGGTCCCTCAGCCAGGGAGTGGGGAAGGGGGTGGGGTGGCCTGTTGAGGACTTTGACCACCCCTAAGAATTGTGAGACTGACTCGTGTGACACTTAATCATCATAGTCAGTTCCTAGATTTGTTCAAGGAGGCATTTCCACAGAATTTTAATGGGGAGGGGAAGAAGGAGAGGGAGAGGGAGGGGAGGGGGAGGGGAAGGAGGAGAGAGGGGGAGGGAGAGGGGGAGGGGGAGGGGGAGGGGAAGGGGAAGGAGGAGAGGGAGGGGGACGAGGAGGGGGAGGGGGAGGCCTATGTTGAATATGGAAGTCACCATCCCAAAGGCTGTCGGAGCCAAGCTGAATAAGGAGACAGCAAACTGAGCAACAATCCTGCCCCTCTCTGCTTCCTGACTGTGGGTGCAGCTGCCTCACTCTCCTGCCCCATGACTCCCAACCACCACGGTGGACAGAAATCCTTCTGTGAGCCAAGGAACCCTTAGAAACCCTTAGTCCTACTCACTAACTCACGCACTTGTAGATGCCTTACTTCCCCATCTCTGTGCCTCAATTTCTAGAGCATTCCCCCTAAATCAGTGTCTCTCAATCTTCCTGACACTGCGACCCCACCGTTTAATACAGCTCCTCATGTTTGGTGACCCACAGCCATGAAATCACTTCATTGCTACTTCCTAACTGTATTTTTGCTACTGTTACGAATTGTAACATAAATATCTGATCTGAGACCACCAAGGGGCTGTGACCCACAGGTTGAGAACCACTCTCCTAAATTAACTGCTTGACACCAATTTGCCTCAGGGTCCTGCTTTTAAAAGAACTCAGACTACGATGGTGCCATCCGTGCACTGATTGAAAATGGAACCACCCGAGGTCTCAAGGGCTAGTGAATGACAGCAGACGTGGTAAGGGGGCTTCTGTCTCAGAGCCTTTGGTGTTTTAAACCGTGTACTTTGGAAGTTGTTGCTTATTGAAAAATAATCTCACGATAGGGTCAACTGATCAAAGATGGGACTGGGGAGCTGGATGCTGTAGTGTTGGCCTGCACTTGCGCAGCAGAACGATTAAGGAAGACAATTCAGGACTCCTATGGCAGTCTGGGCTGTGTAGCAGGACTCTTTATGTGTAGCCCTGGCTATCCTGGAACTTCATCTGTAGACCAAGCTAGCCTCAAACTCAGATCAGCCTGCCTCAGTCTTGGCTTGGTCTCCTGCAGATTATCTGGAGGGCGGAGCCTCTTGCCTCGATTTCCCCATTTGCTCACAAATGGCAGTGACTGTAAGGAAACATTCCCCCATGGCACGGCGGGTCCAGTGACACAGACATGCCGAGAACACAGCCCACTGGTATGCTGTTTTTTTTACTGCATCCTGGAGTGCAACTCGGTCTTGCCCAAGTCCATGCTTCTGGGGAAACTTTCATACCAGACGTTCCTCCCAGAAACCTCCCAGATGGCTTCCTTTTCTACATTTGCTGCTTCTCAGATGAGAGGACAGACCGCCCCTTGGAACAGTTTGTCCGATCTGCACCACCCTCGTGTCTGAGGGACGGTCAGGTGGAGGCCTCTTGGAGCCTTTGAGCATGGGAAGCAATCAGCCGATGAGGCGAAGTCAGGAGGTGTGTGCACAGTTGGGATCCAGACTGTACCAGGTAGCTGAGGGTGTACAGTGGGGGAGGAGGGGTAAGAAGGGGGAGTGAGAAGGGGGAGGAGGAGGAGGGGGAGGGGGGAACATAGGTGGTTTTGTTTAGAATTTCATGGTTTTTACTTCTGCCATGAATTCCACCTCTCTCTCTTGAAAAGACCCAAAGTTTAACAATGGAGTCAAACTTCTCTTGCCTCTGTCGTTTAAAAGAAAATACAATTATTTATTTTTGATAATAATACATATCTTTGTTCTCTGGTGTCTCCTAGACCCCCTGAAGCAAAAAAATAAAAAACCTTAATACAATTTTGTATATTGCTTTCCTGAAGCTGGAGGGTGGCAATATTACGAATGGGAGAATGATGGCGGCCTGGGACATTTTAATGAGTCGTCGCCTGATATTTCTTTTCCTGTGACACATATATGATTACTGAACGTCGTCTGCTCGCTAATTAACTTTGTTTATTTCCTAATTAGGTTTAGGATCAGCTGTCTTGCGGTTATAGAAATAATTGTTTGATTAATGTGTAGGGATTTACGTTTTCATTAAGCTTCTGCCGGGCTTCCATCTCAATTAGCCGCAATGCCCTGCGCAGAGCTGGGGCACGGCAGTCGCAATTGTCCCCCACTAGGTGATAAATCTTATATCGATTGGTGATAACAGGGTGTGGATAGTAAGTACTCATTAGCAGATGTTAAGCCATGTGACGACTGGCTTTTCTGCTTGTCTTGGTGAATGCCAACGGTCTAGAGATGGGCACTCGGACTTGGGTAGAGCCAGATCCCTGGTCTAGCCTGGGCTCCCTGGCCTAGCCTGGGCTCCCTTTGATCAGTGTCCTCATTAGGGCTTTGAGAAGAGTTTTAGAAGTCAGAGTAGTAGTTGGAACTGACACTGGCTGTGAGGGAAGTGCCTCCTTGATTATCAAGAGGAGAGAGAGAGAGAGAGAGAGAGAGAGAGAGAGAGAGAGAGAGAGATTGATTGATTCCTGGACTGACAGACAGTACTGGTTTTGGCAGTCAGGGCTGCAAAGAGTGAATAGCATCCAAAAATCTTTCCTTCTCTCTAGAGATGACAGTGTCCCCAGTATGTCTTCAGAAAGCCCTTAAGTGACAGAGGTGAGAAGCACAGAGACCAAGGCACCCAAGTCTCTGCGTCTTGTGCTATTCTATGTGTCCCTCAGCATAAACACGTGTTGCTACAAAGGAACCACACTAAGGAAATCGAGGGTGCATCTGAGGAATATGCTACACTTTGGGCCAAGAGAGGGAGGAAGCCTAAAACCAAACGCTAGGGACAGATTGTCAAGAGATTAGGCTGTCCTCTACTGTGAAGTCTGAGTCCAGCTAAAAGCAAGTCTTTGAGAGTAACACATAATCCTTGCTGTGGTGGGGCACACCTTTAATCCCAGCACTCCTGAAACAGAAGCAGGTGGATCTCTCTAAGTCGGAGGCCAGCCTGGTCTACAGAGTGAGTTTCAGGACAGCCAAGGTGTACGGGCTGGTTTTGTGTGTCAACTTGACATAAGCTGGAGTTACCACAGAGAAAGAGGAAAGGCTTCCATGAGATCCAGCTGTAAGGCATTTTCTCAATTAGTGATCAAGGTGGGAGGACCCAGTCCACTATGGGCGGTGCCATCCCTGGGCTGGTAGCCCTGAGTTCTATAAGAAAACAAGCTGAGCAAGCCAGGTGAAGCAAGTCAGTAAGTAACATCCCTCCATGGCCTCTGCATCAGCTCCTGCTTCCTGACCTGCTTGAGTTCCAGTCCTGACTTCCTTTGGTGGTGAACAGCAGTGTGGAAGTGTAAGCTGAATGAACCCTTTCCTCCCAAGTCAATTCTTGGTCATGTTTTGTGCAGGAATGGAAACTCTGACTAAGACACAGAGCTGCAGAGAGGAGCCCTGTCTTGGAAAACCAACCAACCAACCAACAAACAAACAAACAACAAAAGGAGGAGTAACACATAAATGATCAGACCCTGAAGAAAAGTCAATTCCTGGGGAGACGACTCAATGGGTAAGTTGCTTGTGGTGGGTTGAACGAGTAATGGGTCCCGTAAACTCCTATGCCGGGATACTTGGTCCCTTGGTGGAATTGTTTGGAAAGGATTAGGAGGCATGGTCTTGTTGGAGGTGGTGTGGCCTTGTTGGAAGAGGTGTGGTCTTGTTGGAGAAGGTGTGACTCTGTCAGAGGTGGTGTGGCCTTGCTGAGTGGGTGTGGCCTTGTTGGAGCAGGTGTGGCCTTGTTGGAGGAGGTGTGGCCTTGGAGGAGGTGTGGCCTTTTTGGAGGAGATGTGGTCTTGTTAGAGGAGGTGTGGCTTTGTTGGAGGAGGTGTGGCCTTGTTGGAGGAGGTGTGGCCTTGTTGGAGGAGGTGTGGCTTTGTTGAGAAGGTGTGACTCTGTCGGAGGAGGTGTGGCCTTGCTGAGTGGGTGTGGCCTTGTTGGAGCAGGTGTGGCCTTGTTGGAGGAGGTGTGGCCTTGGAGGAGGTGTGGCCTTTTTGGAGGAGATGTGGTCTTGTTAGAGGAGGTGTGGCTTTGTTGGAGGAGGTGTGGCCTTGTTGGAGGAGGTGTGGCCTTGTTGGAGGAGGTGTGGCTTTGTTGAGAAGGTGTGACTCTGTCGGAGGAGGTGTGGCCTTGCTGAGTGGGTGTGGCCTTGTTGGAGCAGGTGTGGCCTTGTTGGAGGAAGTGTGGTCTTGTTAGAGGAGGTGTGGCCTTGTTGGAGGAGGTGTGGCCTTGTTGGAGGAGGTGTGGCCTTGTTGGAGGAGGTGTGGCCTTGTTGGAGGAGGTGTGGCCTTGTTGGAGGAGGTGTGGCCTTGTTGGAGGAGGTGTGGCCTTTTTGGAGGAGATATGGTCTTGTTAGAGGAGGTGTGGCTTTGTTAGAGGAGGTGTGTCACTGGGAGCAGACTTTGAGGTTTCGAATGAATCCCCTCTACCTCCTGCTTTTGGTTGAGGTGAGAGCTCTCAGCTGTCCTTGCTACTGTGCCTTTGATCTGCCATCAAGGACTTAAACCCAAATAAACAGTTGTTTTTTATAAGTTGCCCTAGTGTCTCATCACATGCAGCATTAGAAAAGTAACTGAGACACAGGCACAAGAACCCAAGTTCAAATCCCAGAATCCATGTAAAGTCAGATGTGGTGGAATCCATGGGTAATTCTTAAGATGAGATGGGAGGCAGAAGCAGGAGCGTGCCTGGGAGCTCCTGGGTGAGATAGCCTGGGGTACACAGTGGTAAACAAGAGAGACCCTACCTAAGGTGAAAGGCAGGAGGATGGGTACCCAAGGTTACCCTCTACCTCCATATACCCACAGTGGCTGTGTATGCCAGCATTCACACACACGAGTAGGCCCATGCGTGCATGTGTGCATGCACACACAAATCATTAATTTCTTGTTGATATTACTAGAATATATTGTAAAGAGAGCTTTCCCATCAGCACCATAAGCAGGAAAGCAGAATTTTTTTCTGGAATACCTTCAAATAAAACCATAGGAACGTGACACCCATGTGCACCATCTAAGATCATTTCCCACGCAGTAGGAGATGATTGGTCCTGGGAGCCCTGTGTTGACCCTCTGGAATCTGGCAACCTTAGGATTGTTTGCCTTGAGTCCATGGTGTCCCTCCTTGTCCAGTCAATTGTGACTGGGGTTGTGGGGGATGGGAAGAGGAAGACCTCACATGACACAGCTCAAGGCCACATGGGTGTGAGCAACCTGACCAAGCAAGTTGTGGAGGTGCCCTGCAGAAGGCCAGGTTTTAAGCCACAGGCTTTAGCTAAGTGATCGACTCCACAAGGAAACTGTGTCTACCTCTTAAATGTAACAGAGGTGGCCTCGGGAGTTCATATCTGTAACCCCAATGGTCTGGAGACTGGAACAGGGAGATGAACAACAGGTCAAAGCGGGGCTGGACTTAGCAGTGAGACCCTGTCTAAAGCAAGGCCCAGCGGAGCATAGCGACTCCCCACAGGTCTCAGGTATCTTAGTTTGAGGACCTCAGAAGATGCTTCCTTGGGGATCTTCAGCTCCTGTCCTCATCTTGAGCCCAAGGTCCACCCCAGTGGCCTCTGACACGGAACTTCAGTGATCAGAGGCCAACAGCAGCCTGCTAGGAAGCCCTTTGCCCAGACAAAGAAAGGCGTCTGGGAGCCACAGCGGCAAACGCTGGGTAATCAGGACCCCTCTGCTCCCTTCTGATCTTCAGACAATCATCCAGCAGAAGGGCAGCAGCAGAACTGCTGAAACCATGCCCAGGGGAGGCAGGAGGGTGACCCAGACTGCAGAGTTTCAGAGTTTCCTACATCTGTGGCCAGCTTGACACCAGGGCAGCCCTGCCCTGAGTTTTATTACCTGTGAAGTAGTTACACTGAGGATGCTGCCTAAAGAGTGCTCCCTCTCTCCCTCCCTTTATGTGCACACACATACACATAAAATAATAAATAAATAAATAAATAAATAAATAAATAAATAAGTGAGAAGGAACAGTATAGGAGTAAGAGATAGGGAGGGGTTGGCACAAGATGAAGGACACCGAGAAGTCCCAGCCCCACGCTCTGCCCATGGCTTCTCTGACAGGGTCTGATGTACCTCGTGGTGACACCACCTTTGCTAGAATTTGTGAATGTCTGGCTGAGGCCTCGTTAGTAAAGCCGTGAAAACTAGAGTCCAGATGTGACAGAGAGCCACCTGAGTCTCTTTCCCAATGGCATCAGAAACTTCAGTTTTCCCTGAAGAAACCAAATTCATCTTTAGTTCAGGCAGAAATACTGTCATGAAGGCCCAGCCAAGAAGTGGCTTGGGTCTTGCAGTTTTCCAAGAGGAGAGCTCTCTCACTTTTCCCAGTGTCTGTTTCCCCATGGAGAGGCTGTGTGGAGCTCAGGTGGATGGCAGGAACTCAAGCAGAGCTGCAAAGTGGCTGTCACTCATTGGCTGCAAGGCCCAGCCTATGGGGTGTAGCCTTTACCTGCCTCACTTCTCCAGCTTTAAAATGGGACCTACAGTTACAGCCATCTTAAGGGATATTATCAGGAATAAATGACATGATTTGTGGGACACATTTGGTTTGTGTTCTAGATTGTTCTGTTGCTGTGGTAAATGCCTTGACCCAAAGCAACTTACAGGAGGAAAGAGATTGTTAGCCTTGAATTCCAGGTCATAATTCATCATTTTGGGGAAGATAAGGCAAGAATTCAGGCAGCCAACTGCATCCCATGCACAGTCAAGAGCATAGAGAATAGACATTTGCCTTCTGTTGAAGCTGTTCATGCTAAAGCCACTTTTCTTCTGGGGTCTGTATGGGTTTGTGGGTTTGATGTACCTCCCTTCAGGTCAGCTCAACTCCCCATATTCCAGAGTACACTTAAGGAACAGTAGGGGGAGGGGCAGCCACTGCCTGAAGCCCTGGTGCAGTTGGAGGAGCATGTGTGGATGAATAAGGCTCTGCTGAAGTGAGCCATTTCTGTAGATAGGAGAACACCCAAAAATAATCGTAAGAGTTGTAGCACAAGACACACATGGATGTAGCATAGGACACACATGGATGTAGCACAGGAAACACATAGATGTAGCATGGGACACACATGGATGTAGCATGGTACACACATACATGTAGCACGGGAAACACATGGATATAGCATGGGACACACATACATGTAGCACGGGAAACACATGGATGTAGCACAGGACACACATGGATGTAGCACAGGGCACACATGGATTTAGCACAGGGCACACATGGATGTAGCATGGGACACACATGGATATAGCATGGGACACACATGGATATAGCATGGGACACACATGGATATAGCATGGGACACACATACATGTAGCACGGGAAACACATGGATGTAGCACAGGAAACACATGGATGTAGCACAGGGCACACATGGATGTAGCATGGGACACACATGGATATAGCATGGGACACACATGAATGTAGCATGGGACACACATGGATATAGCATGGGACACATATGCATGTAGCACGGGAAACACATGGATGTAGCACAGGGCACACATGGATGTAGCATGGGACACACATGGATGTAGCACAGGTCACACATGAATGTAGCATGGGACACACATGGATATAGCACAGGTCACACATGAATGTAGCATGGGACACACATGGATGTAGCACGGGTCATATATGGTGTTCTCTCCACTGGAATGCATTGGTAGAGGAACTGGCTCCTCATCTGGCTGTGCTCACACACCTGCCACCCACAGCATGAGGGCCTCACAAGTTAGGAACTCAGAGGCAGCCACTTGAGGTGACAGGATGTTGAGTGGCAGGAGGGCCGATTCAGACACCACACAGGCAGCAGGAGCTGAGAGGCAGGAGAGCCGCTTCAGACACTGAAATTAACAGGCTTCTTGGGCTGAAGGTTTTAATTAAAAAATCCTAGAGAATTATTTCCTTAATTCCAACGCTTCTCAGTAATCACTTTCCCCTGTGCCAGTTGAGATTCTGTCTCCAGCTCTCTCTAGGGATGGGCTCAATAGACTGCAACCCCCAGGACCAGTAGTGAGTGTTCTCTGGGCTCTCCTCCTGGGCCAACAGTGCTCAGACTCAGCACCTCTGTGTGTCTTTAGAATCTATTAGAGCCTACTAGGTATCAGCTGTTGGCTCCTCAATTAGCCTGGAGCTCTAGGAGCCCCAGTTCACACCCCAACTGACCTCCGAGAGCACCATTGATAGCAGTTAGTCTAAGACGATCCTCTCCTCTGCCAGTGGATCCCATACATGAAGGATCCTGAAGCAAGAATGCTGGATGGCCTGGTCCACACGCTATGTCCTGCATACATCTGTCAGCTATACCACTTCACAGCATGTCAGGAAAACCTTCGTCAGCAAGCTCGTGTTTTGTGGCTTCAAGGTCTCTCTTGCTCACTTGAGCAACTCTGTGGTGAATCAGATGTTCTAACGAGTACATAACTGCCCTCTGGAGAAGGCATGGGCAAATCCCGGTTCCTGGCTGCTCTGTAGAAGTTACCTGGTTGTTGCTATAAGGTGATGATGATGATGATGATGATGATGATGATGATGGTGGTGGTGGTGGTGGTGATGATGATGATGGTGATGATGATGATGATGATGGTGGTGGTGATGGTGATGATGATGGTGGTGGTGGTGATGATGGTGATGGTGGTGGTGGTGGTGGTGGTGGTGGTGGTGGTGATGATGATGATGCTGTCTTTTACCCTGCACTAGATCCGGCACTGCAGTTTCCCAAGATAGATATCTTCATCTCAGTCATCAAAGCATCTCACCCGCTTTGCTCCATCCCATATCACATTGCCAATAGCCTCTCTCTGAGCCTGGCAACAATCTCTCTACCCATCTAGTTCCCAAGGCAAGTTGCCACCATACTGTTGCGGCCTAGTATCTCCAGCCACCACATACTCTCTTGAACTCAAATTCTCCACAAGAAAGAACACACAACAACCTCTGATTCAGTTGATAAGATATAATTGCCCACCTAGACACACAAAGCCCTGTACACATCCGTTAAGAACACTCATAACTTGTAAAGGTGCAGAGAGGAATCTTAACGTCAGCCTCTATGCTCTCTCGGCGGCTTCCTCTTCCCTTGCTCCAGTCTCCTCCTCTCTAAAACTTTTCTCCCGCCCATCCTTCCTTCTTGTCCAATGACAGGCCTCGTTCTACCTTGTACCCGCCCTTACCTGTATGACATCATCCTACACTGGGTGGTAACGTCTCATGCTGTCCCTGGGTGACAGACTTGTCATGATGGGGACTCACCAGGTGACATCTCACCGAGGAGTTTTCTCTTCCCCCTCACTTCCTCCACCTCTGCTTCCCAGGGGGGAAAAAAATGTCCTGACCCCAGGGTCTATGGCTGGGGTCTGAATTGAGGAATCTCCTCTTTCCCTCCAAGCCATCATGGTTTATGACTGCTCCAGTGTATACCCTGTGACCACTTCTGGTGCCAAGAATGCTGCCTGGCACGAGGTGTGTACCCACTGAGTATTTGCAAAGTCTGCTCATCCCCTTGGCCACCCTTAAAACCAATCAGGGACAGGGAAGAGGACCCAAGGCTCAGCCTGAAGCCAACCAGAGGCTGAGATTTGGGTAGAATGGTGGCACCCTACCATGCCTTCTTTCTTCTCCTTTGGGGCATCAACCCATGGGATTCCCCGGTTTAGTCAGCCCTCACCTAGCTGGAGCAACGCGGATACCCAGCAGTAGACCAGGCATCCGCCTTCTCACCAGCCAAGGAGGGCTCCTTTTGTGGAAGGTGGGTCAGTCTGAGGGGTGGGAAGTTGCCCCCAGGGAACCACGTCCAACTTTGACAGACCAAGCGATATTTAATGACTTGCTGTGAGCCTCGCTTTTCCCTCATTGATCTTCCTGCCAGCTTCCATCGCCCCTAATTACAAGTCTCTGCCCCCCCAGCCTCTCCGTTGATAGATGACAATGAGCTGTGAACAAGCATGCCAGGCCTGGCGCGCCTCTTGGTGTGATGTCAGCGGAGCAGGAGGTACGGACCAGCCTGGACTGGATCCTCACAGCCTTCAGTGTGTGCAGCTAGCGGTCTCCCACTACTATCCCTTTTGACTGTTTCCATACGAAGCCATTGGGGTCTGTGCTGCCCAGTGTGACAGCCAGCTGCCACCCCTGGCTATCCAGAGCATGAGACGTGGCTAGTGTGACCAAAAAGCTGGGTTTTTATTATTTTCATTTTAATTAATGTAAATTGAAATAGCTACTGGCTCCTCTCTTGGGTGGTGCAACTTAGAATTGTCTCTCTGAACCTGTGTTTCCTCCCCTTTGAGACAGAGATAAGGTTGTAGTGAGACTACACCAACTGTGTGTATTTATGTGGGGTGGACAGTGTGGAGCGTGTTGTATACGGAGGTAGAGTGTGCATTTGTATGTGTGCTGTGTCTATGAGAATGTGTACATGCGTGTGAGAGGTTGTGTGCATACATGTGTATGCCTGTGGGGTTATAGGTGTAAGTTTGTGTGCATGTGTGTATGAATGTGTGTGTTTGTGTAGTTTTGTGTGCATGTGTGTTCACTCTGTTATAGAACTTTTTAATCCCAATCTGGGGTTTCTACCCCACCTTTGACCATTTACCTCCCAGATAAAAGGACACACACAACCTTTAAGTCTACAGTAAGCCTTAATCAGCACAAGAGCTGGGCAGATACCTACCCCTATGCTATTAGAATCTACTTTCCTATTGATAACCTCGAGTTATTACTTGCAATGCTTCATCTGGGCTGCTCTTCTCAATTCCAATTGGCCAGCCCTCAGGGCCATCTTGTCTTGACTCCTAACCCATGGTATCTTCACCCCATTCTCCTGCCAGCTCATGGTTCTCTGCCAATCCCAAGCCTGGGAACCCTAAACCCTGCCTGTGTCTCTTCTGCCCATCTATTGGCTGCCGGCATGTATACTCACCATCAGAAATAACTTGGGGCCGGGTCCCATAGCATCACTTGGGTCTACATGTGGACTCTCCTGTCTCTGAGGCAACCAAATCTTGGGGGCCCTCACTTAGCATTACAGTACATAGCAGCAGACCAAACCTCAACAGGGCACAGGTATATATGTATACACACACATGTGTGTACACAATGGGTAGCCATATACATGTGCACGTGGAGAACAGAAGTCAACATCTGTCATCTCCTTCATTCCCTCTCTGCCTTACTTTTGACACAGGCTCTCCCACTGAGCCCAGAGCACAATGATTCTGCTAGAACTTGTCATAATGATTTGGGGGGTTCTCTTGTCCCTGCCTCCCTAGCAACAGGATAACAGGCACATGCTACCATTTCCCACTTTTATGTGGGTTCCAGGATCTGAAGTCTAGTTCCCCACTTATGGAGTCATCGCTTTCCCCATCAAACAGCTCCCTAGCTGTGCCCACCAGTGCAATGCACAGCTCCCAGTCGCCCACTGGTTTAACATGCGGCTCCCAGTCAGAAGCAATCTGGGTCACATCCCCTCCAAGGCCTTTAGACTGAGGAGATTTGCTGATGCCGGTCATTGTCCCCATGATATCCCCGTGATGTCCTCCATGACTCCAAAGGAAAGAGGAACAGCAAGATTCCAAGAATGGGGGCTTTTCCCTTAAGCAGTGAAGGCAGAAATTGTAAGACTATCTCCACTTCTTGAATCTTTGCAAGAAACGGCTCGCATTATAACGGCCGAGAGACTGAGGCTGTCTGGCAGCTTGGGAGTTTTGCTCTTGCTGTGGGTCAAGGAAAGACCATGTTCTGGGGGGCACGTAGCTGGATTTGTCATCCTTAGTTTGGAGGGCAGAACCGCTGACTGGGTGATACGATGTCTAGAACGAGCGTGCACCAGTCAGCTACTGGTGTGGAAGAAGTGTCCCGTCATCCCTATCTGAAGGTAGTGCCATGACGGCTGTTAACTGAGCGTTACTGGATCCACTGGCAACCAACTGACTTGGATGGCCCTGGCTGAGTCCTCCTGTTTCTGCTCCCCATCCCCTGGTTTCTTTCCTTCCAGTTGGTTAGTGACAGGGTCTTAAGATCTTAAGGGAACCTAAGGCCATTGTGTTGGTATTCTAAGCTCAACCCCCACAGCTACCTGGCAACAGCCAGGTAGGCTCCGCCCCCACAGTTGCCTGGCAACAGCCAGCTGTGTGCCTGACACTATATAAGGGGCTGCTTGGCCCCTCCTCTGCTCTCTGCTCTTACTCTTCTCTTCTCTCCTGCCCTCTTTGTCCCCATCCCTTCTCTCCCCATTCCCCTCCCCCCTTCCCTCCACGTCTTATGGCCGGCCTCCTTTACTCCTCCCCTCTTCTACTCTTCTCTCATTAAACTCTCCACGTGGAACCATGTTGGTTTGGTGTGGTCTGTCTGGACGCGGGCCGAGATTTAAACCCCAATACATTGGATCCAGGATGCGCAGTGTCTTGCTGAGGCCCATTGAGGTCAGGTGTTGCTGCAAGATGGTAGAACCGTTAAAAGAGGGGCTGAAGAGATGGCTCGGCAGCTAAGAGTGCACGCAGATCTTGCAGAGGGCCTGGGTTTGGTTCTCAGCACCCACGTCGGACGGAGCTCACACCTTCAGTAACTCTAGCTCCAGGGCTTCCCTGACCTTCCAATGTTCCTGTACTCACATGCACAAACACATGTACATGTAATTATTTTAAGAGCGAGACAGAGACAAAGACAGACAGACCGGCAGATAGACAGCACCTAGTGGAAGGAAGCTAGGCCACTGGTTGTACACTCTGAAAGATGTTGGGACCCACTTCCTTGCTGTCTCTCTCTCTCTCTTTACTTCCTGGATGCCGCCAGGTAAGCCATTTCCTCTGCCACATGCTTCCACCCTTATGGTGCTGCTTCCTCAATCCCTTCACCACGGCAATGTACCATCCGACCTCAGACTGAAGCCTCCCATGCCGTGTTCGCAAACAAGTGTTCCTTCCTTATAAATCGTTCTACCTCAGGTGTTTCATTACAGTACTAGTAAGCAGATTGACATAGAAAGAAACAGGCATCAACCACACATGTTGTATCTTCCTGATTAGAAGCCATGATGTAAGGATTCAGGGACAGGAAGATAGACCCTACCTCTTCAAAGAAACAGATAAAGGAGTCCGATTAGCGGCGTAGTCTACCAGGGGAGGGATAGCTGCAGATGTCCCTGTAAACAGTCTACTACAGCTTGGCGTCATTAACTCAATAAATAATGCCTGATCTGCTTTCAATCCATGAGAACAGATGCAATTTTATATTGGCCATTTGTTCATGTAAAAACCCATTCAGCACTTCCTGTGTCGGACTTTATGGCAAAGGTAGCAGGCAGGCCTTAGAGCGTTAGGCATCGAATTCCACAACCAAACAGCACAATGCTTCCTATCAGGATGAGGGATATCGGGAGCTTCAGTCAGAGAGCTTGCTTTGTACCGCTCAGCACTGGACAGACGCCTGGTGCTCTCCTGCTATTTCCTACAGGCCTTCTTAGCCTGACCCCTGCTTTTTAAGCTATGGTGTGGCTGCTTCCCTGGGCCTGGGGGAATCGACAGTGAGGTTTGTCTCTTGCTCACAGTCTTTCCTGCTAGAGTGACGTGGGAATAAACCTGGGCACATCCAGAGTGAGCTGACGGGGGTCTGAAGCCTGAGTGGAGAAAGGGATTGCACACAGGGCTTCTATCCAGCAGCAGCAACAGCAACTACCTTCAGAGGGGTCAACACAGGAGGAATGCGAACAGTTGACAAAGCCCAGGCAGTCAGATCTGATGGCATGAGGTGCGCCATCTGCCGACATCCATCTCGGTGTTTCCTCCAGCATGGCCTCTCTCCCTGTCCCGCTCTCATAGATACCATGTTCAACTGACAACCCTGTAGGGGGCGCGCTCTTCAGAGTTTCCAAACGAACGTAACATGGAAACCGAAAAAGCAGAAGAGCCCACGATAGGGAAGGGTGAGCTCTGGACCTTGTCGATTCCTGCCTGGCTCTTCCCTGCTGAGCGTCGCTTTGGGCTTAAGAAGTGGGGTTGTTGGTCAGTTACTACAGAGAGGTATCTGTCTGAGGACTTGGGAATGAGGCTCAGATGGGAAGCCCTTGGTGCGCAGCATGGAGATCCCGCATTATCCTGTTTTCCATATGAGAGAAAGACTGAGATTCTGAGAGAAGACGTAGATTGGAACTTGGAGCTGTTGGTTCTCTGTGCTCTGTTTAATCTGCTGCCCAGGCCTGGGAACTCCATGTAAGACCCAAGCTGATTACAGTGCCATGGCCTAGAGACACCAATCCATGAGAAGCCTTCTGGTAAGTAGCCTGTGTCGGGTGGTTGACACTGTGCTGGACGCTCCCACCATTCAGGAGTGTTAAGAGAAAGACTCCAAGACCCACCTAGCACCCAGAATCAACTGCTCCAGGGCCATGGTGGCCCAAGTGTACCAGAAGGTTGGGGTTCAGCTTTCCAGGTCAGAAACACTCTTTGCTGGGCATGAGGAACCCCGAGGTCTTGCCTATCGGTCCTCACAAAGAGCGTCTTGGAAATGGTTTCTTTCGTGATAATTGCCTTCAGCTGTCCCCACCTTCCTGGGGATCCTGTGTGCGTGCGCGCATGCGTGCTGCCTCCACTTTGCCAGTGATCAGGATCGTGAAGCTCCCTCCAACTGCCCGGAACCTCTGCCAAGTAAGAGCCATTGGCGCACCTGAATCTCCTCTTTGTTTCCAGAAACAGAAAATCTCACTCACAATCAGCACCCTTCTGAGAAGCTTGATCAGCAGCTCAAGGTCTTTGAAGGTCACAGGACAGTGGCTCTGAGGTCAGAGCTCCAGACACCCTTGCTCAGGGCGGGGTAGGGTAGACTCCGGGGATTTCTAAGACAGCTGTGGTCAGCCGCATGCCTCAGTCTGCCTGTGACGGTGTCCTTGGGAAAGTCTTCATTCTCAGAGCCTCGGTTTCCCCTTCTGTGAACTAGAAACAAGAGCGACACTGTCCTACAGCCGGCACACCTCCTAGAGATGCCCGTGAAAACAAAGGACAAAGTTAATGTCAGCTGTCCCCGGATCATCACACTGAGCTCGACAACATGGAGATCTGTGAGGGCTGCAGCCGTGACAAGAGCTGACCGTGAGACGAGACTGGAGCTGAAAAGAGCCCGTTGGTGACGTCACTGACATCCCATCATCCTAAGAGGCTTTTTGTAGTGCTGCCGCACACACACCTGCAAATGCCTGCGCTGCACAGCAGTAACTGACGGTGTCCAAGGTGCGTAACAGTAATCGAGGATGAATCAGGCCGCATGTCAAAACAATTTATAAACCGCCTCCGTGGGAAGCTGCAGGCGTCCCCCATACCTCACGGTTGTTGGTTCTTAATTACATCAAGACACCAAGTCAAACAATTGATCCACACACACGCCATCTAGGTGTGTGCAAGAACAGGCCAGGCTGTTCACAGACAGAACAGCTTGGCCACACGTGTCACATGGCATTCTCTCCTTCCGTGAAGCATGTCGGTAGTTACTGGCACTGTCTTTAATACTCCTGTATAGAGTGTGGAGTACTCAACTGGAGAACAGTCTGTACAGAGTACTGAGTACTCAGCAGGAGCACATGTACAGAGTACTGAGTACTCAGCTGGAGCACATGTACAGAGTACTGAGTACTCAGCTGGATCACAATCTGTACAAAGGACTAAGTACTCAGCAGGAGCACATGTACAGAGTACTGAGTACTCAGCAGGAGCACATGTACAAAGTACTGAATATTCAGCTGGAGCACATGTACAGAGTATTGAGTACTCAGCAGGAGTACAGTCTGTACAGAGTACTGAGTACTCAGCTGGATCACAGTCTGTACAGAGTACTGAGTACTCAGCAGGAGCACATGTACAGAGTACTGAGTACTCAGCTGGATCACAGTCTGTACAGAGTACTGAGTACTCAGCAGGAGCACATGTACAGAGTACTGAGTACTCAGCAGGAGAACAATCTGTACAGAGTGCTGAGTACTTAGCTGGAGCACAGACTATTCAGAGTACTGAGTACTCAGCAGAACTACAATCTCTACAGAGTACTGAGTACTCAGCTGCAGCACAATAAATGCTGGTTTTCAGGTCAGGTGATCACACTTTAGTATTAGATTCCTCCGTAGGGGAGGACCTGGCAGGCTTCCATACCTACATCAGCAGATGCAGCCTCCACTCTGGCTGGAACAAGACTCCAGGGAACCAGTGCTGAAAAGTGAGACCCAATAAAATCATCAGGCGGGCGGCTTCGAGCAAGCCTGATTAAGCGAATCTAACCACTGCTGTAGGTCTCTCGGAATCATGGACCAGCAGAGGAATCAAGCAATCGATCGAGTTGTCTGAGCCAGAAGTGGGGCGGGGAGGGAGGTGTCTGCAAACCTCCGCCAGCAGAAACAAATTCATTATGTCTGCAGAGGTGCCTGGCAGGCCTGCCATAAATCAAGCGAGTAATCAATGGCTTGGGGAGGGGGAAGACACTGTAAGACTGGGCCGAAGATCCTGGATCCCAATGAAGTTACGGCAAACAGGTCAGACAGCCCCAACCAGATGGGTACTTTCTAGCTGAGCGACCCTGGGTCACTTGCTCTGTGGGGACCACCTCATCCTTTGCAGAATGGGGTTACTGGAGGCTGAGTTTAATTACAATGAGATTGTGTCCCTCTGCCCTGCACATAATGTCAGCCGTGTGGCCATTGGCCACTCAGAGCACAGTGGATTAAATTAAGATGTGTTCTAAGGGTTAAACTTCCTACCAGATCTCCTCAATGTGGCATGACCAGAGGAAGAGTCCACAATTTTTTTAAATCATTCTCTCTCTCCCTCTCTCTCTCTCTCTCTCTCTCTCTGTGTCTCAAGATTTATTCATTCTCTCTCTCTCTCTCTCTCTCTGTGTCTCAAGATTTATTTATTTTATGAATGTGAGTACACTGTCACTGTCTTCAGACACACCAGAGGAGAGCATTGGACTCCCCTGCAGGTGGTTGTGAGCCACCATGTGACTGCTGGGAATTGAACTCAGGACCTCTGGAAGAGCAGTCAGTGCTCCTAACCACTGAGCCATCTCTCCAGACCCGAGTCCACAATTTTTTAATCTTGATTTTTTTCTTTTCTTTTGTTTTTTCTTTTTTTTGGAGCTGGGGACCGAACCCAAGGGCCTTGTGCTTGCTAGGCAAGCGCTCTACCACTGAGCTAAATTCCCAACCCCTTAATCTTGATTTTTATTATTAAACAATACCTGAGATCTACTGTGTTAAAAATGCATTCTTGAGCCAGCTGCAGCTGTGTCTTTTAATTTTTAAAAACATAGCTGTAAGAAAATCTAAAATAATCTCTTGTGATTTTCTATTTCTACCGAATGACACTGGTCCCTTCTCATCCCTTCAGATAGCTTTTGGACACGTAGATGCATGCTCATGTGTATGAGCCCGTATGTGCACATGAGTGTATATGTCAGAGGTCAGTGCCAGGAGTCTTCTTTTGTTGACTTCCACAGATAGGACCAGACTGGCTTCCAGTGGTTCCCAGGATCCACCGGTGTCTCAGAGACTGTTCTATTGCTGTGCTAAGACAGTGACCAAGGCAGCTTATAAAAGAGAGAGTTTACTGGGGCTTACAGTTTCAGAGGATGAGTCCATGACTATCATGATGGCAGGCACGCATGGCGCTGGAGCAGTAGCTGAGGGCTCACATCTGATCCATACACAGGAGGAAGAGAGAGCTAACTGGGAGTGGCATGGGCTTTTGAAACCTCAAAGCCCACTTGCAGAGACACACTCCCCAAGCAAGGCCACATCTCTGCCAAACAGGCCACACCTCCTCCAACAAGGCCACACCACCTCCAACAAGCCCACACCTCCCCAAACAAGGCCACACCTCCCCCAACAAAACCACACCTCCTGATCCTTCCCAAGCAGTTCCACCAACTCAGGACCAAGCAGTCAAACACATGATCCTATGAGAATCACTATTATTCAAACCACCACACTCACTCCCTGGCCCCACAGGTTTGTGGCCATATCACAAAGCAAAATGCATTCAGTCTAGCTTCAGAAGTCCCCGTAGTCTTTCACGGTCTCAATAACATTTAAAATTCAAAAGTCCAAAGCCTCTTCTGAGATTCGATCTCTTAAAGGTAACCCCCTGTAAAATCAAAATGCAAATTATAGATTCCCAGCATAGGATGGCACAGGATATACATTACCATTCTAGAAGGTAGAGAAGCCGGCATGGTGGGGGAACTCTGGGCCAGAGCAAGACTGGAACACAGCAGAGCAGGACTCCAAGTCCTGCATCTCCATGTCTGATGTTGAAGAGCTCTTCAGATATCCCCTCCTTCCAGCTGTGTTGGCTACAACACACGTCTCCTTCTTGGGCTGGTTCCAAGCCTGGCCTGCTGCTCTTCCTGGCAGCCATCCCATGGCTCTGGCATCTCCAACATCTAGATGGCTTTGGAGAAGGCAACCCAGGTTCCACCTTCATGGCTTCAGGCAATGGCCTCTCTGGGCCACCATGCCTGGCTAAACATGGGTTTTGGGAGACACAAAATTCAGGTCACCATGCTTGTGAAACAGGCATTTTACACATTGAGCCATCCCCTCAGCCTCCTCATGTGGTGCTGAACCCACTGAGCTCCCCAGCCTCCTCACCTGGTGCTGAACCCACTGAGATCCCCAGCTTCCTCACCTGGTGCTGTACCCACTGAGATCCCCAGCTTCCTCACCTGGTGCTGTACCCACTGAGATCCCCAGCCTCCTCACATGGTACTGTTGTTTATGTTCTGTCCCAGGGTGTGGACCACAGCCAGGGGCAGGGACTAGGCTAACACTTAGCCATGGGACTGCATACCACCCTCTCATGTGTTTTGTTTTGTGGTGTGAGGAACCGCAATGCTGTGCTGTGCTGCATACACTCTCTCCTCCTCCTGAAGTCTTGGCTTCTTCCAGGTCAGACAGAATGACTGTAATGGACAGAGTGGAGACTTCCATGGTTGGCGTCTCTCTCTCTCTCTCCCCCTTTCCCTGTGTATGTGTGTACATGTGTGTATGTGTTAGACTCTGTGTCCTTAGAACCAGGAGTTAACAGTAACCATGGCTAGCGTCATTGTTAACTTGACACACCTGGGAAGAGGAAACCTCGGTTGATGGATTGCCTCCATCAGACTAGTCAGCAGCCACATCTGCAGGTCATTTTCTTGATTGCTGATTGATACTAGGGAGGATCCAGTCCACTAAGGGCAGTTCCATCCCTAGGCAGGTGGTCCTGGGCTATGTAAACAAGCGAGCTGAACACGAGGCTCGGAACAAGCCAGTGAGCAGCCCTTCTCTGTGGTGTCTGCTTCAGGTCCTGTCTTCAGGTTCCTGCCTTAGGCTTCACCTGAGGACAGGCTGTAACTGTCAGTCAAAATTAACCCTCTCCTCCCCAAGTTGCCTGTCGGTCCCTGTTTAGCACAGCAACAGAGAACTAAGGGAAGTGGAAGCCCCTTTCTCCACCCAGGCCACCAGGAGAACAAATATTAAAGCCCTCGCCCCACTATGCAGCCTTGCTGTAAAGCCCACACACATCTTATTTCTCTGCACCCCTCCTTCTGCACCAGCCCTGAACCTGTCAGGGTTCTGGGCCTTTGCACACTGGAGTGAGTGAAAATCAGGACTAGATCTCTGTTATGTTAGTTACGCTGCTCGTGGCTGTGACAGAAATAGGCAACCAGCAACCTAGTGGAAAGGAAGGAGCTCGTTTTGGCTCCTGGTTTCAGGAGGAAAACAGTCCAAGAGAGGAGAAAGCACAGAATTGCGAGGCCTCTGTCACATTGTATCCAGAGTCAGGAAGCAAAGGAAGATAAAAGCCTTCCCTGTTTCACTTTGTCTAGGACCCCATGGGATGGAGCCACCACACCCAGGTCTTCCCTCCACAGTTGACTCTCTCAGAAAACATCTCCATAGACATGCCCAGGTGTGTCTCCTAGGTAATTCCCATCAAGTCTTTGAAAAATATCATTACATTCATTCATTCATTCATTCATTCATTCATTCATTCATTTGTGTGCATGAACCTCTGTGAGGCAACTTGAGGGAATCAGTTCTCTCCTTCCACCATGGGTCCTGGAGAGTGAACTCAGGTCATCAGGCCTGGCAGCAAGTGCCTTGCCTGCTGGCTGACCCTCTCAATCCAGTCCTCATAGTGAAGTTTGCTTATTACAACCAGAGGTTCACGTGCAAGCAGACTGTGGCTTCCAGGGGTTGGACAATGGCCCAGAGGAGACACAACATCTCTGAGGCAGTCACTGAGAAAGCCCTCGTGTGGCCCACACCAGCAACCCGAGGGGCACCCTGTACCCCAGAGCTGGAGAGGCTCCACCTCCTCCTCACCCCTGCTGACTTCTGCAGAGCAGTGTGAGGCTGACACTTTCATCCGGAAAGCAGAGTTCCAGCAGGGCTTTAAGCTGCGTTAAGCTGGGACAGTGTGTGAAGCAGTCTTGGACTCTGGGTGGGGAGGTGAGGGTTGGACACTCGAGGTGTGGATTGTAAAGGGACCCTCCCCCTTCTCTTCCTGCGCACATTTGAAGGCGCGTAGACCCAGAATATTCTCATTTGCTTTTTCTCTCCCTCCCCACCTCCTCCTCTCTTGTCTCTCTCCCCCACTTCTACAGTTGTCTCCCCTGGCTCTTCAGTGAGACATGCTCTGTGGTCTCTCCTTTCTTTTCCTTTAGTTTCTGAAGGAATGCTAGACAGAGCTGGCAGCTAGTGCAGGGGGGCTTTTCAGCACCTCCTACTCTCACAGCTGGGGGTGAGATGGGGGAGTCCTCACAAAGCCCAGCAGGACCCAGGGGTCCAGAGTGCCCCTCCCCAAAAGCCCCCATTCTTCCTAGAGTTTACCAGACCCAGCTCTACTTCTCCTTTTCAGTCCAGCTTTTGTTTAATAGGAAGTGTCTGGGGAGGTGGATCAGTGGGTAAGAGTGCTTGCCAAGAAAGCTCAGGGCCTGAGTCAGCTTCCCAAAACCCGGGTTAAAACCTAGAGATGGTCGGGTGCATAGGAGCAAAGACTGGAGGATTGCAGAGAATGAAGAGTGCACCACCAGCCTCGCTCCAGATTCAGGCATACATACACACATACACAAATGTATATACACAATACACATACACACCCATACTCACACATGCTCACTCACACATACACACACATATAAACACATAGCACACACATAACATGTATACACATAAATACACATACATGCATACATACACACACATACTCACATACATAAACATATACACAATACACATATACACACATGCTCACTCACACATACACACATATAAATACATAGCACACACATACATACACATACACCACATATTATACACACACATAGAAACATATAACATACACACACAAACATATAATACACATACATACAAACATATAACACACATGTAGAAACATACGCAGATACACATAGAAACATATGACACACACATACACACAAATATATAACACACATATATATACACACATAAAACACATATGCACATATACAAACACATACACACAGACACATGGACACACACAAACACACACACACACAAGAAAGCCCATCACTGTGTGAATTATGTCCCATGACAGTGTGTTTAGTGCAGAGGGGAACAGAGGCTCCCTGTGGCTTTAACAGATGAGGCCTGAGGCTGGATGACCTTGGTGACCTGATGAGAGGTGCTTTAAAGTCCCCAACTGACCCTCTTCTTCCTCTTTCACTCCCCCATCCCCCTCCCTGCCTCCTCCTTTCTCTCCACTTTCATCAATGCCCAACCCTCCCTTCCCCAACCCCAGGAAGATGCTGGAATTTTTTTTTTTTTTTTTTTTGCTGACACAGACTCTGGTTGAAGCCCTCAGGAGCTGCAAAGTCCTGGCCTGGGGCTCTGCCTCCTGCTCCCACCAGCAAGGCGGGTGATGGACTGGCGCTGTGAGGCTTTAGCCATCCAGTTGCAATGACTCTTCAGAGGCCTGCAGGTCAGCACTGCAGCCCTTCCCAAGCCTTCCAGGAACACAGGCTTCCCTGTGTGCCCTCCCAGGCAGCTGTGAGGAACCTTTGTCACCATGGCGATGACCTAGAGGGAGCAAGGTCAGAAAGAGGGGTTCCTATTTGCCCTAGAGCTGACTTCCATGGTGCCTAGTTCTGAGCCAGCCCTTTCCCAGCATCAAGGAGGACCTGGGAGTTGGACACCCACTAGCCTCTTTCCTGGATATGGAAGTCCTACCCCAACCCACCTGATTCTTTGTCTCTTCAGTTCTGAGCCCCTGCACAGACTGGTTGCATTCATTAAACTCACTTTGGGGTCATTTTTTACCCTCTAAAATGCTTTAGTAACAGAGTGAGTCTGGCATCCTGCTCCCTGCTCCACAGACTGAGTCACATCCACCGTTTCATTGTTCCCAGGGCTGTGCTGGCTTTAATTAGAATATTTTTATTTTCCCTAGTAGACAGAGAGAGAGGGTAGTGGGCTCAGGGGCCAGGTCCCTAGCCATTGGATGGAGCAGCCAGCAGGAGAGGAGGGAGTCCTGTCTACACTGTCTGTGAGGCCTCTGCTTCTCCCTACCCTCTATCCTCAGTCTGTCTAGATGTTAAAACTGGTGAGAGCCCAGTGGGAGCCTCCTTTGAAGAGGACAGACAAATGCAGCCTCACACACTGCAGCTTTTGTGACCCTGTGAACTCACAGACAAGTGGACTGAAGTTCAAACGCAGTGATCCAAGGGGCTTCCGTGGAGAGGCCAAGGGACAGGAGCCCCATTTCATCCTGAGCTGGGAGCCTGGAAGCACAATGGTTAGAGATGCACTCGCTGCACGGCAGAGGTGAGGTCCAGAACAGGGGAGGAAGATCAGCTAGTGAAGTGTTTGCTGCCCATTATGAGAAGCCAAGCCTCCTGCCCCCCACACAGAGAGCCAGGTGTGGTGGACACACATCTGTAACCCCAGGTCGCAGTTCAGTTGAAAGACACTGACTCAAAACAAAACAAAACAAAAACAAGATACAATGTCACTCTCTGGCCCTCACATGCAGTCTCTGCTATGTGCACACAGGCACACCCGTAAGCACACCACATAGGAAGAACAAAGAAGCATTATTTGATATTTAAAGTGGGCTGTTTTCTCTCTCCAGCTGCAGCAACCACAGGGGGTTCTTTAGAGTGCTGCCTTTGACCCCGGCAGCCATCCAGATCCTACTCTGGCTGGTGTGGGAAACGCTAATGGAAGCTCTTAGAAAATGCCTTCAAATCAGGTTTCTTGCCCACCACTCTGCTCTCTGGGGACCAATGACAGCAGAGTGGCTGGCCAGGAGGGGTGTGTGTGTGTGTGTGTGTGTGTGTGTGTGTGTGTGTGTGTGTGTCTGGAACCAAGTCGCTAATGGCCACATCTAAGGTGAGCATAACACACCTTCCCTGGAGGGGTGTGGTGATTACAGACCTCACTTCCAGGCAAATGTTAGTGGAGGTGATTCTGGATTCTGAAAACCCCTCCCAGAGGGCCTGTGTGAAGAAGATGTCAGAACTGGATGGACCTGCAAAGGCTGAACTTTCCTACAGGGTGATGTTAGCCGGGTCTTTGGTGATAGGCTTAGCCCGCCACACTGCAAGCCTCAGGGAGACTTAGATGCAGGCTCTACTCACACAGATACTTTGTAGGTTAGTATCTGCCACCCACACAGACGCTGAGTCCTGCTGTCCGTCCACAGCTACTTGGGGTCCTCTCTGCCTCCTTAGCCACCCTGCTGTGCAAGCACACATTCTAGAGCCAGCTGACCTGGTTCAAATCTTGTGTCATCCACTTACCTGCTGGGTGATTTCAGGTGGGTGTCTTCCCCTCTCTGAGCTCTAGTTTGATTGTCTGTAAGGTGAAGACAAAGTGTTGCACATGATCCTTGTCAAATTTAGTGAGTTTGTATGGATGGTGTGTGTGTGTGTGTGTGTGTGTGTGTGTGTGTGCATGTGTGTACATATGGGATGTGTGTGTATGTAGCACACCTGTGCATGTACCTGTGGTCCACCAGTGTGCGTGTGTTCATGTACACATGTGTGGTAGTCACTTTATTATTTTTATTAATATGTCATTAATAAATTAACTATGTCAGTTAGTACTTCCTCCTTCCCCCAGCTCTATTAAGTCTGACAAACGCCATACCCTTGAGAGAACCACAGATCAGCTGTCCTTGTCCTCCCTACAGTGCTTCTTCCTCCAGAGGGGAGCACAGATCTTCTCTGCCACATTGAACCTCTTTGACTTTTTGGGAGCCTCAGATCCATGGAATCTGGCTCGGTATAACAATGGCTTGCTTTCTCCTTTTCATTGCTAAATAGTATTCCATTGTATGTCCAACTCTATCCACCCACCAAATGTGGACATTTGGATTGTTTCCCCTACAAGACTTTTTGTCTGCTTATGTTTTCATTCATCTGGGGCAAATATTCCATAGATTCGCTGGGCAGACAGAAGCTGGCGAACAATTTTCTAAAGCGCCTGTGGCGTGCTTGTTTCTTCAATCTCTTTATAAAGATCATTCACAGAGGCCTCTGAGCACTGTGTGGAGATGCTGCATGTGAGAAGTGGCTCGGCTGTCTGTTGTCATCCTTCTCGGCCCTTGGTCTCTGGCAGGGGATTGGCTCCAGGTGACTATGCTCACAAACCCATGTCTCTGTGAAGCAGCATGGTGACCACACATGGCAGTGTGTCCTGCCTTCCTCGTGGAGCTCCTGGATGGTCTTTAAAGCCTAGCTCACTGTAGCAGCTGCATATGAATTTCTGGTGGGTTGGATCTGAGATTGCAGAACCTGGATAAGGAAGCCAATCTTGCTTCCGCTCCCAGGAAATTCAGGCCAGAGGTTGATGGGGCCGGAAAGGTGGAGGGTTTGGTCTCAAGGACACTGACATGGTACCATCACAGTGTCATGAGCCCAACATATAGACACTGAGCTGGGGTCATCCACATGGAGCTGACACTCCCCACAGACCCCAGGGCCTGTCCCTCCCTGCTCTGAGAGTCCATTCAAGTAACCATCACCCTTGCTCACCCTAAGACCAGAGAGGGCTGAAGAACAAGGTCCCCATAAAACACCCCACTTAGCCATCCCTGGCTGGCTCATCCCCCTCCCTGCCCAGCCGGACTTGGCAGGGACGGGCATTCTAAATGGATTCTGCGCCTGCTCCTGCTGATGCTGCAGTCTTCAGGATGCTGTAATTAAGACTCGGTCCACAGCCCAGATGGAAGCAACCGATTCCTAGGGAGTGGACTACGGCTGTGGCAAGACGCGGCTTTGAAGCCTGCGTGTGAGTTCTCGGTCCTGAAGCCCCTGAGCTTGGAGGCTTTGCCGGCTGGGACTTCTGGGCTAGCAGAATTCCTCCTTCTCCTCAATTCACAGAAGACCTGGCTTCACACACAGACCCTCGTTGGACTTCCAGCTCCATCGGAGTGACCTTTGACATGCTGCCATCCTTCTGAACCTCAGTATTCTCGTCTGAAAAGAGGAGAAATTATGCATATTTGGGGCATGGTCACACTGAATCCACAGTTGAACCCCTCACGATTCTTAGACACCCCCCCCCCATTTCCCGTCCTAAACTTGAGCTGGACCATGGCTATGTGTCCCCGTCAAATGCCTGGGAGGACGGCTTGGCTCTGTGCTTCTGCCACCTAGTTGCCTAGGTTTCCAAAGTAGCAATCCAGGTGCAGCGCTCCTTTAAGAGGTGGGGTCTCAGAGGAGGTTCTTAGGTCAGGGCTTGGACAAAGAAGGGATGCCTCGAGTCTCTCTTGGCTTCCTGTGTGGTTACTCTTGTCTTCTCTCATAGGCTCCAACTGCCATTTAGCACCAAGCACAATTTACCTTCACCACACCCCTCACAAGAACAAACCCATGTGTTTGCCTTTATCTGACCTCAGACTTTGAACTTCTATGAGCTAAATAAACCTCTTTATAGTATAAATTAAGCGGTCCCGAGTATTTTGTTAGTGTGGTGAAAACCCTACAGCCCTAGAAGAAAAGTCCAAGTCTCTCTGTCCCTTCTTCGCTCCCATTGCCTAGAATGTAGCTGTGGTCCGGGAACTCTAGTGGCTCAATGGGGCTCTGGGGAGAAAGTCATGTGCTCTGGATGGCTATGCCTGAGGACCACCTGTCCCTGAGCTCAGCTCCCCCGTTTCTGAAGCTCTTGATACATTCTTGATACATTGTCTTTGCTCCAGTGTTCCTTGCTCCCTGCTGTTACCAGGATTGAGTTCATTCCAGTAATGACTAGAGTGGGCTGCCCGGCATGTCTCTCTCCCTAGGTATTGACATTATGTTACAGGTAAGAGCAGAGGAGTTGCTGAGCTGGGGCTGTGCGATCTTCAGCTCCTCATGATCTCTAAAATGGTAGAACAGAAGGGGATTCTGAAAGGGCTGACATAGCTATGTGGTGTCTCCCAGGGACTCTGGGTTTGGGGATCTGTTCCCCCAAGAAGCTGGCCCCACATCTCCTCTGTTGAGACTCTGAGAACCACCCCAGCCTTAATCTCTATCCCCCAGTTTGGAGCCACAGCCTGGACACCTTGAGTTTTGCTTTGTCACCTGCACAGATAGCGGTGCCGATGAACTGGCCAGATGGCCCTTTCTGCCTTCTTTTATCCAGGAATTAAGGGGCAGCTGGCCCAGTGCCAGCCAGGGGCAGCTGGAGGACAAGGAGCCTGCTGGCCAACTCTGGCTCCTTCGGAGAAGAGAATTGCTTTCTGTGCCCAAGGTGCCACCAGCACAGGCGATGACAATGGTGTCATTATGGACTGCTCTGCCTGGTCTTTCCAGGCAGTCCTCCTTGGATCCTGCTGTGACTGGTCCATTTCAAGGTGTGCAAACAAGTCTACACAAAGGTCATACCTTGCTCAGGGTCACAGTCTCTGCTCCCCCCCCCCCTCATGCGTGTGTGTCCTCTCCTGTCCCTATGGAGCTCTCTGCTGTAAGCAGCACTTGGAGTGGGCGCTAATGGCCACACCATCATTGCCGCAGGAGGCGAGCTCCTGAGCTGCTGTCCTCAGAAACCCTGACTTGTTCTTCCACAAACGTTTTCCTCCTGAAGAGAAAAGGCTCTCTGTAAGTATAAATTTTTTGCAACCTACTTTTAATAAGGGTTCGACCTCTCTAGTAGTGGAAGAGAAAAGTTATTAGGATATTGGGGAAGTGGGCCTGTTCGGTGATATTTGCATGGGAGGGGGCAAGCTCGATCTTCTTTCTCAGCAATTCAGTCCCATAGCAAACACCAAATACAACTCAGCAGCTCCAGACTAGTCCTCCAGACAGGCAGACACACCAGGCACGAACCCGCAGCTGTAGGTCAATCCCGAAGAAACCTAAAGGCTCACCAACCAGCCTGAGGCAAGGCTACAGAGGCAGCAAGCTGCCCCCAGGAACCTCAGGAACAGTTCTTGGGTAAGCTTCTCTCTATGGTAGCGTTTCCGCAAGTTGAGCTCAACAACGCTGTGTAAGGCAAACCAATAGATGCATGTCATTAGCAAAGAACAGTGAGGCAGAGGCAAACCAAACAGTGGGAGTTCTCGTCTCCCACTATCTGTGGAGTCGCATTTATACTCCTTCAAGTGTCCTTCCGAGTGTCTGCTATATGTAAACATCCTTTCACCTGTGTCTGATTTAGCAAGGCATCCTTTTCACCTAGCAAAACATCGTTTTACATAACTAACTTTCCAAAGAAACTAGAAGTTTCCACTTCAGCCTGCTAGTCCCTTTGAGCGTCAAAGTGGTCCGCACTCCTCTAGCAGAGCCGTGGCATGGAAGGCAAGCCTCCACCTGGCCACACAAGGCTCACTGATGACTGTGCAAAGAGCCATCCCATGGACTGGCCAGGCTGAGGATCCACAGATAGAGCATGGCGGACGGGGTGAACTGACAGTCCAGTCTCAGCAGCACCAAGTGAGCTCCCTGCTCATGCCTTCCCCAGATCCTTCCATTCTTCCTTCTGTGTGCAAAATCCCTACCCCAGGAGCAGACTGAAGGCTCTGATGCATCCAGAAGCAAACAGTTTTAGGGTTGGGACAACTCAAGTTTAGGTGACCATTCCAGGCAAGCTACGTCACTTCTCCAGGACAGACACTGTCTTTCCTGCCCCTATCAACCTGGCGCTGGAGAGAGGAGAGATCCAGAGAGGAGAGATGCAGAAGCCCTGGACAGTGCCTGTCAGCAGGAGTGACTACACTTCCCAATCCTTCCTCTAAGGCCTTTTCATTCTCATGCTTTCGTTTTTTTCACTTCCCAAGATGGGCTGTGGACCTTACCTGCTCCCTCTATCCCACACTGTGACTTAGCCAGGACAGTCTCCCTGACATGTTTCTCCTGAAATGTAAGCATCTTTGTGTTTGTAAGCACTGTGCATCCCCACATGTGTCCTGGGGCTGGGGCAGGGAGATTGCTCCCAGACTGAATGATTACAGAATATGTCAACTTGGGCCTCCACGGTGGCGACCCCAGGCTGTTCCAGGTTGCCTCCCCAGCATACCCCGAAGTCATGCAAAAGTTAACCAGTGTCTCCTGCTCTACCTTGTCTGAGTGACCCCTGTGTCAAACCTTCTGCTGGGGCCCTTTCTGAAAAGCTAGAGGTTCGACGGTTAGGTGAACTGGTGCCCCCAGCACAGAAGCACTCTGCCTGCTCTGAGCCTCGCTGTTCCTAAGATACGATGTGGGAGTACGTGGGGTTGGGGGGTTTAGCTTAGCCAAAAGACAACATCGGGAAGAGCCTCGGAGCCTGGGTTCGAATCCCAGATCTGCCCTCCAGTTCTCTGTCATCAGAAACAGGTCCCTGCTTTCTCGTCTCTACAATGGATCTGAGGACCCTGCGTGTGGTATGTCACAGGAAATTAAGAAGACCACGACTGGAAACTCAGCAGCGGCTCGCTGCCAATACACACCGATTCTTACTAGTGTGACTATGAATGTTGATGGCAGTCACCATGGCAACAGCCATCCCTAAGTTTCCCCATGCCTGATAGTCACAGAGCCCCACTGTCCTGGTGACATGGTTGATTGATTGGCCACCTGTTTGATTGATTGCTGTTATTTTTGCCCCTCCATTTTGACATCCCGCCGTTAGTAGAGCTGATGTATCAGGGTTTATAGAAAAGGAACAGGGTCCCTGTATTCCCTTTAAGGGCATGGGCCCGATGACCTCACTGCCCTCTGCTAGTGCCTACCTCCCAGTGAGCAAGCCCCTCCCAGCAGCAACATCATCTGGGTACCCAGCAGCCTTCAGAGGCCTTTTAAATTCTAAGCCACCGCAAGAAGACAAAGACGAGTGTGTGCTCATTCTAACCTGAGCAGCCACATCTGGGAGGGCACCTAGGGCAAACAGTTGAGTTCTTCCAACTGCAAGCCAGATTTCAAGCTCAGGTAAAGAAGGGACCTTATGGTCCTGCGTGTTATGTTAAAGCAGATGAAATTGTCATTTTATCAATACTATTGGTTACGTTTGTTCTGCCTTGTGACCGACAAGTCTGAGAATGGCTTCAGGTATGGATGGATCCAGTTGTTCAGATAGTGTCGGAAATCTGTTTCTCCAGTGTTCGGATACTGTTTCTCCACACACTCCAGCCCTCCTATGGGTGTGTCTGCCTCAGATAGTGTCTTCCCACAGGCTGGGGTAAGGATGACCTCTGTCTGCTCCTACCATCTGCAGCTTAGGACAGAAAGCAAGATGCTTGCCCAACCATCCCAGTGGGAGAGCTGAGCAGGGTTATCCATTCATCCATCCGTCCATCTGTCTGTCCATCCATCCATCCATCCATCCATCCATCCATCCATCCATTCATTCATCCATCCATTCACTCACTCATTTTGAGACAGGGTCTTACCATGTGACCAGACTAACCTGAAGCTTTCTATGTAGCCTAGGGGGGCCCTCCTACCTGTCTGACCCTGCACTAAGAATGGGTGTGTCCGGCTTTTACTGCCTAAAAGCTCACTTCCCTATGGAACAATCATGGCTACAACGCTCTGACTGGCAATTTTCCCATTGCATGCCGCAGCCCTCAATCTCAGCCAAGGGGACAAAGCAAATTCTTCCCTGGGGAGTTGGGTAGAGTCTGAGGGATCCTCAGATAACCAAAGCAAAACTCCAAGACTGCCTTCCCTTGCTGCAAGGAACAGGAAGGAAGAATACCTTGTGGAATTTCACTGTCACAGTTTCCTCCCTTTATTCACACACACACACACACACACACACACACACACACACACATATAGTCATATATGTATATATATATCCTTTCCATATATATACACATACTTTCCATATATATATATATACTTTCCACATTTATATATATCCTTTCCATATATATATGTGTGTGTATAGTATATATATCCTTTCCATATATATATCCTTTCCACATATATGTGTTTGTATGTATATATAATTATATGTGTGTATATATATATAATATTCTTTCCACATTTTATATATCCTTCCCACATTTTATAAATTTCTAGAATAAACATGAGTTTTTTTAATTATTAAAAGGAAACCCAAGGGTACTGGGGATGAAACTTGGACACAGATGTGCCCTGGCTTTAACCCAGGCTGCTAATGGCTTTCTGTGTTGTCCCTTCCGCATACAGTGTGCACTTTAGCCACAGTCAAAATGCTGTGAACCCGAGGAGCGCGTGATGATGCGATTCCGGGCTCCGAGCGGCCCCTCAAGGTCCCAGCTTGTTGTTTGCCTTCTCGGGGCATTTGCTGTGACATCAGACTCCCATGAGCTTCTCTCTGGAAGCAGCGGTGCTCATCTGTCTCTGTTCGAACTGCGGTGAGGTTCATGAGACATTGCAGACGCCAAGTCCCCTCCTTAACAGACACACCACACCTTTCCCACGACGTCCCTGTCTCTGTCTCTGTCATCTTTCCAGCGCTGTGAGGAGACTCCACAACCATCCTGCAGCACGGTCCACAGAGGATCAGCCTTCTCAGAGCAACAGCAGGAGGCTAACTAGGCAGCCTTAGTGCGTGCCCAACGAGGGGGGCTTCACGGCCCACGTTAAACCTTTGCAGTGCACTGCGCACGCTCTGATCAATTCCCCTTCCAGGAATTTATTCTGAGATAAAAGTTAATCAGATATCACACACGCACATAATACTCATCCCAAGGTCACTTATAAAGGTGAAAACTTGAAAATAACCCAAATGCGTAACCAAGGAGACGGTGTCGCAAACCACACAGCAGCCGGCAGATAGTTGTGCGGCTATTTAAATGAACAGAAAATGCCTTTGTCGTCAGAAAGATGGGGAGGGCGCTGGGAGTGGAGGTGGGCGCTGATTTGAAAACTGAAGCACAGGCCTGTAGGGATGATTCTTGGTTTATTCGCACCCCACGCTTTTGCCCTCAGGGTATTTCTGCCAGCTCGGGTTCCCAGGATTCCTTGTGGGCTCCGAGCTCTGCTGCAAACCAATGCTCTGTGCTCCAAACTGCTCTTTCCTGTTGCCTGTGGCTGGCAGCTCTCCTGGGCTTCTGGCTTGCTGAGGACTTGATCTGTCTAACCGGCCTGAGGGAGTAGGTGGATGATGTGAGCCCACCAGCTCCTCTGAGAGATGGATTTCTTCTGTGTACCACAGACCATTTCGAGACCAATTCGGACGTTCTTTATCCCACTTCTTTGGCTGGAGGAAGTTGTCACACTGGCGTGGCATCCAGTCCTGGAAGCTGGGACAGAGGTGTCCAGGTGCTCGGCTGCTCTGACCCCCACCACTGCGGTGAAATTCCTACATCCAGGTTGAGGAGTCTCCTCCCAGGCTACCCAACGTGCCACCATGCTCCAGGAGGTCTGGGGGACCCAAATGTGACGTCTTGGTGTTGCTGGTGGTCCTGTCTAGACTGTGTGCCCCGGGTTCTTCGTGTTTCAAATGAAAGAATTAGAGAAGAAACAGCAAAGAACCTCTGTGGTTTTACTTAAGGAGATAGTAAAAGGGCTGGAGAGATTGCTCAGCCATTTGGAGCACAGACACGGTTCCGGATGCGTCCCAGGATGTGTTTGGCCACAAAGGGGGCGTTCCCAGGGGTTGCTAAGGGAGGAGTGACTTGCTGCATTGTTTAAAGTAGGCTGTGTGCTACTGGGCTGGAGGCAGGTGGGTTTCCTGATGGGTAACTCACCCTATCCTTGCCTGCCTCTTTGGAACAGGAGTCTGTCTATGGGCCAACATCCTATGCGTCCTCTGCCAGCCTCAGCGATCTCTGTGGTTCGCAACCACCGTGATCTTATTGCCTCCATCTTGTGTGTGGCGAAGCAGGTCCAGAGAGACACCCTTGTTTGTCTGAGCTTTTTCCGGCATGCAAAGAAGTCTGAATTTAGAGCTGGTCAGTCATGAACCACATTCCAAAAATGCAAGAAGGAAGGAGTGTGAAGGAGCCTGGAGGGGAAACTAGGCAGGCAGCTGGCTCCCCGCTGGGCTGCCTGTGGTTGAGGCAGGTCATGCTGTCTGAGGGAGATGCAGGAATCAGACCTTTGAGAAATGGAGCGTGTGTCTGAAGAGTTGGAAAACCATCTGAGGTGGCACGTCCAGACCACAGACCCAGGGAATCTAGTCCTCTGGAGAGACAGGCCCTGGTCCACAGTATTAATAATATTTATAGGTTGTAGTGCACCATTTTTTTAAAAGCCTTTTCTGGTTTTTGGTTGGTTGGGGATTTGAGTTTCAGCCTGTGACTAAGGTCCAGGAGTGACACGTTTACAGAGGCAGTAGCGACAAGGGTTTTGAAAGTAAAGCAGCGGGGCTGGGGATTTAGCTCAGTGGTAGAGCGCTTGCCTAGGAAGTGCAAGGCCCCGGGTTTGGTCCCCAGCTCCGGAAAAAAGAACCAAAAAAAAAAAAAAAAAAAAAAAAAAGAAAGTAAAGCAGCACAAATCACTCCTAGATACAAGGGCAGTAAGAAAATTCAACTCATTCTAAGCCTCTGTATCAAGGGGCCTTGGAGAGAAGCCATGAATGAGAGCTGGAGGGAGAGTGATCCAGGACTGGGGAAGGCTGGCAGAGTGGGAACACAGGCAGCAACCAAGGAACTGTCAGAACCATGAGGACACCAGAAAACCACCGAGGAAGCCTGGCAACCATTAAACACTCAGTAAAACCACACAGTTTTGCCTTATGATAAGAACATGTAAAGTGCTGTCTTTTGGTATGAGGATGTGACTTGGGGATGCACCAGGCTATGGTTCCATCAACAACACTGCAAAATGGGGGAGGGGCTGACTCCCTCTTGCTATACCAAAATAGAGAACACATTTTATGTTAGAGTCGCCTGGCTGAACAGTAGGCAATGGCCACCCAAATTACTGACTTCACTCTTGCTGTGCTGAGTGTATATGTGTGCATATGTATATGGGTGCTTATGTCTACATGTATGTGTATGTGTATATATGTAGCTGTGCATAAGCATCTGTATACACATTTATGTGTGTATATATGTATGTGTGCATATGTTTATAAGCATTTGTGTATATGTGTGCATACATGAATATGCATGTTTATGTGTATATGTGTATGTGTGCATATATGTATATGTATATAAGCATCTGTGTGAATGTTTGTGTATATGTGTATTGAGCATATATGTGTATAATATATACATGCATGTGCATGTGTATATGTATGTATAAACATATATATAAGTGCATGTATATGTATGTGTATATGTTCATGTAGCATATATGTATGTGTATAAGTGTATATCTATATGTATACATGTATATATGTGTATTGAATAAGCAGCTGTGTGTATATGTGTATGTGAGCATATACGTATGTATATAAGTGTATATGTATTATGTGTGCATATATGTGTATATGTGCGTAACCATCTGTGTGGATATCTATGTGCATTCATCTATGTGTATATATATGTATATGTGTGTATGTGTACATATACTTACATATATCATATGTACACACATATGTATACATAGATGTAGCTTTTTGCAATCACAAGCAAACCTCCTGTGTTCTGACTTCCCTTTTATCCTGAGTGGAAATCTAAAGGAGATCCAGGTTCTCTCTAGGAGACAACAACCTTACGCAACCTTGCAGACTAGTGGTAAGGCCAGCACCAACCAGCTCCAGACTCCTCTCATCCCTAGTCTGCTGCCCTAAGGCCAAGGCTGTGCCAGGCGATCCTAAGGCTGTGGCGGCTTCTGGAGGCTCTCACATCAGAACCACTGAAGACAATTTTTTACAGGAATATGGGGTAAAGTTTTGGATTCTAACTGGAGGCCAGCGTGGATACAGGCCTGGGATCTGCCAAAGCAGAGGCAGAGTTTCCCTCCTCCCCATGCCCTCTACCCTTTTCTCTGCCTCCCTCATCATCCATCCCCTCTCAGTCTAGCAGTACTATTCTCTCACCCTCTGTGTGTGTTGTGCTTGCCTTGGTCACTGGTTCTTCCCTGAATGTCTCATGTTCCCTCCACCGAACAACATAGCTAGGAGCTGAAAGTCAGGCAGAGCTCACATCCCCTGACTTCCCCGTGCCTGGCTACTCAGCTCTCCCAGACCCACAGTTAGCCTATAGTGTTTCCTCCTTTGTCTTTGGTGACCTGGAGCTTCCCACCTTCTACAAATGGCCACTGCTCAGCCTGCATCCTGTTCCTCTCGAGGCTGCAGAATGGGGCACCAAGCCCGTCACTTGCAAAGCCCACCCCTCTTCCTGGACATTAAGTCATTTTGTTAGAATCGTGGCCTTTTATGTAAAGATATCAGTTAGCTTCCAAATCCATCCTTTCTAAGTCAGATGGGAGGCTTACAGCAGAGGCATGGCGGTGGCTTAAGTGTTTCTTCAAAGCGTCATCCTGTCCCCTTTCCTCCACGGCACAGCTGTTGATAATTGGAACTTACCCCGCAAAGGCAGCCTGGGCATGCCTGCCCTGAGTGTGACTGCCCAATATACTGGCTAATTTTCTATCAACTTAACACAGGCTAGAGTCGTCAGAGAGGAGGAAGCCTCAATGGAGGAAATGACTCCATAAAATCCAGCCATACATAAGCCCGTAGAGTATTTTCTTTTCTTTTTCTTAAAAAAAAAGATTTATTTTATTTATTTAATGTATACAAGTGGGGTTGGGGATTTAGCTCAGTGGTAGAGCGCTTACCTAGCAAGCGCAAGGCCCTGGGTTCGGTCCTCAGCTCCAAAAAAAAAAAAAAAAAATGTATACAAGTACATATAGATAAAACATGAAAACCCTGTGTCTGTCTTCAGACACACTAGAAGAGGGCATCAGATCCCATTACAGATGGTTGTGAGCCCCCATGTGGTTGCTGGGATTTGAACTCAGGACCTCTGGAAGAGCAGTCAGTGCTCTTAACCACTGAGCCATCTCTCCAGCTCTAGTGTATTTTCTTAATTAGTGATCGATGGGGGGGCAGTACATTGTAGGTGGAACCAGCCCTGGGCTGGAGGTCCTGGATTCTATAAGAAAGCAGGCTGAGCAAGCCATAGGGAAGCAAGGCAGTAAGCAGCACCCTCCACGGCCTCTGCAGCAGCTCCTGCCTCCAGGTTCCTGCCCTGCTTGAGTTCCTGTCCTGACCTCCTTTGGTGATGAACAGGGATGTAGAAGTGTGAGCCGAATTAACCCTTTCTTCCCCACGTTGCTCTGGTCATAGTATTTCATTGCAGCAGTAGTGACCTCAACCAAGACTCACGGCTTTCTTCTAACCCTTCCACGGACTTGTCGTTCTCACTGAAGCATCATCTTGCTCACGTGACTACGGCCTTCTTTTTTTTTTTTTTTTTTTTTTTTTTTCGGAGCTGGGGACCGAACCCAGGGCCTTCCGCTTGCTAGGCAAGCGCTCTACCACTGAGCTAAATCCCCAACCCCGACTACGGCCTTCTTTTGGGTTCATTGACCTCTGGGTCCTCAGTGCCTGGCACAGCAGAGTCCTAGAGATGTTCAGAAGGAGGGATGGAGAGGGGCTAAGGCTGAGAGGGTTTGCCTCTTATGCTGGCCACCCACATTAACAGAACCTGGAGTGGCTTTGGGTCATTGGTGACTGAACACCAATTAATTAGCCTTAACTCTACAAATTAAAACACACACATGCACATACGCACACACATACACACATGCACACACATACACATACACACATGCACACATATACACATACACACATGTACACACATACGCACACATACACACATACGCACACATACACACATGTACACACATACACATACACATATATACACACTCACACACACATATATACACATGCACACACACATACACACATGCACACGCACACACACACATGCACATGCACACACATATGCATACATACACATGCGCGCACACACACATACACACACACACACACACACACACACAGATCATTTGACCACAAGAAGCAACTCTCCCTGAAACTATCCTAGACCCAAATAAATAAATACAAAGAAGAAGAAAAAGCCTCATTAATCTTTTAAAGAGATCATCCGAGTCTGGGAAAATCCGGATTTTCAGAGAGGCTTCAGGCAGATCAGTGGCCACCAGCCTTTAATGTCTTGAATCTCTGTTAATCCACTTGCTGTCCAGGGTGAAACCACCACCCCACCCCACCCCCAGCCCCTGATTAAGCCTCTCCCTGCCTAGGATTATCATAACCATACCCACCATGGAGGTTCCCCCAGCAGCTTCCTCTACAACGGAGGGAGAGAAACACCCAGCCCTGGCCACAGCTGAAGCCTGAAGCTCTGGTTCTCTCCTCTGCCCACACATATTCATGGTGATATGGGAGATGTTCAGGCCACAACTCAGAGATTCATTTGTTCCCTTGAGAAGAAAAATCTCCACTGTGGTCAACTCCTGAGCTTATTCCAGCCTTGCTGGCAAGTTAGATGCCGTACAAAGAAACTCCTCATGCTACAGGCTGATAGATGGCCGAGGATTTTCATTTTGAGTTTTCCTTCCCTTCGCCAGGCACTCTGCAGAGCCACAAGCCTGCCAAAGCTGGCTTAGCACTGGATGTTGCTTTATTTTCCCCGTGAACCTGTAAAATGCAGGTGCTGTTTCAGCCATGACACCAGAAGCTGAAGCTTCCATGGGGGACCCTGCCCAAAGTCACACACACGGCCATGTTGAATATGGGTTCTGTGTCTCCTCTCTCTCTCTCTCTCTCTCTCTCTCTCTCTCTCTCTCTCACACACACACACACACACACACACTTCGGTGTGCATGTGTCCAGCCCCTCCCACACCTGATCCACACCCTTCTGTGCAAAGATGCCTAGAATTCACATAACTCCGTTAAAGTAGTACTACCTTGGACTGGTCCTTCCATCTCTGATCTCCTCCACGACAGAGGTCAGCAAGCCTGATCCAGACCCACCAGGCTGTGAATAAGGCTTTGTTTAAACAGGGTTAGCCACAGGCAAGGACACCCACTTCATAATAAGAGCCCTCTGGAGCCTCAGAGACCCAAAAGAGAGGTGATGTATCCTAAGACCGTTCAAAGCCAGGGGTTAACCTAGAATGACGGGCGTGCTGACTCAGCAGCTGAGACATCTTAAGGTGGGCCCCTCCTCCGTGCCCCTGGCTGATCCAGCGCTGTCACCCAAAGAGCAGAGCTCTCAAACAGATTGTCTGCCCCGTGTCTAGCATGCTGCCTGCTGTTCTGGAAGTAATGTGAAATGAACGAACAAGGCCTAGTCTCCAGGACTGGGAATGCAAGGGCTTATGGGAAAGTCAGGAAGTAAGACAGTCTGTTAGGTGAAACAAAGAACTCAGCCCACAGGGGTAATCCCAGCTTGGGAGGCTCAGCGGGAGGATTACCTTGAGTTTGAAGCTAACCAGGGCTGCACAGCAAGGACTCATCTCAGTAAACCAAGGAAGGGAATGAGAGGGAAAGGAATGGGGATAGAAAGGGAAACAGAAAATCCAGACAGAAAGGGCAGGAAAGGAAGAGGGTGGGGGACATGGGATGAGAGGATATGGGGGGGGTTGTTAATAAGTTCAGAGGATGACTCCAGCTCCAGGATGCTGCTGAAGAGTTTTAAGAGTCAAGTATTGGGCTGGAGAGATGGCTCGGCCATTAAGAGCAGCTCTTCCAGAGGTTCTGAATTCAAATCCCAGCACCTACTTGGTGGCTCACAACCATCTGTAATGGGATCTGATGCCCTCTTCTGGTGTGTCTGAAGACAGCTACAGTGTACTTATATAGAATAAATAAATCTTAAAAAAAAAAAAAAAAGAGCCAAGTGGCCCCAGGAAGTCTTTGATGAGGGCCATTCTGGAGAAGCACTGGACTTCCAGCCTGGCTCTGCTTAGCACAGCACCAATCTCAAGAGAAGAACACTGGCCCCTTGCTCCTTCCCACTGGGTGGGACTGGGTATGTTGGGGGGCAGGCTTTGAAGACCACTCACACCCCAGCTCTGCAGAAGCTATGGAGGACCCACCCTAACTGAGGCGTCTTTGCCATGGCATGTCTCCAGCCACAGAGGGTCTCAGTGGAGGGGGGGGGGGTGTTGTGTTTTATTAAAAGATAAAGAGGGAAGATGTTTGGTGGAGGTGTGGTCAGGTATTGGGGGGAAGAGGGTGCCTCTGCCCGCCCATGCTGAGGCATCCCTTCCCCCTGAAGGACCAGTCACATGATGGTATTGTATAGAATAGAGTTTATTCAGGGCGTGGGGAGGGGAGTTGAGAGGGTAGGAGAGGCAGAGAGAGAGAGGGAAGGAGAGAGGGGGAGGGGGCGGGGGAGGGAGAGAGGAGTAGAGGCTGGCCATGAGCATGTGGAGAGAGAGGGGGAAGAGGAATGGGAGAGAGGTAGAAGGGGTGAGAAGACAGCATAGAGCAAGAAGGCAAGAGAGCGAGAGCGAAAGCGGGAGCGGGAAGAGGGAGCAAGCAGCCTCTTTTATATTGAGTCAGGCACACCTGGCTGTTGCCAGGTAACTGTGGGGGCGGAGCATAGACAAAATGCTTACAGTGGGGAAATGGCCATGGCGATGCCATCTCTTACTCCAGTGGAGTCTGGACTCACATCGCCTAGCATGAGGTCCACGGGAGCTGAGGCAGCCACACCCTGTTCCTCACCACAGCTCCAAGGAGAAAGAAATGGACCAAACTTCCATGCTGGAAGTAATCAGAAGTCATAGTGAACTGTAGCCAGTGATGGTTGCTCCTCTGACCAAACAGTTTATTCTGAGCATCTGTGATTGGTATTAATAAACAATAGTTCTAGAGCTCACCTCTAAGCCGAGAACCCTTCCTTTATCACACTATGCTCAGGAACTGCGAACAAAAATCATGGCATGTGGACACCCACCCTAACCGGAAGGAGCTGGCCACTTGAATCCAGCCCAAAACTTTCCAAAGACTTTGAATTGTTTGTTAATTTCTCGCAGCTCCACCATGGTTTGTGGCCGCATTTGATACTCAAGCTGGTGGGGGTGAGCCCTGGAGAAGGAATGGAGGGAGAGCCACCCCCCTCACCAGCTGCTGAGTGTCTTCAGTGAGTAGCCAGGGGGGGCCCAGTGTCCTAGATTTAAAATCGAGAATGGCAGGGCATTCCGTGTAAACTCCTTTAATACACCCTTCCCAAACCCACATGGCTTCCCATCAGCCATTGCCCTGCACATCACAGGCTCAGAAATGCTGTTTCCCTCGCAATGATTGGCTGAGAACGAGCATGTGACCCAGTATAGTAGGGAAGTCACCTAGGCTCTTTTGAAAGACTAGGTCCATCATCAAGGCCACCCAAAAGCTCACACACTGGGCTGGAGACCTTGCAGAGGACCAAGTTCACTTCCCAGCACCCACATGTGGGGAGGGGAGCAAATTACCTGTGACTCCAGCTTCAGTACGTACAGGCACGCACGCACGCACGCACACGCATGCGCACAATTTTAAAAGCCTCTTAATAAGGAAGGACAGCCCCCACCACCGCCACCAAACTGCATTCCTGTAGCTTGAAGCAGATAGAACCCAGTTGAGAGGGGTCATGTTGCCAGAAGATTGGGGTGGCTAGGCAGGCAGAGTGCAGCCAGGCAGGAATGGAGTTCTTTTGTACCACCCAGTCTCCACCCAAAGGCTGCTTCAGACTTCCTGCCTGGGTCACTCGGCTTCTTCCACTTGACCCCATGGCATTACAATCAAGTCAGCTCTGTTACTGTAAGACAGTAGAGGGCACAGGCACCCTGCCAGGGTGACACAATGGGATCTTCTACCATTGCCCCAGAATCCTCTGCCTCCACTTCCCTCCCCCAAACTGACACATAGTTGAGTCCTACAATGGACACCCCGACAGTCATAGTCATTGAGTAGCCATGGTGGACTGTGCTGAATACCGAGGGATGGAGACCAATCCCTGAAGAAGGAAGAGAGGGCGGTGATGACAGGGTATGAGTGACAGGTAGGAGGGATCACAGGGACTGGCCAAGGCTTTGCCTGCTACTGTGCCTGGGATAATGGTACCATAAAAATGCATGCCCGTTTTAAATTGAGTCAGCTGCTGGTCCCTTTTACTTCCTGCTGTGGGTGGGGCATATCCTGTCATCTGTCAATCCCTTTGCTAGGGCACATAAGTAGTTGACAAGCATGCAGTGTGTCCTTGGAAGGTGCTCCATGGGGGGTGCTCCGGATGGTCCTAACAATGATAACAAAACGGCATGGAGTCACACCGCACAGTATTGTCCCCAGTCACCACCAGCTGTGTGGCCTTCCCTGTCCTCTGAAGACTGTTCACATCTCCTTTCCAAGGAATCACGGGAAATTCCTCGACTCTGATGAAAATGTCAGAAAAAAAGAGGGAGACCTCTGCCCCTAGCTACAACCGTGACTGAGCTTTCTCGTTCCGCGGCTCTGGGGGTGAGGTGGGAGAAGAGAGACAACTGGGGGTGGGGGGGTGGGAGAGAAGGAAGAGAGGGGAGGGAAAAGTTAGAAGAGGCGGGATAGACAGTAGCAGCTCAGAAGGCCCCAGTACAAAACTTTCTGTTACTCGGTGGCTAAAGGCACCATTTTGGAAGCCTCCCGCCGCCCAGATCTCTGAGGCAGGTAGGCAACTTCCTCTGCTGCCAGACAAGAGTGTAGCCTTTGCTCTGACCCTGGCCAGCAGGGGGCGCTCGAACCCCTTTCATTCTGACAGTCCGGGAGGGTATTTAATTTCCTGATTTCTCTTTCCTTCTTTTCCTTTTTTTTTTGTTCTTTTTGCCATTTGTTACTTTCGTGTGTGTGTGTGTGTGTGTGTGTGTGTGTGTGTGTGTGTGTGTGAGAGAGAGAGAGAGAGAGAGAGAAAGAGAGAGAGAGAGAGAGAGAGAGAGAGAGAGAGAGAGAGAGAGAGAGAGAGACTGTGGATACAGTCATAAGGCTAATATGGTCATGCAATGTGGATTTCTTTTATCATACTAGTAATCCAGGCTGGCCTTGAACTTACAAAAATCCTCCTGCCTCAATATCTGAGAGTGCTTGGACTTCAGGTATGAGCTGCCATGCCCTATATAGTTCGTGGGGTGGTTTGTTTTTTGTTTTGTTTTTGTTTTAATCTCTCACTGGCTTTTGCTCTGTTTTTAATCTCATGATGAGGGCACAGACTGTACTGTCCCGGTAGATTAAACAGCTTAATTCGGGATTCCTGGTGTGTCATCAAATAGTTTATTCTGTTTTTGACAAGCTTTGAGCAGGGAGGGATGTGGTTCTGTGGTCATCTGAATGTGTGTGCATCTTTGGAGTTAGTTACAACACTATAGCGGGGCAAAGCGATCTGTAGGAATGCCCTGTGAAGAGACACTCAGAGCCTAGAGCCTGGCCGTTCTGTGTCTCCTTGGTTGAGAAGTGGGCAGAGTGAGGGATGAACACTGAGCACTGGGCTCTGCCATAGTGAAGGCGTGTTCATCCCTGGGAGGTCCAGGCCAGTGGGAATCCTCAATGAATAAGAGCAATTAGTAAGGTAGTACTTGTGAATCATCTCAGCTGGCCAGTCCTGCCAAGAACCGGCTTGTGGCAGAACCCAGCCGCACCAAACATGAGTCTCTGGTTGCTGAGATACATCAGCATGTGGTGCTGGATTACACCAGCTTGAGTTTGTACTGATTTGTAACTGTTTCTCCTTCCTAGGAGGCTGCTGTGTAACAAATAGGCCGAGAAAGGTTAGAGATAAACAGTTAGCAACAATGTGGCTGTGTAGCCAGCCACTTCACTTTGCTGGTCCTAGATGAGCTTTCTTAACCCTCTGGGCTCAGCCAACCAACAGTGGCCTCTTCTCCACCCATCATCTGGGGTCCTTGGACAAACAAACAGACTGGGCAAAGTCTCCTGGTGTGGACAAGGCCAGCAGGATGGAGCCTCTCCTTGCTAAACCCTCCTCGGCCAGGGCCAGCTACATGTGGCAAAGTAGGGCAGTTCATCTTCATTGTGAGTCAGCTGGGTTTGCCTCACCTGGGAGACCTGAATGTGTCTGTGAGGATGTTTCCAGAGTGGAGGGAAAACCTGCCCTAAGTGTGGGTGGCTCCACTGACAGCTCTTGGGCCTTGGGCTAAATAAAACCACAATGAGCTGAGCGCTGGCCTTCATTACTCCTGCTTCCTGCCTGCAGATGCTAAGTGACTCATGCTCCTGCCACCAGGACCTCCTACCATCACGCCATAATGGACTGTGCACCCTCAGACTGTGAGCTAGAATCAACCCTCCCTTCCTGAAGCTGCTTTTGTCAGGTGTTCATAACAGTAACAGGGAAAGTGACTGATTCATAGGGGGAAGGGTGGTACAAGGAGGGGGGGTGTGTGTGCAGTTTAATCCCAAAGCCAAGGGACAAGGGCCATAGACAGAGAAGGTACTGGAGGTCTTTGCTGCTGTGATCCAGTACACAGCAGTGCAGCAGATGGGCTACACAAACAGGCCTGAACGGGCCCCACCTTTTGCTGTTTTCCCAGAACTTTCCCCCAACTCCAGGTCACACCACAGTCTTTCCTGCTTTCTCTCTCAGCTCTTTGCCAAGGGCCAAAAATCTCTGCAGTGTGGCCCTCCAGCTGCTCTGTCTGTCTCAAGAATTCATGCACCAGGACAGCCCACTAACTTCTTCCAATGATGTCCTCAGTGCCTCCAGACCTAGCCAGGCAGATGATGGTGACACGGCTCTGCGGCCCCTTTTAAGGGGACTCCACAACCACTCTGCACTGCCAGGCCCTGCCATGTGTTTTCCTGATCATTGTCAAGCACCTGGTAAGCTTTACACAGTTCGCCTTCCTCACTGTGAGCACCGTCAAGGTGTGGGTTGTTTGCGTGTCAAGACAGACGGTAGCTGATTCATCAGGGTTCATCAGAAAAGACAGAAACTTCTGTCCCTGGATTCTTTCTAAAGGTCTGGGGGCTCAGGATCCTGCACGTGACCCACCCTGTCTGTACTTGGATGGAGTCTCCTTGGCTGCTGCTGATTCAAGTGGCAATGGCGGGATGGAGTCCAAGGGAGGGAGCGGTTGACTGGAAGGTCTCAGGGCCTGTGGATGCAGTAGGGGACTCTGTGGAGTCTTGTCACCTGTGCAGGACACCCTTGCTCAAAGACAACAGAACACATGAGCGTTGCTCATCAGCTGCTTTCAAATCTGCCCTTAAGAAATGAAGGGGCCGGGGTTGGGGATTTGGCTCAGAGGTAGAGCGCTTGCCTAGCAACCGCAAGGCCCTGGGTTTGGTCCCCAGCTCCGAAAAAAGAAAAGAAAAGAAAAAAAAAAGAGGTTTAAAAATAAAGAAAGAGGGGTTGGGGATTTAGCTCAGTGGTAGAGCGCTTGCCTAGGAAGCGCAAGGCCCTGGGTTCGGTCCCCAGCCCCGGAAAAAAAAAAATAAAGAAAGAAAGAAAGAAAGAAAAGAAAAGAAATGAAGGGGCCACTAACCTTGAATGGAAGCTCCCCAGCTCCGTGTCATCGGCAAGTGTCTGAGCCTCTCTGAGCCTTGGTCAACTTATCTATAATGTAGATTCAGTAGTCAACGTTGTCCATCAACTTGACTGGGTTAGAAATGCCCAGGGGGTTGGTAAACCCACTTCTGGGTGCCTCTGTGAGCTATTTCTGGAGACCTTAGATTGACGGTCTGACCCGACTGATGGACTTCATAGAACCATAGGCTGCCATGCCAGGAAGTCAACTGGAGGTGAGTTCTTGGGATCTCTGTCCTTTTCTTACACAGCTCCCTCCTACCCACCAAGAATTAGGGCACCAGCCTCTCCCAGGTTCCCCCAGCCCCTGCTGCCATGTTCTTCTCAAGTGCACAAGCCAAGCAAGTAGGGACTGAACCATCTGAAACCAGAAGGTGCTCACTAAACCCAGTCCTTTCCCCTTTAAGTTCTTTGGGCACCTCGTCTGTCACAGCCACAGTGAGAAATTAACTAATGCAGCAGCCCAGAGGCCCAGCTGTGAGCTCACGCACAGGAAGTTGGGCTCAGAATCCAGCCTTCCTCAAACAGTAGCACCCACCCTTTTAGATACACAGAATAGGGCTCTCTGGACAGTCTAGAGGGGGATGCTGTAGCCTCACTGGGTGTCTCCTGAAGTTATCTAAGGATAGTCAGAGCAAGGCAGATTTCTGCATCCAGGACTCTCAGACTAAGGACCACAGTTCTGAAATCTGCATTGTCATCCTAAGAGTGACAAGAAAGGCTTTCTCTGCTGAAGCAAGAGGAACAATCCCTCTCACCCTCAGTCTCTTGAAGCCCCAGAGCCATATGTGGCAAATGCAAAAATGGCTGTAGTCTTCTGCCCCTCTCAGCACATACCCTCTCCCATCATGGCTCCATCTCTTCCCACTAATACACAGAGTCCAGTCTCTAAAGTCTTTGACCCTGGGCTAGCATTGTCACTTGCGTTTGGCCAATTGAAGATGGCTGAAGCAACTCTGACAGTCCCCAGCTCTGAAGGCAATGGGATGGTGTTCTATCTTGTGTAACACTGGCCAGCCACAGGGGATAAGCCCAGGCTAGCCAGTTAAAGGAGACCAGCCAAGACTGTCCTAGATCAGCTGGTAGATGCTCTGTCCCAAAGCCGAGAGGAAAAAGCCACCTCATGCAACACCCCGACACAGAAACAGGTCCACATGGTCCTGAAGAGCGACCAGCCAACCTACAGTCAGCAACTGAAAGGATTGAGACTGTAAGTTGGGGGATGGTTGTCATGCAGCAGTAGCTAGCTGATACACTGTGTGTAACTAAGAGTGCACCCATGTACCTCATTCCAGAGACAGTGCGTAGGACTTCACACCCCATTATGCCCCTTCTCAGTCCTCACCAAGACTTGCAGAGGGCACAGAGGCTCAGCCAAGCTTATGCCAACTGTGCCTCATGAGTGGCACTCAGTGAAGAGGCCAGGATGAGAACTCAAGCGTACCTGATACCAGAGTCACTTCTTAAATCTGAGAACCATTCTCAGAGTGGAGCCACCTCCCCAGCCTGTGACCCCTGCTTCCCAGAGGTCCTTCTGTAAACATCTGTGGACTTTTGTCCCAAGCCACTCTTCTTAGTTGGCTTGAATCTCCTTCATCTAAAGCCCCACTCAGGGAAACAACTCAGTGGAGCCCCCATAAGATTTAGAGAGGGGGGTTTGTTACACAGTTCTACCAAAGCCATTGAAGACCGAGACATACACCTCCTGGACTGCACAGTGTTTTCCTGAACGTCCATCTCTGCAGTAATCTACAGTGAGGTCCTACTAAGTGCTTTGCTTAGATGAGTTCTTTGGTCCACTGTTATGTCAGCCAAACCTGGCACATAGTGAAGGTAGAAACCAGGAGCGACTTTCCCACTGGGGGACCAGCGCCCGAATGGTGTTAACAGTAATGAGTTTCTAGGTGCTGCAAAGTAGGAGCTTTCTTTTCCTCATTCATTTTTCAGTGTATAAAGCAATAGCCTCGTTGTGATGGTTGCACGCACATGTGTCATTTTGCTTGGTTCATAGTCACCTTCCTGCATTACTGTATGTTAGTGATCCCAACATGAAGACATCGTTTAAGGTTATTTTATTATTATTTATGTGTATGTGAGCACAGCTCTACCATGTGGAGGTCAGAGGACAGCTTCATAGAGTTGGCTTTCTCCTTCCGTTTGTCCTTTGTATGATGCCCAATCCCAGGACCTCAGTTGGCCACCAGCCTTGGGAGCCCCTTTACCCACTGAGTCATCTTGCTATCCTGAGACATTGCTTGAACAGTTACTTCCTTCCAAGCATTGTCTCGTGAACTGAGAATAAAGCTCAAACAGAAGCAGGGGCCTTGAGGTTGGGGATTTAGTTCAGTGGTAGAGCGCTTGCCTAGCAAGCACAAGGCCCTGGGTTCGGTCCCCAGCTCCGAAAAAAAGAAAAGAAAAAAAAAAAAAAAAAAAAAAAAAGCAGGGGCCTTGGGGGCTGATGTCTATGGGGTGGGGTTGCCTATGGGTAAAACATGTGAGCATGTAGCAAAGTAATGTAAGCTCAGCAAAGAATTGTAAGCTCGTAGCAAAGTAATGTAAGCTCATAGCATTGTAAGCATGTAGCAAAGAATTGTAAGCATGTAGCAAAATAATGTAACCATGTAGCAAGATATAACAGCCAATATTTTAAAAACTAGGGAATGAATCCGGGAACTTGGAGGGGTGGTGTCTGCTAGTAGGCGGTGAGGGAGGCCCTGTGGAGGGGCAACTTTGGAACCCAGCAAGGAGCCCAGAGCACAAGGCTCCCTGTCTAGTCTCTCCTACTGGGGGAGGAGGCGGTTTACAGGGAGAGTTCAGAGCAACCTTGGTGGGTGTGGAGGCAGCTCAGTTATTCTTAGCAGTGTGTTAGAGGAAGAAAAGGTCTTTTGGGCGGCCAGGGCTCCTGACAGCTCCTACAGACAGGGTCCAGACCACAGGGTCCCCTGCTGCCAAGTCTGGTTGGAAATTCTTTCCGCCTGAGGTGGTAGAGAATGTGGGGAATGTGGGGTGCGTCCTAGGGACCCTTTCGCTGGAATTCCTGGGCACTCTTGCCAGAGTGGTGGTCAGGAGTCCTGGGGGGTCTCAACCCACCAGGCCTATGGCAGGACCCCCCAGGACCCCCAGGATAGTGTCTGTGGTTTGCTCACATCTCTTGATACTGCAGGAATACTTGACTCCCTCAGGCTTTGACTCCAGGGTGGATAAGAGTTGCTGAAAATGTCCTCCAGAACCAACCTTGCTGAAGTGTTAGAAGATTCTAGAATTGCTGGACACAATTAAGATTCGGCCTTTAGATCCCAGACCCAATAGCTCTTGGGGAGGCAGCATGAATGGTTAACAGTTCAGGGTCTGGAATTGGAGTCCTAGTTTCAAATCCTAGGTCTGCCTCTAACAAGCTGGGTGGGTTAACTCAATTTCCCCAACTGATCATAATCCCTACACAATGAGATCTCTGTAAGGTTGATTGAATAAATCTGTTTGGCAGATGGATCATATTCAATAAACTGTAACCATGAGCCTTGTGCATTGTGATCCAAGGGACCAGGGGACATCTTTCTGCGGTTCAGACTATTTAGAGCATTTCGGTGAAGTCAGGTGGATCCTGCCCCAGATCTTCAATCTACTCCTTATTACCCATGTGGCCAAGGACTTTGACTTTTCATCTGTGGGATGGGGGCCACAGGGCTGTCACTCTCCAAGGCTATATTTTTAAACAAGTGTGATGGCTGGGCCTGGTGTCTAGCATGAGACACACAGCACTAGTGCTGTCATGCTCCACCATCGACCTCCTGCTGTACCCCAGGCCCGAGCTCTCAGAGAGAAGCCAAACATGCTGTCTACCCTCAGAGGATCGATTCTAAGTACTTGTTTGTCCCTTTTGCAGAGGGACTTTTGTTCTCAGAAGGGAAGAAGAAAGCTGAAATAACCAGGTTCACTGTAACTCAGGCACCTAGGGTACCCATGCAGATTAGGGGACCTAGTACCTAAGATGTGTCCACCGTTCTTCCTGTTGGGAGGCTGGAATGGAGTGGTGGGTACAGACATTGCCTACTGTGCACCAGGCTGTGGGAGGTAGTGGTTCCAGCTCCACAATGCAGATAGGGCATAAGTCTCCATAAGCAATGGAGACTGGCAGTAGGCAGATGTGGGGTGCACTTGGGAGCCTGAGGTAGGAAGATCACTGCTAATTAGAGGCCAGCCTAGGCTATGTAGTGATTTTCAAGCCTGAGCAATAGGGCCAAAAACAAAACAAAAAGCAAACAAAAAGTGAAGAACACAAACCCTTTAAATTTGGGCTGCAGAGATGGCTCCGTGGTTAAGAGAACTTGCTGCTCTTTTAGAGGCCCTGGGTTTGGTTCTCGTTTGACTCATGTCACCTTTAACCCTCTTTATGTCTGTCCTGGTCACTCACATCTTAAGGCTTTGGGATGTGACATGCCCATACACTGGAAAGACATAGGCCTGAGCAGCTTTCCAGTCTTGAGCAAAGGCCCCTCCCTTTCTGTGTGCCATGCGACATACACATACACACACTCACACAGACATACACATGCATACACACTCACACATACACACACGCACAAACACATACACATACAGAACACACATACACATGAACACACATGCATGCACATACACACATACACACAAACACATGGATGGACACACACACATGCACACTCACACAGACATGCATACACACATACACATACACGTATATACACTCATAAACACATGGGCAGACACAATCATATGCACACACACTCACACAGACACACACACATATACACACATGTACACACTCACACAGACTCACACATGCACACACATATATACACACACATACACACATGCATACACATTGATACAGACACACATGCACACATAAATATACACACACTCACATGCACACACTCACACAGACATACACACATATACACACATGTACACACTCACACAGACTCACACATGCACACACATATATATACACACATACACACATGCATACACATTGATACAGACACACATGCACACATAAATATACACACATTCACATGCACACACTCACACAGACACACACACATAAACACATGGATGGACACATACATGTACACACAAATGCACATACACACTCACAAACACATGGATGGACACACTCACACACACACACACACTCACACACTCACGCACATACACACGCTGTGCTGAGAGGGCCAGACTCCCAGCCTCCGTACCTGCTTCAGCTGAGTGGAGAAGCACACACACTTTTGTATGCAACTTCCATGTGCCTTTGGGGATTGTGGAACAAGACACTTAGCAGTCATGGGAGAGAACAAAAAATAAGGAAAATAATTTGAAGGATTATTGAGTGCCAGAACCCAGAGCGATTGAACAGGATGTCTGAGAGGATTTCAAGCAGAAAGGTCAAAATCTGCAATTTAAATGTGGGGACGGGTACCTTTTCCTGGTTATGGTTGAGGCTCCAATTAGTTGACACATGGTGTGAGACAGTGTGTGTGTGTGTGTGTGTGTTGTATGTGTGTTGTGTCTGTCTGTGTGTGCCTCTATGTGTCTGTGTATGTATCTGTATGTCTGTGTGTCTGTGTGTCTGTCTATCTCTCTGTCTCTCTTTATATGTCTGTGTGTCTGTGTATATCTGCCTGTCTCTCTGTCTCCGTATATGTCTGTGTGTGTGTGGAGGTCAGAAGTCAAGCTCAATGCTGGCCCTTTGGGCTCTATCACCATTTTTGTTTCTGAGAAGGATCTTTCACTGGGACCTGGGACTACAAGTTTGGCCAACTTTGCTGCCATTGAGCCCCAGGGATTCTGAGTTTCCCCCTCCCCAGCCCATGTAGGAAGACAATCTTTTTGCAGAAAATCTCAAATGTGTCATATCTTGATGATGATGCTTTATTTCCTGGAGGCTCAAGCTAAGAAGTTGCCACCGGGCATCCTGCCAAGCCTTTGGAATAAACAAGGCACAGGAAGGGGTGCACAAATTGTGCTGTGACTATTTTTATTTTTACATATACACGCATACAGTACATACATGTATAGGGTCCGGGTTCGACGTGGGCTTTAACTGGCTTTAAAGTGATTTCCAGCTAAGTTTCCCCTGGAAAAAGCAAGAACAAGTAAGGAACAGATATCCTGATGTTTTAAAGCAATGTGCCTGTCTTCCCGCCAGTGTTTTTGTGGTATTGTTGCCTATTAAAATTGTGTAAATTTAAAGTCTGCACCCTGTGACTAGAGAGTGCAGCAGCTGCAAGTGCTCACTACTCCTCAGAAGACTGGAGCTCAAATCCCAGCAACCACACGGGTGGCCCCCAAATCCTGGAACGGCAGCTCTGTATCAGTGTCCTCAGTTTCTGTGGTGTGGGCTGAGGTGAGGTGAGGCTTGCTCAGTGCTCACAAGGTCTGGGATTCCATGTCTAGCTAAGAAGGTGGTGTGACACAGTCACAACACCAAGGCCAGCTGGAACAGTGAGCATGTGGCTCAGGGGGTAAAGGGTCACAAAACACAATGGGGGCCAGAATTTATATCCCCAAAAAGTATGAAGAAAGAAAGAAAGAAAGAAGGAAGGAAAGAAAGAAAGAAAGAAAGAAAGAAAGACAGAAAGAAAGACAGACAGACAGAAAACAAGCAAGCAAGCAAGCCAGTCATAGTGGCACACACTTATAATCACAGCCGTTAAAAGGCAGAAACAAGAGACTCCTTGGCGCTGTCCCTCTGGCCAATCAGCCTAGCAGAATCCTGAGCCCAGGTTCAGTGAGAGGCTCTGTCTCAAAAAAGATAACATGGACAGGGAATAAAGAAGCCTGGTGTCAACCTCTAGCACCTCCCTCCCTCCCTCCCTCCCTCCTCCCCTCCCTCCCTCCCTTCCTCTCTCCTTCCCTCCCTCCCTCCCTCCCTCCTTCCTTCCCTCCCTCCCTCCTCCTCTCTCTCTCTCTCTCTCTCTCTCTCTCTCTCTCTCTCTCTCTCTCTCTCACACACACACACACACACATACATGTGCACATGTTCACATGTTCACACATAAGCATCGAAGGGCAGACATTTGCCTAACACAGAAGAAGGGAGGGGGAGGAGGAGGGGCAGGGGAGAGGGAGGGGGAAAGGAAGGGAGAAGAGAGAGGGAAGGAAGGAGGCCCTCTCAGCAAGCCTTAAGCTCTGAGTGCACAGTGGTGTGTTATCATTAACCACAGGCACCACATGGAAATCAACTTAGGCAGTCCCCATAAAGACATAAAGACGAGTCTGTCTTCCCCTAGACCACTCCCATGTCCCACTCCCCAGCCCTGCCTGTCAGCTGGCTCTCTGCACCCACAAGCCATCGTTGTAGTGATTCCGTTCCTTCGTGAGTGTATGTGACTTGGACCTCCTGTGCCGGGCTCCCCTCATGCAATGTCCTCCAGGATCATCCACCTCAGGGCAGACCACAGGATTCCCCTCTTTTTCACAGCTGAATAATATTTCACTGCATGTGCCTCTCCTGTTTTCTGTACGCACTCCCCCGCTGATGGTCACTTTGGTTGAGTCCACACCTTGGCTCTCCTCACCAATGCTGTGACAGCTGTGGAAGCCCAAATGTCCCTACAAGAGGCTGATTTAATTTTCTGGATTCTATCCACAGAGCTCTGGTTGCTGGATGCAGCTTCATAATGGCTGTATCATTTCACGTTAGCTCTGAGGTTCCCTCCTTCCAACACTCCACTTTTGCTTTCAATGACACCATTTTGGTGTGTGCGTGTGTGCGTGCGTGTGTGTGTGTGTGTGTGTGTGTGTACACCTTTGTGTGCATATGTATGTGAGCATGTGTGTATGTGTGTATACACCCTTGTGTGTGTATGTGTGTGAGCATGTGTGTATGTACATGCTTGTGTGTGTATAAGTGTGTGAGCATGTGTGTGTGCACACATATGCTTGTGTCTGTGTGTACCTGTGTATGTGAGCATGTGTGTGTATGTGTCTATACATTCTTGTGTGTTATGTGTGTGAGCATGTGTGCATGTGTATGTATACACCCTTGTGTGTGTATGTGTGTGAGCATGTGTGTGTGCGCTTGCTTTTATGTGTATATGTGTGTGCACACCTGAGGCTGTGTCTGTGTGTCTATGTGTACCTGTGTGTGAGCATGTGTGTATGTGTGTATACACCCTTGTGTGTGTGTGAGCATGTGTGTGTTCACACGCTTGTATGTGTATATGTGTGTGCACACTGGTGTCTGTGTGTCTATGTGTACCTGTGTGTGTGAGCATGTGTGTGTGCCTGTATGTGCATGGGGGTGGAGGGAGGCTGTACTCTGGTGTTTACTTTCACCCTGTGCTGACTAATTCTGCCTGAACAAATTGTGTGAAGAAATTGCTTGTGTGCACATCTTTTTCAAGAATCTTAATTTCTAATTGAATGATTTGTTCTCTTGCTCCGGGTTTTAAATGCCACTTGATTTTATTTTAAATAGCCATGTGTGCCTAGTGGCTACTGTACCTGGCAGCCCAGCCCCAGTCCAAGGACTCCATACTGGCAAAGGGCCATAAGGACAGCTCCCAACAATGACCTTGTCACTCAGCAGAGAACCTGGTCCATGCTGGGGGCTCAGTAAACATTTGTAGATGACACTGTGATGTGCTGTGATTAGAGAAGGGCTTCAGCCACCAGAGAACTGTATGGCTGTAAGTCACTGAAATCTACCCTGAACTTAAGCCTACCAGACACCCACCAATCAGCTCTTTTGATCCAACAGTGGAGGACCATCACAGGCCTCTTGGGACCTTCTAAGTCCAGCATCCCTGGGAATATACCTGCTTCCCATCAAGGGAGTCCCCCAACTGGCTAAACATGTCCTGGACTCACAGTGTGACAAGGGCTGAGGGTTCTAAAGCTGGCACAACAGGGCTCACAGGAATGGCTGTGCACTCAGGGCTGGGGCCCTGGTGTTCACCCAATGGTAACTTTGTGTTGAGCTGATGGGATGACTGTTGAGCTCCGTAGCAGGGAAAGCTGCACTGGACACACTGGTTTTCTCAGATCCCCCATGTTAGTGGGAAGATGGGATTGCAAACCCCAAAGCAACATCTGAAAAGGAAGGCAAGCAGTTACATGCTGGGTAAGAAGGTCGAAGAAGGCAAGAACACGAGCGTTCCTGGCATAGGCACAGGTCAAGGTGGTAACTGCTGTGGTGCAAATGGAGACTTCAAGAGAGGGACCTGGTAGATGCAGAGTGGGAAGGAGACTTGAAGCCGGGCACGGAAGTCTCTGGATACCAGGGAAGCTTCTGGGCTCTCAGGTGTGGGTACCAAATGGTCTCTGGGAGAGCTTCTGCAGCGACAAGATGTGGCCCCATTTTTCTTCAAGGATGAGAGCCATCTCTATCTCTGGTAGACCGTGTACTCCCTCTCTGGCTCCTGCCTGCAGCTGGGCCCTGGCTGGCTTCAAGTTCCAGCCCTGTGACTGATGTGAGCAAACCGACTTTTCCTGAGCCTCGGTTTCCCCATCTGGAAAGTGAGGTGGGGACATGTGCCTTGGCCAGCAGTGGTAACGTTGCAAGGCCAAGCAGACATGATGGCTCCTGGTGAGTGAGACCTAAGACTTCCATGGGACCAGAGCCAAGAAAATATTGCCTCTACTTACCAGCAGTGGTTTGAAGCGGAAACTTCTGGTTCCTTTGGAAGTCAGTTATGTCAAATGATGGGTTGCTGGGTCACACAGGTAAAAGGATGCCTTGCTAAAGAGGGCACATGAAAGATGGTTTTCCTGAAGCAGACGCAGGTGAAAGGATGTTTGGCTATAACAAACACGTGAAAGGATCCCTGATGAAGGGGTATAAATGTGACCCCCAGACAGTGGGAGACGAGCGCTGAGCCTTGGTTTAGTTTGCTCTGCCTCGATATTCTTCGCTAACGATGCACATGTACTGGTTCACCTTACATAATGTTGCTGAGCTCAACTTGTGGTAATGCTGCCGTTGAGAGAGGCTTGCCCAAGAACTTGCTGCCTCTGCGGCCTCACCTTAGGCTGGTTGGCGAGCCTGCTGGTTTCTTCAAGATTGAACTACAGCTGCCTGGTGTCTGCCTGCAGAAAGGACCGGACCGTAGCTGCCAGTTCATGCCTGGTGCCTGACTAGAGGACCGGTCAGCAGCTGCTGAGTCATATTTGGTGTTTGCTATGGGACTGAACTGCTGCCAAGAAGATCGAGCTCACCCCCAAAGAAACGTTGCTGAACAGGTCCACTTCTGCCTTATCCTAATAACTTTTCTCTTCCACTATCTCTGCTGGGTGATGGGCTAGAGGAGAGGTTGGACCCTTATTAAAAGTAGGTTGCGGGGCTGGGGATTTAGCTCAGTGGTAGAGCGCTTACCTAGGAAGTGCAAGGCCCTGGGTTCGGTCCCCAGCTCCGAAAAAAAGAACCAAAAAAAAAAAAAAAAAGTAGGTTGCAAAAAAAAAAAAAAATCTATGCCTACGATGGTTCCCAAGTGTATTCACACAGAGAAGGGCTGACCAGTGAGGACAGGAGGGACAGCAGTCATCCTGTAACTAGCCATTTGGACTGCTGTCGAGTCCAAGGTGAAAACCCTGCAACCTAGGGCCCACAGTTCTCTTTCCTCCTGAGAGACGGGTGCATCCAAATTAGAAGATGCCGAAGGTCGGCCCAGTGTCTCTCTGGAGAGAAAGGTGTCTCTGGGGTTGACCCATTAGCCTGGCCCACCAGCCACAAGCTCCTGTGGGAAATCCCCATGAATAATCAGGAAGTCCCAGGCCTGACACCTTCACGCTCTGCTCTACAGCTTTGGAGAAGTCACTTTACCCTCGGAGCCTCCGGCATCTCTATTTAAAAGGTGCAATTAAATCAACAGATCTGAAGGCCGAGTGGCCACACAGATATTCCTGCAGCTAGGGTCCCTAACAGTCTGGAAATCCCCTAGAGGACATTGTCTGTGAAGAACAGTGAAGGTAGCTACGTCCTAGGGCAGGCCATAGCAAGGTATAGTCTCCAAGGCTGCCATTCTCTTAAACGGTGTGTGGGTGCTTCTCACTGGTCATTACTGCTGACCTCATTTAAAGCACTTGTGTTCCCCTTTCTTCATGGGTAAACTGAGCCCAGAGTACAGGATGACTTTCCTAGGGCTGTACGGTGACTGAATCTAAAACTTACCTGGGTCCGACATCTGAGGCCCCGTTTGCATCATTAAACACTCCATCCAGGATGGACAGACACCGGCAGGAGATGGATGTCAGTCAACAGAGGCAGGTGGGCCAGCAGCATCTGCTACAAGCCAGACTTGCTTTGGGGACCAGACACCCCTCCCTGATGCGGTTTAGGGACCAGTGAATAAAACAACCACACAGAATAAGTACAGCGAGTGTTCAGGAGATGCTCTGAATACCCTCTCCTACCCTGATACTGGTGATGCAGGAGAATGCTATTGTGGACCTGTCCCCCTGACCCAAGGCTCTACCCACTGGGTGGTCTGCCCTGTGGCTCCTTTGGTTCAGGGATCCTCCTCAAAGCCCCCCACTATCTCCCTCTTTCATTTTCCTGCCATCCCTTTTCCCTTCCCCCTCCCTCCCCCTCCTTCCCTTCTTTCCCCTTCCCCTCCCTCATTCCTTCTTTCCTTTCTGCACCCTTCCTATCCCCTCCCAGATGCCTGACCTGACTGACAGTCTGAAGCTCCTATCTGCTCCCTCTGGGTTCTTCCCCCTTCAGCCTCCACAAACAGCGCAGGCTACTCGAGTCAGTCTCACGGTGGGGCCTGATGACAGAGGTGCCTGGGTAGAAACTGGGGAAAGTCCCTTCTTGGGGACAGAGGGTGCAGGTGTGTGAAAACCAGTTCAAAACCAACAACCTGCTGAGGACAACTCCTTTGAGCATTCCGGGCCTCAGTTTCCTCCCTTGCCTTTCCTGGGGCTGTGGAATTAGATTGGATTAAATGAGATGGTTCTGAGTGGTGCCCCGGCAGTGCCCCTTGCCAGGGCATAAAGTTCCAGTGAGAGGCAGGCAGGTTAGGGATGGCAGAGCTCTAGGCCAAGCCCACCCAGCTATTCTGTGCTCTCGAAGACTCCCATGATCCTCCTGCAGAAATCAGACCCTAGGGCCTTCTACCCACAGGGTGGCCCCAGCCAAAAGGCCTCCCTTACAGATACTCTGGCTACAGTATGTGGTGTCACGGTGGCCAGTGCCATTATCTGGGTCATTTGATCCCGGGAATCTGCCAAATCAGATAATTTGGGCGGCCAGCCTGTCTCTCAGGATCACATGTCCCAGTCCTGGCCCTCCCTCGTCCCCACCTGCCCCGGCTCCCTGAACACTATCCCCCTCTCTGGTAGCTTTAAACAAGCCTGCCTGAGGTGGGTGATTCACAGCCAGAGCCGGGAGAGGGAGGTCATTTAGCCCTTGGGCCCCTCTCTGTCAGTCAGCCCATCCGGGGTGGTGACGAGGCTTGTGCAACCAAAAAAGGTTACACTGGAACCTGCAAATGCTTTACATGTTTAAAAAAAAAAAAAGGTTTTAGTGACATCACTAGGAATGCGGGTCTGGGTCAAGGAACACAGCCTCAAAGTCAGTCCTCAGGCCAAAGCCACAGAATTCCTTGCTTTACCTCCCAGCATCTCACAGCCTCGCACTCAAAGTACGACCCCTGCCTCAGTTCGAGAGCTTCTGAACTCTATACAGAAGTAGCAGTAGCTGTAGGAGTGGCAGTGGGTCAGCCTCCTTTTTTAAAAGATTGTATCTGTGACGTTCATCATCTGTATGCTCCTGAGAGCCACCGCTCATTAGTCTCTGCTGTATACTATTCCACCAGAGGAAGGCAGTGCTGTGTAGCTACAGTATATCCCACAGCATCCATGCATTAAAACATAACCCTGTGTGCTAAGTTTATTATTTTTCTCATCGCTGTGTCTGAATATTCAAGGAGCAGCTTGGGGGAGGAAGGCTTTATTTGAACTCACAGGTTAGAGACATATAATAGTTCATTCCTGTGGAAAAGGCTTGCCCGCGGGAAGAGGTTACATTGTATCGAGAGTCAGGAAGCAGGAAGACCAGACAGGAGGTAGAGCCCAAGACCCTCCCATTTCCTCTAGCTGTGCTTTACCTGCAGGCCAGCTGGGGACCAGGTATGCAAACATGGGAGGCACATCTAATTCACACCATTGTGTCAGAGGTGACAATGCTTTTCAGAAAAACTACAACAGAAAGGATGGCTTTGGGAGTAGGATGTGGCTCAACGGATGCTGTACTTGCCTAGCAGGGACGAGGTCCCGGATTGATCTGAATTGATCACCACTACCACATAAACTGGTGCATTCTTGTAATTTAGAACTCGAGGTGGAGGCAGGGGAATCAGAACTTCAGGGTCACCCTCAACTAACAAATTCAATGGCAGCCTGGGATAGCTACTGTATATATATATGTATGTACATATATATACTATATACATATATACACACACTATATACATATATACATAACACACACATATATGTGTATATATGTATATGTGTGTGTGCGCGTGCGCTTCAGAGACTCTTTCATGATAAATGAATCTTAGGCACATTAAAATGCCTAAAGGCAAGGCCAGGTGTAGTGAATTCTAGAACTGGGGAAACTGAGGCAGGAGGATGGCAAGTTCAGGGTTAGCCTGCGCTACAAGTAAGACCTTGGAACAAAAAAAAATTTAAAAGGGTATAGGAGATGGGCCAGTGGATAAGACATGGAACCCCAGGAACCCAAGTTCTAATCCTTAGAACAGGAATAAATGCCAGCTCTGTAAACACCCCTAACAGGTGTGTCCCCTTGCCTCTAGGATGAACTCCCTGTTTGAACTTAGTATGCTGCCCAGGCTAGCCTTCAACTCTGGCTCCTCCCATCCCAGCCTCAGGAATGGCAGTTCTCTCACTCCCCTGGGCCATCAGCAGCCAACGACATCGTTCCAATCGCGGGTCACAGCTCCTGTGCCTAATGCATGCACAGTCAGCAGTGTGGCAAGCTGCTCACAGATGCCACTCAGTCTGCCCGAAACCCTTCTGCACTGGGAACCATTACCACTATTTTTAGAACACTGAAGCCCAGAGAGGTTAATTAATTTCCCCAAGGCTACCCAGCTGTCAGGTGGTAGGGCCAGGGCTCAAGCTTCATCCTGAGTGTAGCTGACCCCACAGTCCTGGGTCACCAGGATAGTCTGAAGGCCAATGCCCTCCCTCCATGAGAACAAAGCCATCAAAGGGAGTTGCTCACTTCTGGACATGGCCTTCTCCAGTCTTGCACATTCTTTCCTTTTGCCTTAGTTACTCCCAAAATTAGAGCAAATTCTATTTTTAGAGGCTGTGCCTCGAATGACAGAGACGCATGGGTTACGTCTCCTTCTGTGAACGTAGCCCAGAGGTGTGGTCTGATCTTCCACTGAGAAACTCTCTGACATCACCATTTGATCATTCTGATCCCTTTCAAAGGCGAGGAGTTGCTTGGGTCTCTTTACTGACTTTGGCCAGAAGCCCCATGCCCAGGTCACAGCAGGGACAGTCCCAGAGCACAGCCAGCTCTCAGCAGAAGGGTTCAGAGAACTGGGCTCTGTTCCTTCCTTCCCACACTGATGAGTCTGTGGTCTGCAAATCCCACAGCCCCTGCTCACTCTGCACAGCCAGTCTTGTGGGAGTCCTGGCTGCACACACACACACACACACACACACACACACACACACACACACACGGAAAACAAGAATGGATTAAGGAGACCCAATAGCCTATTAGCCTTAAGCAGTCCCTTGCCTTGTCCCTGCTGTTTGCTGATGGAGCAATTGGGGCCAGACAGGGTAAGCGACTCAGCCCAAGGTGCTCAGCTGGCTCTGGGGTTGGGACTCGGTGATGGTTCATCTTCATTTTCTGTGTAGCAGGATCAGGAGTCACCTCGGATGCACGCCTGGGTATGAGGGAACTGCAGAGACTTTTAACTGAGTGTCTTTTGCTGTGATCAAACACTAGGACCAAAAGCAAGTTGTGGAGGAAAGAGCTCACACTTCCACATCCCACGCATTGGAGGAAGCCAGGACAGGAGCTCAAGCAAGGCAAGAACCTAGAGGTAGGAACTGAAGCAGACGCCATAGAGGGGTGCTGCTTACTGGCTTGCTCCCCGTGGCTTGCTCAGCCTGCTTTCTTATAGAACCCAGGACCACCAGCCAAGGTGGCCCCGCCCACAACGATCTGCCCCCACCCACAATGGACTGGCTCCACCCACAATGGGTGGGGCTCTCCCAAATGAATCACTAATTAAGAAAATGCTCTACAGACTTGCTCACAGCTGGGTCTTATGGAGGTGTTTTCTCAACTGAGGCTCCTTCTTCTCTGACGACTCTAGCGCATGTCAAGTTGACAAGAAAACTAGCCAGCACACCGAGAGAAGGGGAACGTACCCTGAATGTGGTTGGTCCCACGGGCTAGAGTCCCAGACAGAAGAAATGAGAAAGCAAGTGAGGGAGCACCTCATTTGCCTCTGCTTCCTGACTGTGGCTCTCACAGTGCTCACCCTCCCCGAAGGACTCAGGGTCAACCCAGCAGCCAAAGGAGCCTCAACCTCAGCTGCTTTTTGCCGGCTGTTTGGTCAAAGCAGCTACAAGGTAAGAATTAGCAAACGACAAATGCAGAAAGGGCAGGAGATTTGTATTTCAAGCAACACTGATGAAGAAACAGTTGGGGGAGGCTGTGAGGTTTCACACTCGTGGTACGAATGTAAGTCTGTATCTTTACACACATCTCCCTACCAGGCTCAGACTCACTTGCCGGACCAGGTGGGGAAACCGAGGCAACTTGGTCAGAGTCATACATACAGCCAGAACATAGCTAAGCAGGGGGGCACTTGAACCCAGTTCTGTTTAGTTCAACTGTTGGCATTCAAAAACACAAAAGCGGGGCTGGGGATTTAGCTCAGTGGTAGAGCGCTTACCTAGGAAGCGCAAGGCCCTGGGTTCGGTCCCCAGCTCCGGGGGAAAAAAAAAAAAAAAAAAAAAAAAAAGAACCAAAAACACAAAAGCGAGATCTGGGGCTGGGTTAGTGGCTCAGCAGATACTTGCTGTGCAAGCTCGAGGGCCTGAGTTCAAATCCCCAGTAGCCACATAAACAATAGCTCACCCTGTAACCCCAGTGGGTCTGCTAAGAGATGGGAGGGGGAGGGTGGGAGAATCCAGGACCATCTGCAAACACAGAAGTGGACAAGAGACCATCTCAAGAAAGGCAGAAGCTAAGGACTGACACCTGGGGTTGTTCTCTGACCTCACATAGGTACAGTGTCACACAAGTTCATACATGTGGGCTTACCCCAACAGGTAGGCGCAGGTACACGTGCACGAGCGCACGCACACACACACACACACACACACACACACACACACACATACATACACATACACACTTCATTTAAAAAAAAAAAAAAACATTTACACCTAAGCCAGATGTAGTGGCTCATACCTTTAATCCCAGCACTTGAGGGGCAGAGGCAGAGGCAGAGGCAGGCGGACCTTTAGGAGTTCAAAACCAGCCTATCCTACATCATGAGTTCCAGGACAGCCAGACCTACATAGAGAAGCCCTGTTTTGGTGAGAGGGGATGGGGGGTTGTAAATACATAAAATAAAATAAAAATATTTACGCCTAGATTTTTTCCAGTTGCCCTTGGACCTAACCTGGAGCCAAGCTAGATCTGCAAACCAGGAGCCCCTGTGTTCCACTCTTGTCTGATGCTTCTGAGACCCCTCAGAGAACCTCAACGGGAGTCATCCAGGGGTCACACAGCCAGAAATCCAACAAGCTCAGAGAGGGAGTGTGACAGCCAGAAGCCACACAGGCAAAACTCAGGGCCTGTTAAAACAACACGCTGAACACCCATCAACAAAACTGTCCTTTGTTGGATTTCTTTGAGCTGCCTGTCGGGCAGGCTCAGGGCCAAGACTTGCAGCGGCGGCCAGCGCGCACCACGCTCACGCCAGGCGCCGGCCCTTCGCCGGGTCTCAGCGCATTTAGCCGCAGCCCAGGAGTGGAGCTCAGCGCACTGCACAGCCAGGATCCCAGGCCTGCGGCGGGCGCGGCGGGAGGCCGGAACGCAAGGAGTTAAGCGCGGGCGGCCGGGCCGGGCTGCGGGGAGGCGGCGGGCGCGGGAGCTCGGGCTGCAGACTGCTCCAGCAGGGCCGGGAGTGCGGGCGCCCGCGCAGCCCCAGCTCATTCCCCGGCCTCAGCCTCGCTCAGCCCCAGCCCTGGCTCCGCGCTCCGGGCTTCCTGCTCCGCGCTGCGCCCTACCGGGCACGGAGAGCTCGGCGCATCCTCAGGTAAGCAGCGGCCACGGGTCCCTAGCCAGCCCCGAGCTGCAGAGAGGCGACAGGAGGCTCCGGGGAGATGACAAACTTTCCTCTAGCCGCGGACGAGTGTGGGGACACCCCTGGGGCTGCCGGAGCAGCGGGGGGCCTTGGATCACACTCCGCTGCCCGGCCAGCTTCCAGTCTAGGGAGAAGGGGCGAGTAGTGCCTGTGAGCCAGCCGGCCTTGGGGTGGTGCCCGCACTGGGGAACCAAGCAGCAGCCAGAGCCACGCAGTGTGGGCTCTGCGAAGCCCACTTTGCAGACGGGCCTCTGTGGGTCCCGAGGGACTTGTGGTGGGAGAGAGCCACTTGCCTCCGTCCAAATGCCAGCAGGCCCAAGTGCCCTTCCAGGAGACCCTCGGCTCCTTTCCAAGCCCCCTCAAGGGGCACACCCCACTCCTTGAGAGGCAGAGGGTCTGTCCCTTTAGAGAGAAAAAGAAAGCTTTAAAAAAAATCAGAGAGAGCTGCCTGCACTCTTCAATGAGAGGAGCAAGCGGCAGGGAAGGGGACTGAGGGGGCCCGGGCTGCTGGTGACCCACTGACCCGTGGCTGCCCACGCGAATCCCTGAGGCTATCCCAACCTACAGTACCACCGAGTGTGGCCATAACACCTTCTCCCTAGTGAATGCACACTTCCAAGAGGCCACCCTTGTGTCCACATGGAGGACATCACTGTCTTCCATTCCTGACTGGGGCTGGGGTCAGGAGCATGCTGGTTGGTCTTTGGTATTCTTGATGTCCCCTAGAGACACAGTGAACGCTCTCTTTTCTGGCCTGGCCTAGAGCGGTGTTTGGAAGTGATCCCTTGGCCGTGGATCAGCCTCCTACTGGAGCTGGGTATCTGTCTTTGGGGAGCAGCCTTGCTGGGGGTTCTTGAGCTCTTGAGCTGTTGGGTGAGATTTGAAAGATTTCCTGCCTAGGCTTAGGAGTCTGATCTGAGGCCCGAAGCCACTTTCCCAGGCTGCCCAAACATGCACACTCCTCCAGGGTGTCAAAGGTCTGTGGTGGATATCCTGGGGGAAAAGCAGCTCTGGTTCAGGAAGTGGCTTCAAACTGGCCTTTGACTTGCTTCTGTAACCCATATCAAACCTCTAACCCTCTCTGGGCTACGGTGGCCACTTCTCTAAGAATGAAGAGATAGCATGTATCCTCAGAGATCCCCACGGTGGCCACTTCTCTAAGAATGAAGAGATAGCATGTATCCTCAGAGATCCCCATTCAGGCCACTGTGTGGCCCTGAGCAATGTGGCAGATGGGATTTTCAAAGTCTTGGAGTGTGTGTGTGTGTGTGTGTGTGTGTGTGTGTGTGTGTTACACCTTAGTGTTTAGGAACTCGGGTCTTAAAGTAGATCTGAGTGGCCCCTGGCTACTCCCCCACGGTAAAGTAAGAGTTCATAGTTCCTACTTTGGAACAGTGCTGTGAGCACTCACTGAGATGATGTGGGAGTACTCCTCACAGTCTGGTAGAGCACGGGAGCAATGGGGATGCCCATGTGAAGGTGTTGTGCATGGACCTTCGGAACCTTTTCCCAAGGGAGGCTTTCCCTGAACCTGAGGATCCTCAGCTGGGGCCGGGATCTTAGGTCTCTCCAATAGTAGGATACCTGCAGTCCCGCCTCCTCTCTGCTTCCTTTTAAAACCGTTGCTGGACCAGCTGCTCCCAGTGGGGAGCCCAGGGCAGTCTGGGAGGGCTGGATGCACCCAGCTGCCGCGTTGTCATGACAACAGGAGATGGAGGTAAGGTGTCTCCATGGCTTCAACTTTGCAGCTGTCTAGGGACCCAGAGCAGGGACATTCTGTCTGTTCCGGGTCAGGCATCCAGTCTGCCTCAGGGCTGGGCATGCGAGGCTGCTGTTCCCTGGTAGAGGAAGAACAACCAATGCTGGGGAGAAGAGTGTTTTCTGGGTCTGTGGTAGGGTAGGGGCGGGGCATAGTCAGAGACTGCAGGGAGCGGGCAGTGGACACTCTTTCTGACTGGTTGTGAAGCTTGCTCTGGGTTCTTGCCGAGAGCACGGGTGGGGAGCAGAGGTCGTCCCAGCCACTGTGCACTGAGGTGGTAGATGCAGCTTAGGGATGGAGACACCACGCGATGGTAGAATCTGAAGGGTTGACTTTCAGAACACTAATAAATGAACAGTTTGACTAGGGTGCAGGGGGCATTGCGTGTGCGATCTCTGCAGCCAAGTGCATGTGCAATCATGACTGTACCAACCATGTATGTATACACGTATCAGAACAGCCAAGGTGGACGTGACATCTAATAAGTGTGTGCCCATGGGTTTATGAATGTGCAATCCAAACTGTATGTGTGTCTGAGAGAACAGCTACCCGTGAACGTGCATGCGTGTGTGTGTGTGTGCCTGTGCACGCAGGGATGTGAGGTGGGCTTGTGCTGTGCCATCAGGGACACTCGTGTCTGTGTGCTTTCAGCACATTTCAGGTCTGTCTACGCATGTAGAGAGGCACAGCCTGACACACTGGCTCATCCCTCTCTAGACGTGTGCATGCTGGCATTCAGGTGTCTGCAAGTCTCTACACGTGATTTCCGACGCTTGTGAGTGTCAAGTCTCTGTACATATGTATGTTTCTATGGGTGTATGCCTCTGTCTTGCCATGCACACTGTGTGTACACAGACACACATGTGAGTGTGTGCACACTCGGCACATTGCACACTTAGTTGTATTGTGTGTGTGTGTATCCCCTAGTATGGGTGATTTTGGTGTCCATTTGAGTGTGCCTGTGTGCTCTAGAGTGTCTAACTTTCACACACATCTCCTGTGGATTAGTGAGTGTGGATTAGTGAGATGCTGGATGTATGTACTGGGGCTATCAGCTTACGACAGCTTGCTTGTTATTGTAGCGTGTGCCTGTGTGTGACCATGAGACTTCTGCATGACCAGGTGTCTGTCTGTCTGTCTGTCTGTCTGTCTGTCTGTCTGTCTTCCTCTGTGTGTGTGTGTGTCTGAGTGACTGTGGAGGTGCAAACTTGGGCAGAACAGGATGAATATGACCAGCCTGAGCTATGGTACCTCTATGGTGTGCTTCATGCTGGGCACCCTGTGAGGGCCAGTTCACCTGTACCAGCTCTAAGCTTGCCGGGATGGTGCGTGTGTCCCAGGCACTCCAGAGCACATTCCCAGCCTCCTTCATCACCCACATGCCCAAGTCTGTCTTACCAGAAGCCTCCATTTAAGACTGTCGCTGCACGCACCCACAGATGCTGGGAACACAGGTATGCATCCAGGCAGAAGGTCTGAAAGCAGGCAGCTCGGATGAGCTGAGCATCTCCACGGCGCTTCTAATTAGGAGAGACTTGTTTTCCTTAAATAAACAAATCAAGTGAGGGAAGAAATTGCCATAGATTAATGGCTCCCCGGAGCAGGTCCAGATGTTTGGAAGGTGGGGATCGGGGTGATGCAGGAGTTGGGTCTTTGGCCCCAGGGATGAAAAGAATGCCTGCTCTGGGTCTTCCCGACAAGGGGGCAGGGTGAAGGTGAGAAGCTGATGAGCAGGGAACAGGCTCTTCCCCAGCCTGGCTGCTGCAGGCTTGTGGGATACATGTGTTTCCGGCCCCTCCTCCCATGTTGGTAGCCTTGGCCCTGAGAACTCATTTTGCTTTCACTGGAGGGGGGCAGACGGTCTTCACAGTCTTGGCCCCCGTGACTGTCAAGGCCTATTAGAGGAAGTAGGAATAACAATACACGTGTCCTGGCTTAGGCCTCATAGAGCCCTTGTGTGTGAGAACCTGGGCGACAGGGCTCCTCTGAGGCCACTGCTGCCTCCCAAGCCTGTGCTAGCCTCAGGGAGGATCAGAGTTCAGCCTCGTCAGACACAGGTGAGCTGGAGAAGCCACAAGGGTTTGTTTGCTGTGCACCATCATTGTGGTCCTGGCCAGGTGACATGGTGGCTACTAAGTCGCTTTGATTCCTGACCCTGGCTGATCCTGGTGTTCTATGCAGAGCCACACAGTGTGCCGCTCACTGCGGCCACCCCACAGCCCCACCTGCCCTCTGCTCAGCCTAGTGTGATGACAGTTAAGAGGGCATTTGCTCAGCACAAACCGCGTGCCCCGTGAGACAACTGTCATGGTTTCCTGCGGGGTCCGGAAACGTGTGTGGATTATCTGTCTCATACTGCCCAGGGAAAGGCTTTCCTAGGGACTCATGGGAGCCACCTGATGTCAGAGAGTACATTTTAAATGTGATGTCATATTGCCTTCCCAGCACCGGAAGGCAAGTTTGACATAATGGATGTCAGAGCCATAAAACCGTTTCCCATTAGCTCACCTGAAGGATATGTTGGTGGGAATGAGTCATGGCTCAGAACAAGCCTGTGTTTGTGTGAATGTGGGAGAGTTTCCCATCCATCCATCCCCCCATACCCCTACCCCTCCACCAACCCATCCACCCACCCATCCATCCGTCCATCCATCCTTCCATCCACCCACCCATCTATCCATCCACCCATCCGTCTATCTCTCCATCCATCCATCCATCCATCCATCTGTCCATCCACCCTTCCATCCATCCATCTACGTGTCCATCCATCCATCCATCTGTCCATCCACCCTTCCATCCATCCATCCATCTGTCCATCCATCCTTCCATCCATCCATCCATCTGTTCATCCACCCTTCCATCCATCCATCCATCCACCCATCCATCCATCCACCCATACCCCTACCCCTCCACCAACCATCCACCCACCCATCCATCCATCTGTCCATCCATCCTTCCATCCACCCACCCATCTATCCATCCACCCATCCGTCTATCTCTCCATCCATCCGTCCATCCATCCACCCATACCCCTACCCCTCCACCAACCCATTCACCCACCCACCCGTCCATCCATCCATCCATCCACCCATCCGTCTACCTCTCCATCTATCCATCCATCAATCTTTCACTCACACATCCATCTGTCCATCCATCTGACATCAATACTTGTTGATCCCAGGGCTTGCTCAGGTTCCTCTGAGTGAGATGTTCTGGGATGGTCACAGAAGTGACAAGGGTGAGATTCCCAGCATGTAAGGATGACGGCTCTGGAGGGACCTGAGGCAGGACTGTCCACTCTTCACCTCCCCCGGCCCCGGGAAGAACTCTGGTCCCACAACACAGGGCTGTTTAATGAAGAAAATGTTCACCAAGCCCCATTGCGAGTACCTGGCACAGTTCACGCTACAATAAACGGCAGTCCTTCCCTCCCTCCCCTTTACAGAGTGGACAACCAGATGGCACAGCACAAAGCTGTCCTAGGAGGAAGCCAGGGGCCCTGAACCCCAGACAGGATAGCCCTGTTGCCTGCTCTGAATCCAGTCTCCCTGGATCAGAACTTTCATGCTAAAGCTGGAAAAGACCCTTTGCCTCAGAACAGTCTCCTCAGCCCGGCCCCAGAGGAGGTACCAGACTCTGCCTAACAAGACCTAGAAGAACAGGGAGCTGGGAAGTGGCAGGTCGGGTTTACAATCTGGTTTTTGTAAATAAAGTTTTATTGGCACATGACTATGTCCACTCATTTGCATGGCCTCTATTGGGCTCTGAACCACGCCTGGCAGGGCTGGCTGGTAGAGCCCATATTATATTTACTATTTGGACCCTGCCAGAAATTATAATCACTGATCCCCAAACTCCTCCAGGTCCCCAGGCTGTGGCCGGAGAGAGGGGATGAAGCCACCATTAATGAACCTGTGGATTGGGTAGCATGTGAGGTTTCTAGCCTGTACTGTGAGGTATCCAGAGGCCAGGAAAGGCTGGCCACCCATGAGCCCATGAGCCACCAGCTTCTCAGAGGAATGGGAAGCAGAAATGGGTGGGATAGAGCTTCTCAGGGCCATGTGGACAGTAGGGGGCAGTGGCTGTGGTGCGGGTGTCTGGGAGGACATCTGTGTCCCCTCTAGCCCTGACTCCAACATGCCTCAAGAACTATGGGCAGTAGAGTACCCCAGCCAGAAGCTTCCAGATCTAACTGTCTACATTGGGAGCGCGGCTGCTGGGATACTAAATCCTTCACTGATTCCTCCCTGTGCTCTGTATGTTCCTGTGATTGTGAGGCTCGAGGGGAGTTCTCGAGTAGGGAGTGAAGGCAGGAAGCTCCATCTAGCTTTGTCCGAGCAGATATGACAACTCTACATAGACCCCCTTCCTCTGCATGAGCCTCACTTCTATTTGGAAATGGAAGAGAAGAACGTGTACCCAGGAAGGGCTTCTGCAGCCTGACTTTGAAAGTCCCCAGCTCCCTCTCTACTCAGAATAGTTCTGAAGCCTTCTTTCCTGGAAACCTTGCAGAACATCCTGATGCTTGTGTCCTAGGATGGAGACGCCCTCAGAAATCATAGTCACCATTGCATCTGAAGAAGGGGTTGACGGTGCCTGGTGCCAAGATCAGAGCTTCACCTCTACTCATGCTAGAGCTCTGTCTTCACTTTACAAATAGAACAGGAAGGCTCAGAGAACTCCGCTCCCTTGCTCAGGGTCACACAGCCAGCAAAAGACAGGTCTGAGGCTTGAGCCCAGATATGTGTGACCCCCAAAGCCTATCCCAGCCACTGTCCTTTACTGCAAAGCCCCCATTCACAGTGGACGTTCAAAGTGGAGGGATGAGTGAAGGAACTCTTAAAAGGTGTATCTCAATGACTGATGGTCGTGCACATCTCCAATTCCAGCACTTGGGAGACAGAGGCAGGTAGATCTCTGAGTTTGAGGCTAGCCTGGTCTACAGAGAGAGTTCTAGGACAGCCAGGGCTACACAGAGAAATCCTGTCTTGAAAAACCAAAAAGAATGAAGAGGAGAAGGAGGAAGAAGAAGAAGAGAGAGAGAGAGAGAGAGAGAGAGAGAGAGAGAGAGAGAGAGAGAGAGAGAGTGTGTGTATGTGTGTGTAGATCAGAGAACAACTTTTAGGAGTAAGTATTCTCCTTCCTTCATGTCTTTAATTTGTTTTTTAAATTTTCTGTCATTGCTATTACTATGGTTCCCATTCTTAGCCTCTAGAAGTGTGTGTGACTATGTGTGAGTGTGTGTATGTTTATGCGTGTATTCACATGTGTGTATGCATGTATGTGTGCATATGTGTGCTCAAGTGTGCATGTGCATGCACCCATGTGCATGAGTATATGTGCATATGCATTCATGTATGTGTCCGTGTGTGTGTGTGTGTGTGTGTGTGTGTGTGTGTGTGTGTGTTGTTTAGTTATATATAAATCGCCTGGCCTGACTTGGTTTCCTAAAGCTGTCACCAAAGCAGAAGATTGGGGAAGCATGGGTGGCCACAAAATATGGCCCAAAGACAGAAAAGAGTGGCAACAAAGGCAGTGCTGGGCTGGGCAGGGCTGGGCTGGGCTGGGCTGGGCTGGGCTGGGCTGGGCTGGGCACAGCACCGCAGGCTTCACAGCACAAGGCCTTAGCACAGGGAGGTACTGCATAAGGCAGGCAAAGTCACTGGGATTCTCCAGCTGCCTCCCTATGGCTTCCATTTTGCTAAAGTGGCCTCAATGACCCGTCCAGTGTGGCTTTTTGCAAAGTGACAACCTGGGCTCTGTATTTTTAATGCTTGCCTTGAGAAGAAAATCAAAAACAACAGTAAGACACACACACAGTCACACTCACACACATTCACATACAGTCACACTCACAGACTCACTCACACTCACACACTCTCATATTCACACTCACATACACTCACACTCACTCTCATATTCACACTCACACACAATCACATACTCCCATACTAACACATACATACTCACACATACTCACGCACAATCACACACTCTCATATTCACACTCACACACAAGCACACACTCTCATACTCACGCATACACACTCACACACAATCACACATTCTCATACTCACACATACTCACACTCTCATATTCACACTCAAAATCATACAATCTCATACTCACACATACACACACTCACACCTGCACACTCACAAGCACACTCTCATATTCACACTCACAACAATCACATATTCTCATACTAACATATATACACTCACACATACTCACATACAATCATACACTCTCATAGTCACACTCACATACAACCACACACTCTCATACTCACACATACACACTCATACACACTCATACACAATCACACACTCTCATACTCTCACATACTCACACTCACACCTGCACACTCACAAGCACACTCATATTCACACACTTTCATACTCACACACTCCTCTTACACTCATGCATATGCACACACTCTCACACTCACACATAAATTCTCACACATAATCTTTTATACACACTCACACACAGTCACACACTCATACACACCTACGCACTCTAGAACAGACTCCTCTTTCCACTCTCGCATGTGTCACCATTTGTCCTCAACACTCACCCGCACCTGAAGCACAGCAGGAACCACGCCCCACGTACGTGCCAGCGCCCTGGGGGAACAGAGCCGCCGTGAGATGCTCAGTGTCTGCTTCCTTTGTCTGCTGTTTCTCATAAGCTTGCTGACCTGGTTCTCAAGACGACCACTTCTAGAAGGAGTAAATGAGGACTGTGTGGGATGGAGAGGGAGACACAGCTGGATGTGACAGCCGGCAGCCCTGGGACACAACGGGTGGGTGAGGACTTTGGAAAAATAAGACGCAGGAAAATGAGGCTCAGTGCCAGGGACAGCCTCGGTGGGGAGCAAAGGACCCACTGCAGCAGTAGTTTTTGTTTGTTTGTTTGTTTGTTTTTTGTTGTTGTTGTTCTTTTTTTCGGAGCTGGGGACCGAACCCAGGGCCTTGTGCTTCCTAGGCAAGCGCTCTACCACTGAGCTAAATCCCCAACCCCGCAGCAGTAGCTTTACAAGACAGAGCTGGTGGCCCTGGTGACAGCTCAGGACACAGTCAGCAAGGGCGAAGGGCAGAGAGTCTGCATGGAAGGAGTCAAGCCAGTGTGGGTGTCTAACACCAGGAAGACTCATCGACAGGTGACCACATTAGGTCGGGGACATCTGTCAGGCTGTTCTGAGAACAGAGGGGGGCTCATGGCCCAGTCAGGACACCAGCATCCTGTGACATTAGACATAGCTGGGCTTAGATCTCAGCTCCATCACAGGAATGATGGAGTGGCTGTCCAGCCCTCACACCCTTCTCTGGACACTGAGTGCGGCTTCAGAGCTGAGGCTCAGTGGTGAAGCACTTGGCTGATATTTGACCATGGGTTCCCATTCCAGTTGTGAAAAGAAAACAGAAGTGGGAGGGAATGAGAGAGAGAAAAGAGGAAGGGAGAACAGGGGAAGGGATCTTGATGAGTGGAATCTTAGATGGCCAGGAAAAAGATGTGAGCGAGAAGACGGACCTTCAGCTGACCGTGACCTTGGGCCTGATCAGCCTGTTGTCATGTTACAGAGAGGAAGATGACAAGGCACACTTATCTAAGTGTCCGTCGCCTCCACCTGCTGTCACACACAGCAGAGGGGTAAGGACAGACAGGAGGAAGGGTTACAAGCCCTGGGCTCAAACCTTATCATTCAGATGTGTGACCTTGGGCTACCGAAGCAACCCCACAGAGATTCAGCTTCCTCATTCGCCAAGTGGAAGGGAAATGCCAGTGCTGGTTGCCATGGACACTGTGACCACCGTTCTATGCCTCGGTTTACCCATCTGTAAAATGGGGATGGTGAGCTTATGCGGTTGGCTAGGTAGTGTCCCCTCTTCCCTGGAGGTTGTTCAGTTCAGAGAGCAAAGGGGGAAAGGTAGCCTCCCGGGACTCAGCCTTGGCTCTATGTTGTTGCAGTGAGGTTTTGCTACACTGCTTTCTGCTCACGACGCGCACACACACACACACCCGGGAGCTATCCTTAGATCCTCAAATGAAAGACACACACACATTAGCTTATTTTTTAAATGCCTTGGCTACCTCAAAGGCTGGGCACTCCTAAACCTTCCCCTGCCACCCGAGGACCTATCGGGGAAGTGGGCAGTGGTCACTTACCTGAAATCTCACGTGGTGGTTGGCTTTATCTCCTGTGGCTCCTGTGTCCCATCCTTCTTCCCTGAGTCCTGGCAATTCTGCCCGTTCCTCTCTGTGTCCTACCTGAGTAACTCCTAAATGTCCTGCCCTGTGCCCAGCCATTGGTATCTTTATTGATTGATCAAACCCCCCTTGGGGACAAGGACCTTCAGCATCTGGACATGCAGATTCCCAATTGAATCAAAGCATCCAATGCTCTCGTTGCCTGTTAGTGACTGACAAAGCTACTCTGTGCCTCAGTTTCCTCTTCTGTAAAACAAAGGTGCTGAGCATCTAATCTACCCAGAAGGCCGAGCGAGAGCTTGGGCATTGAGAGCAGAGCCCTGCTTGTATTCATAGAGCTCAGGAAGTGTGACTTGTTACTACATCCCTGCACAGGACAGTAAAAGGTACAGGGGGCAGAGGAGGGAAGAACTGGGGACCCCTGGTTTGAGGGCTGTTCCCAGTCATCCATCCCCAGAGGCTGAGAGGGGCTGTCTTTTATTCTTTCCTGTCCCTGTCTTTCACTCCAGCTCTGCCTATCGATCCCCTACCTTGGGGACTTGACTCAGGGCTGAGCTGCAGCTTCTCCCTGAATGCCCTGGGAGTATTCAGCTACCCTCCATCCCCAACGTGCCTGGCCAGCCCTTGGTACCCACAATGCAGGCTCTGCTCTTCAGGGCTACCCTGTCTTTGAGTTTGAACTTAGGCAAAGCAGGGGGGTCAGGGCCCAGAGAGCCTCCAGGGCTCACGAGAGTGGCCATTCAGCCCTGTCATCCCCAGGCACTAGAGCACACTAGGGCTTGCTTATAGTTTTGCAATGTTGATGACAGGGCTTCTGCTAGAACCTGGGCTTTCCTAGAAGAAATGCTACTTTATGTGAGCATTTGTTTCTCCTGTAACTTTGTAACAAGTGACCGAAGGTGCACCAGCTTATGCAATACACTGTCTTAGCCTCCTACTGTACAGTGCAAAGTTACAAGCAAGCCAGGAGGCTGTGTCCTCCTAGAGTCTCAAAGCAGGGTCCACTTGCTCTTCTTTTCTAACCGGTGGAAACCACCCACCCACATCTGAGACTCCCAGCCCCGTGTAGTCCTATCTCTGTGTTCAGTCTCCAACTCAATTCCATGCCTCCTTGGTGTGAGGACACTGTGGTCTCCCCAACCCCCATGTAACCTAGGCTAACCCTGCCATCAAGGTCTTCAAGCGCAGTTCCGGAACCCCTGATGCTGTGGACAGTGGATACACCAGTTCCACACGGTGCCCCTGGGGATTCCTCATCTGCCGTCTGTGATAAGGTGCCCCTCAGGCAGCTTCTGTGGGGACACACTTGCTTACTGTGCACAGGGCATGCTTACTGAGCATCCTCTGTATGTTGAGAGCTGTCTGTGGCTGGTAGTTGGAGCAGGAGCTCTTGTGTCCTAGGCAGGATTCTGAGCTCAGGGCTGATCTAGAAGCACGCGCTAGGACTGCGTGACGACCAACAGCTCCAGCTGGATCCTCTCCATTAGGAGCCTTTCTGGATTCTAAGAACTCCACTGTCCTAGCCTGTTTGGCCTAGGCAAGGTGAACAAGTCCCCACTGAGCACAGTCCAGCCAGTCAGAGCAACTGTGCTCACAGCATCCATAGGTGACTGCAAGGCTAAGCAAAGTGGGATCGTTGACAAGCTGTCACACACACAGACATGCACATGCGCACACAAACACACATTCACACAAACACACACATGCACACAAACACACATTCACACAAACACACATGCACACAAACACATACAAACATGAACATGCACACACAAGCACAAATTCACACATACACATGTGCACAAGCACACACTTTCATGTATGTATGCAGGATGAAATTTTGATACAGACAGCCACAGACTGTGAATATGTGTTTAACATCCCTGAAATACATACTTAGACCCCATTGGGATGGTGTGTTACTTGGTTTTGTCGGTTGTTGCTATTGGATTTTTCTCTCTGTGTTCTGAGATGCTGAGAGGAGACCAAGGCCTGAAGCATGCTGGGAAGGTTCTTTCTGACCCAGCCATATCCCATCCTCCTGGGTATTCTTCACACACGGAAGGCCTAGAGGCTGAGAGCTTACCCCAGAGGCAGAGCTGGAATTTCAACCTCGACCCACCCCTGCCCTGTGGGCTACTGCAGGGAGATCTCACACACACTTATAGGGGGGAGTGTTTCCAGAGTCTGGAGTCGGGGCCAGGTGTTTGGGCTGCGCCCAGGAAGAGCCCACAGATCTGTGTTGCCGCGAGACCTGAAAAGGAAAACGCGAGAGTGGAGTCTAGAAACATACACTCCGAGACGGAAAGTGATCTCATCCAGGAGTACGCACCGTGGGGTAGAACACGGGCAGCTTTTCAGAGAAAAGCGAGGCCTGAGAGGCAGGGAAGCAAGCCGAGGTTGATTGCCAGATAGTAGAACCAGCAGGGGCAAAGCCGGAGGGCCCGTGACTGAACGGGGGGGGGGGGGGGCACAGGCTGGAGGGCTGTGTGAGTGGGGAGCAGGCGATGTCCCGAAGAACACACTGGGACATCAGAGAGTGCTGCTCTGTCTTCTGGCTCCTAAAGGGTTTGATTAAGGGCTGAGATGATTTCATGACACTGCCAGGGCAGCAGGGGGCAAGTTGTCCAGTGTGAAGGGGGTCCATGGAAATCCCCCGGGAGGGAGCTGGGGTACAGCCATGGCTTCTGTCTGTGTTGAGGTAACAGGAGGGGAGAGTTGGAGGGGTTTCCTAAGCTGTTGTTAGTCCCTCAGATCCCCTTGTCAGCTGGTGGCCCGTGGGCTGTTTGAACAACTATTAATGAGGGTTTCTTTTTATTAAAGGGGACTCCCACCCTTCCGGAAAGCAACCCCCAGCTGTGTTTCGATGAAATTAAGAACAGCACTGGGGAAAATGCCACTGAGAGCTTCAGTTTTTCTCCTTATGGCACAGGAACAGATTCCAATAATAATTGTGTACCCCATTTCTGCACAGCCCCTTTGCCACCCCCCAGTGCAGCTCGAAGCCCAGTGAAGTCTGGACACACACAGTGTCTAAGGGCCCTGTGCCTCTGCTCCTCGAGGCAGGGGACAGCCCCCCAGTAGCTAAGGTTTCTAACCCAGCCGCCTCTGTGAGAAATGGGGATGGGGTGGGGGTGGGGGCGGGCAGGTCGGACTCACTGCAGACACAGCTAATGGATGGGTAGCAGCCTGCCTACCTCAGGGCCCATTCCTGAGCAACGTAGAAATAACGGTGGCGTCCACCCATGATGCATTCTTTGTGTCCTGAGAGATACAAATCTCAACTTAAATATTATTGCATCCTTTGACTCTCAGTCAGAAAGGGGAATGTATCCACTTACATAAGCATCTAGCTAGCTTCAGGCTTGGCTGGATCCAGGAGCTAGAGTGTGCCCCTCTCTCCCTCCCCCTCCCCTTCCCTCTCTCTTTTCCCCTCCCCTCTCCCTCCCCCTCCCCCATAATTTACTTGTCCTTAAGTTCGTGTTTTCTTTAAGGACTTTCGTCTCTGCCCAGTTCTTTCCTTCTAGCACAGAATCCCATCAGCAGGCCCATAACCACATAATTGAACTACTTTTAGTGATTCTCAAATTACAGCCAAATTCTCAATCAGGGTTGTTGGTGATCAACCAAAGCCTCGGGGACTAGGAGGGGGGTTGCGGATTGCCCTCTGTGGTTTCCCAGGCCACAGACACTGGCAGATGGTCAGGGAGGGGTGAGCCTCAGGGGAGAGTCAAGGCCTCTCCAGTACCCGTCATATCAAAGTGACTGGCAGGCAAGCTGAGTGCATTTATGGATGAAAGGAGGTGCATGGACTTCCCCTGCCTGTGGCACAAGGCAGCTCCCAGCACACAAGCTGTCGCTGACATGGTGTCCCACAGGCCAGGCAGGATCTCAGCAGGACTCGGGGCAGTGAGAAGAGAGCCCTCAATCTGGGTGCTCATAGCCGGACTTCACACCCATAGACTATTAGCCTCCCCTCCCCCACACCTGCACACTCATACACTCGTGTGTGTGCATGTGCGTGTGCACGCATGTGTATACCTGGGTGCTGAGCGCTGGCCTCCATTCTCTGGGAACTCAGCTGTACCTCCTCCTGCTCCTAAGAAGGGTCTTGCTAGTGTGGGCACCAGGAGACCCCCAGTGCTGTGAAGGACCCAGAAACCCCCGCATTGTTCTGAATCAGATGGTGGCTTCAGGCACCTTTAGAAGTAGCCAGTTTTGTGGTGGAGACTCAGCTGAGTAGAAGCCGCTGGTTTTACTAAGATTATTAATGCTTTCCCTGATTTCCCAGGGTAAAACTGCGGAGGCTGAGGAGAAGGTCGGACTGCCTGCCTCCAGGGAAGGGGAGGACTCCTTCCCTGGTTGCTCCCCTTTAACTGCGCGCCCCACTTTGAACTGTGCGCCCAATGGGGCCTGTGGTGTGGGGGTGCTAGCACACAGTAGGCACTCAGTAAAGCAGGTCCTTGCACACCACAGGCCCAGCAGCCTGGAGAAAAGGCAGATCCTTCCCAGCTCTTGCTCTCTCTCGATTTCTTGATCTCCCTGTCTTACTCTTCCCCCGATTTTTCCCTACCTCCTTCCTCCCTCTCTTCCTCCTTCCCTCTTTCTCTCTCCCCCTCCCCTTCTAGCTCCTGCTCTTGCTCCTCCTCCTCCTCCTCCTCCTCCTCCTCCTCCGAACCCCCCACGACTCTGAACTCACAGTTAGTTAGGTTTTAACCCCATCCCCCCTGAACTGAAGGCCTTTTGTGAGGAGATCCACAGGCCTCGGCCCAACCTTCTGCCCACTCGATGTATTGTGCCAGAAACAGACAGGCACGGCCGTGTTTCCATGGTGTCAGGATTTATCAACTAACAAATTCGCAAGGTTTAGTGTCTCAGTGATCACAGTTCATCATGTAATTTGCCTGCCTTGGCAGCTTGGCCCAAGCAAATGTAGGACCTTATATTACTGTCTTAATATTAGCTCTCACAGCACACAGTAAATGTGTGTGTGTATGAGTGTGTGTGTGCATGTGGGCACATGTGCATGTGTGAATGTGTGTACCTGCGTGTGTGCATGTGTGTATGCATGTATACATGTGTGTGTATGTGTATGAAATCATGTGTGTGAACACATGTGTGTGCATGTGTGTGAACACATGTGTGATGCGTATGTGTGTGTACGTATGTGTGGAGTATAAGTGCATATAAACATGTGTTGAATATGTAAGTATGTACATGTGTGTGAGAACACGTGTGTGTATGTGTGCACATATGTGTATGAATGCATGCATGCGTGTGCATGGGGGTGCTGTTTCAGAATGCATACAAGTCCCAGAAGCTGCTGCAGAGGTTGGGAGGCTCCAGAAGGCTGAAGGAGTCTGCAGAGGCGATGACAAGAAAGCTGCTGCCGGAGTTGGGTTTGAAGGCAAAACTGCAGAGCTCAGCCGTAAAGTGAGAGGTCAAACCTGAGACCACCAGTAGGAAATACCCCTTGGCAGGAAACAGTGGGGTGTCCAGGTTCTGATGGGCAGGCTGGTGGATTGGCCAGCAGACAGTAGGCATCAACATTGAGGGAGAGCGTTGGGGAGTCCTGGGTCCTTGATGTACACAGCAGGAATCTGTCACAGCAGGTGACAGATTAGTGTGGCCCATGCCACTACAGGGGTAGGTGTCCATCACTTTATGGGGTCCATGTGAGGGGGTTCTACCCTTTACTTGGTGCCCCATAGGTTCTGGGCCCTGTCTCCCTATATGATTTTAACACACCCCTGTGTCCCCAGAGCCTCCACTCTCCCTAATAAATTTAGAGGCAGCTGCCTCCCTAACCCTGGGGAATATGTCATTTATTCCCTTGATGGCTGGGTGGAACATGACAAATGATGCAGTTTCTGGCTGCACCCAGGTCCTGGGAGTCCTCCTCCTCCTCCTCCTCCCTCAGGATGGAGTCAACCCTGCTTGTAAGATGGTGTCTTCTTGGCAGTGTGCATCCTGGAAGACTGTTAGACCACATGGATACCCTGATGTCAGCTCTGTCATCTCCACTCTCTTGACCTCTCCAGACCTGTTTTCTGCGCTGCCCCAGGACCTTTGCACATGCTCTGACCTTCATTTGCCCGGTTGACTGCACTCCCCCTTTCAGGACAAAGCATTCCTTCTTGGTAGTCCTGGGTCCCTCCCTGGATCTGGTCACACCTGAAAATGTGTCAGTCTCTTAGAGACCTATGACTGACTTGTGACCTGTGTCACCTCTTGCAGACTGTCTGCCCAGGAACTAGGAACTGGCTGCCACTGGGTCTAAACCTTTTCCAGGCTTGCACTGGTGCACAGAACTCAGTAGATTGGAAGTTCACAGATGAAGCTCAGGGCACCCACATACATGTTAGGGCATGTGAATCTGCATGCATGTTTGAGAAAATGGCAGCACTGACTAATAGGGCTCAGTGAGCTCCACACCATTATCAAGATACATGTTAGAGAGAGCGTATTCCCATAACACCGACAGAAACGAAGCCATTTACACATCTGTGATCCCAGAATGCACAGGGAGCCTAAGACTTGGACTAACCAGGGAATGGTGTACGGCCACAATGGACCCTCTCCGGCTGTACACCGCCATCGGAAGCCTGTGCTAAAAATACCAATGGAGAAGGGCCCAATTAGCAAAAGGCACATGCTGCAAAACTGAGTGTAAGAAGCTCGAAATGGGAACTAAACTATAGTTAGGTGCGTGTGTGCTCAGGTGAAGAGAGTCTCCATCAAAGGGTGAAGAAAGGTGGCCCTCTGCTCGCACGGACAGGGTCAAGGAGGGTGAGGGTGGGAAGAGCAGTTCAGAAGGGCGTTTCCTGGCAACACTATTTGACATGGGACTGGTAGCTGCACGGATGTGTTCATGGTACTTGTCCGGTTCTCCGCACTGGTTTTTTTTTTTGTTTGTATATGTGGGTCTTGGTTTTCACAGAGATGACCCCCATATTCCCAGATAGTTCTGTCTGTCTGGGGCCAACTGGCCAGGAAACCCTTAGGCCCCAGGCAAAGACAATGCCTCGTTGCTGCACTACCGCAGGGGGTTAGGGAGCAGGGCATCTTTTGCCACAAGGTCCCAATATGTAACCTAGATTGGCCCTAACCTGGCTATTCTCCTGTCTCAGTATCTGCAGAGTTGGAATGAGAGGTGTACAGACAGATGCCACACCCGGCTCTGGGTCCTGCTTCAAACCAAGTCACTCTCAGCTGCAGAAAATCCCCCAAGGGTCCCACTGTGCGAACAAAAGCTCTTTAGCAACTCCTGCCTTGGCTCAAAGGCCACCAGGCAACCCTCCCTCCTGTCCAGCCGCTCTCCCAAAGCATGATAAGGCGGAGGCGGGGAGGGGGAGCTGCCCCAGGAAAAAAAAACCACAAAAGAAAGAGGACAAAAAAATAAAACTCAAGATTCACTGTGACGTCCCTGCCTTTGTAGGACACCGCCACGGGCAAGGAGATAACCATCCTGTGTGGTTCCAGTGACAGGGTGACAGCCTCTGCAGGGTTGGGTAGGGACAAGGTGCTCCAAGGTGAGGTGGCAGAGGCCAGCCCACGGTAACAGGACCCAGATGAGGAGCTGGCATCCAGACTCAGTGGGTCAGGCTTCCGTAATCACTGCTCATCTGGGGAATCTCCTCCTTCTGCCTGGACAGGAGGGTGTGGCTGGAGACTGTCCTCCCTCTACCGGAAGTAAGGGAGTGGAGATGACCTCTGCAGGTGAACCCGGGGCTCAGCTGGAAAGCAACACCCCTGAGGTTCTCACAGACCCTTGATGTTCAAACAGGGCAGGATGGGGCTGGATTCTTCCAGAGTAGCTGTCAGGTCCTGCATCCCAACTCTTCCATTAGGTGTGATAGAGTCAGCAAAGCTCAGAGAGAAACATTGTTGCCAGTCTGGGGATTGCCCGTGAACTCAACCCTCCTGATACCGTGGTCCCTGGCAGCCCTGGGAACGCTGAGGAGGGCTCTGCTGTCCAGCCCCACAGGACGGACATGGAAGCATGTTCCCGGCACTAACTAGAAGGAGAAGGTGGGAAGCCTCTCCTCACTGGGATCTCTGGTTGGGCTTCCTTGAGGAGGTGGCATCCTAGATGGAGTCTTTGGAAAGAGGGGTTGAGCGAGGTCATAGTGTGGACTGGAGAGTGCCACAGCAGGTCTTTCGCACTCAGCACCGGGCTCTGTGGAGAGGTTGAGAAGTGACAGGAACGTGTTATTGAATGACAGTGCTGGGGTATGATGGGGTGGTGCTACACACCTCTAATCCCTGCACCGAGCATGCAGGAAGCTGAGGCAGGAAGATCGTGGTGAGTTCCAGGCCAGCCTGGGCTACAGTGATCACTTAACTGCCGTGTCTGTGACTCCATCGTGGTGGCAGAGTGGCTCCGTTAGATTTGGTGGCAATGGCGTGCGCCGAATGTTTGCTGAGAGACTTAAGTGACCAGGGTGCTCGGAGGTGGTGTCTGAGGGGGAGTAATGGTGGCAGCTGGAGCTGGAGCAAGGTTGGGGCAACACTCACGTGACAGAACCAGTTAGACAGAGCATGTTTCTGCGGGAGCATAACACACAGCCACCTCCTCATCCTCTCCACGACTCTCGTTAATCCCTTCTGGGCAGAGGGTCACAGAGGTCACAGTGGCCAGAGAACTAACGAGGATTAAGGGCAGACACAACCAGGGTCCTCTGCTTTAGAGATGGAGCCTCAGGTTCCACCCTTCTCTGGATAGTGTGGACGGTCTCTGGAGCTGAGTGTCCCCAGGTAAGCCAGACCATGGGAAGCCATGGGCAAAGGCACCTGCTTAGAGCAGCTGCTGGAAAGGTTCAGAGTGACCAGGCCCTCTTCCTGCTTCACCATCCCAGGGCCCGGCTGCTGCTGGCACCTGCCACAATCACAAGCACCCAGAGTCCATCTGCCCAGCCCCCGATGCTGCCCACCTGCCAGGCTCCTCACCACCCTGACCCTGTTAGGAGCTGCTGAGGTCACTCAATCACCTTTCAGCACCCCCACCCCCACCCTGGGATGCGGCACCAGAGCCAGGCCCTTGGTTGCCAGAGAGAGAGAGAGAGAGAGAGAGAGAGAGAGAGAGAGAGAGAGAGAGAGAAACGAACACACAGATGCAGAATGGTCAGCTCTGTGTTTCTTCTCATCTGTGCAGCAGAGGTGGGTGAGCTGAGAACACCGTGAACCCCACCACCACCACCGCACCCCTCGTCGCTTTACACTTGGGGAAACTGAGGCCAGGAGAAAAGGAGAGTCATCCAAGGTGTGAAGCTACTTGGGATGAAAGTCTGGATGCAGCCTTCCCAAGATGCCTTGCACACCGCAGAGCTACCCTCGTGAGGTTCAGTGGGTCGTGAGGCTCAGTGGGTCGTGAGGCTCAGTGGGTCGTGAGGCTCAGTGGGTCGTGAGGCTCAGTGGGTCGGCTCCCTGGAAGCTCCTGCTCTCTCTCCGAGAGCTTTTAGATGTGAAAAGCTCCTCCACAGGGGAATGGCTAATTAATTGTTCTCTTTGGTGAGATAACACTCCTCTTTTTCTGAGACTGTGTTTGCCTCCCTTGAGGTCCTACCAGCTCTTTCCAGCAAGTCTCTCCCCACCCTCCCCCCCCCCCCCCGTCCCCCTTGCCTGGACCAGAAGGAGAATTGAACTTGATAAGAGGGCCACAGATCCCTGCCCCGACGTCACTGCCCTCCTGGGTCTGTCTCGAGGCAGCGGGGACGCTTTGGTTCTTCACAATGAGGGCATTTAGCAGAACCCTTGTCCCCTGGGACCTTGGAGAAAACTGATGAAGAAGAGAAAGGAGAAAGGCAGAAATCAGACCCAGAAACCTCCCCATCGAGGGAGACAGGCTGGCAGCCTAGACCCAGCCAGCTCCGATTTCAGAGAATTTCAGCAAATGCCCTCCGTGACTCGGTTTCCCCATGGGCAGCCGATAGGAGCATGGCCAAGGAATGACAAAGTTGGATCCCTGTTCAGCTCCAGGCAAGGCTCCAAGATGAGCAGGGGAGGGTGGAGAGGCAGGAGAACAAGGGCCCAGTGTGCACCTGGCTTGGGGATGCGAACACCGGAGTGCCAGGCTCCACAGGGTGATGGGAGGAAAGCCACCAAGTGACCAGAAGCTGAAGCCTGGAGGCCACCGAGACTGCAGAGCCAGCCTGGGGCAGAGCGTGTGTGGGACAGGCCAATGAGCAAGAGGGATGTGCCCTGTGGCTGATGGAGTCAGACTCGGGGCAAAGAGGACAGCCAAGAGTTATCCAGGTATCTGTGGAAACCCAAAGGTAGGGACTTGAGCTTCCTTTCCCTGGGCTGTGACAGTGAGTGGCCCTGGGAACAGCTGGAGTGTAAGACACAGGAGTCTGGAAGTACGAGACCGGGAGCATGCATTGGTGTAAGGTCAGCGGTGCCGCATCTGTGAGAGCTGGGTTCCTGACAGATCTTAGCAGTGCCATAGCCTGAGGCACACTGGAGGGTTTGCTAGCTGAGTGCCTCTGATAGGCGACTTAATTCCTGGGCCTTGACTTCCCCATATTGCAAAGGGGAACCCGTGCAAGCGCTCTGCCCCACAGGACGGAGGTGACTCTGCTATGGTTCAAGAGAGGCCTTTGTTTTTGAGAAGCTCCATTTTGGTGTGTGTGCATCAGTGAGGACCTGTGCTGTGCCCTGTGTGACCACAGCCTGAGTCCCTGGGCTCCTCTCACAAAATGACCCAGGTGGGACAGATGTAGCAACGCTTCTGCCCCCTTCCTCTTCTTGACCTCACGCAAGCAACTGGGAGTTCTGGGACATGTTTGGATGACTTGTTTCCAGGGGGAAAACCATAGCAGCTTGCTCAGAGGGTAGAGAGACTGCAAGGACTGTCCCAGTGTCCCAGAGTCAACCACATGAGTGTGTGTGCGCACACACACACACACACACACACACACACACACACTGCTTTTTCCATTCCTGGCTTGCCAAGTCAAAGGGCAAAGGACCCTGTGCCTTGGTAGAGGGGCTTGGCCGAGTCTGGTGGGTGGCCCTGCAGAGAGTGGATCTAAGGAAGAAATGCAAGTCCTGAGCTTCCTCAAGCCACCCTGGGGAGCACTGGAAATGCCAGGAGCATTGGAGATGTGGGGGAGCACCGGAGATGTGGGGAGCACCGGAGCCATGGAGAGTAGGGAACATGCTACTATGGTCCCCACAGGCCACCCCAGGCAGACAGCGGGGCAGAGGACAAGAGGGAGTCCAGGGAGACTGGCAGAGTTACAGGTCTGAGCAAGGATGCGAGGGCTCCCTTCGGTCTGCACCCTGCCGGGGTTTTCCTCATCCAGGTACAGCCAGGACATGGACAGCAGGGGGGCCGGAGACCTAGAAGTACCAAGTGTTCCCCAGAGTGCTGAGGGTGTCTCTCTCAATAGTGATTTCCGGTTCTGCCTTAGAACCGTCACACGGACAAACGCGCCCCAAGGCCAAAATGGATCCTGCTCCGCTAATGTCAAGATCTGGGTCACGCCCACACGCTGGAGAACTGAAATAATCGGATGTTCTCCTGCCTCACGAAGCTGCCCACATCCCTGGGCCTGCTGCCCCTTCCTTGTCCGGAGCTGGCACCCGCCACACTCAGGTCCTTGCCTGCCTCTCTCCTTTGTGCGGCCACTGTGTCCCCACGTGACCAGCCTCTCCTCTCAAGGCCTACTAATCACATCACAGTCCTGGGACCGAGGACGAGGGCGTGTATGGGGGCAGAAGAGGCTCTGGGATGCTCGATGAGGGAGAAGTCTTCCAGCGCGCATTCCTCCTGGGTGAAGAATCATGGGAAATATGGATGTGGTGTTCACTTGGGACGTTTCTAAGAATCCCCATCCCTCCTGCGACAACTGCCACTAACACAAGGAAAGTGGGTTTGACATTCTCTGCTTGGCCTGTGGGGAATGCTGTGGCTATGCAGAGAAAACGCACCCTGCCGCAGGGGGAGGGAGGCCCTGTAGGGGTCCTGAAGGCGGAGAGAGCTGTTTGATGCCCGTCCCCTGACTCACCTGCTCAGCCTCAGTTTCCCCGTTCGCATAAGGACAGTTCTAGCATCCTTTCTGGTGCAGATGTGATGTGACTTCGCTGGTAGCTTGTTAGCAGCCGGCTCAGGTGGTGTTGGCAGCCTTGGAAGAGAGCCAACGTGCAGGGCGTGCCTCACCCGCTAACCAGAGCTACTCCACAGTAGCAGTATCGAAGCTCCTTACACACACATACCTTGGCCCTCAGGAGGGAGCTGGCTTTTATTCAGGGTTTTACTCAGCCTTGTAGCCACAAGCCAATCCTACGACAAAGACTTAGTTACAATCTGGTTGTTGAATGACTGCTTGACCGGGCAAAGAAAGGGCAGTATGATTCCCACATGACCCAGGAGGTTGATGTTCAGCAAAACGCCGGCCTCCATCACCCTGGATATCTCAGTGAACTTGGGAGCCAGATAGAACTGGATTAGAATCTCAGCCCTACCGTTTATGAGCTGTGTGACCTTGAACAGGTTACTTCACGTCTCTGAGCTTTAGGTGTCTTATGTGTACGCTGGAGATGACAAAACTACTGACTTTAGGAATGTTTCCGTTCTGTTTAAATGAGATGATATATAGGGAGTGTTTGGTCGGGTTAAAATGAGATGATGCATGCAAAGACCAGCACCTGGCACAGGGCTGCACAAATATTCAGTTAGAAGTGCTTTTATTGTTAATATTGGCCCATCACCCCCAATTGCTGAGGAGGCCATTCTGTCGGGGATGCCTGTATGAAGTGGTTCCCACACTCGGGCCCTGTTCTGTCCCAGCCGAATTTCTGTAGCAGCTCAACTGCTCAGACGCCGTGTGTTGAAAGTGTTTTCCCGAAGGCTCGCCAAAACTAAAAATTTCATGCGAGCAGAAAATAGTCTTTTTTAATTTGGTTTTGCGTCGTATGGGAGTCAGATGGAGAGAAAATGAAAATGGAGCCAGACGTGCTGGTTTGTCACGGAGAGGAGGGGGCTGGGAAGTCTGGAAGACGGGCACTTCCCCTCCCACGTGCCTCTTGACCACTGGTCAACACATGGAGAGGTTCTCTTCCGGGTGACAGAAAACCCCAGCTTAGCCAATGGCGGTAGCATGGCCGAGAGCCGCTGCAGCAGTTCTGAAGAGGCTTGGGGACACAGGGACAGTCCCATCTCCTATGCACTTGCTTCCCTGTGAGCTGGACCCCGTACTTTCAGGAATGGCGAGTGGCGGCTGGGTTTCAGAGGAGCCTTTTGAAGAACGGGTTGGACTCTGGCCCGGTCTTTGTAATGAAGGAGCCAGCACTCTGAAGAATGGGGTTAGACAGGCTGCGGGACTGCGCAGGGGCAGACGGGCGTGGGTGTGTGTAAGGTGTGTGGAATCCATCCCAAACCCCAGATGCAGCTGTCCCACAGACCCCGAGTTTTCTGAACCCCCCCCCTCAACTCAAACCCAACATGGAATTCCCGCAGAAGATGCTCAATCCTCTCCCCCGTGGGTGTGGAGAGGCGTCCCTAAGGACACACCTGTCCACAGGGCGCTCAGTACCCTCCCTCTGCCTTGGCAGCGAAACCCCGTCACCATGCGGCAGGGAACCTTCTGTGAAGCTGGTGTTGGGGGCACAAAGAGTCCTTCCAGACGCTGAGGGGGTTTGAACAATCATGTCTTCCCCTTGCCACCTGAAATTTCCTCCCAGAGATTGGGTTAGCAAGTGGAGAAGAGGCCTGGTTGTTTTTTGTCAGCTTGGAACCAACTAGGGTCATCAGGGGAGAGGACCCTCAATAGAGAAAATATCGGATTGGCCTGTGCAGAAGTCTGTAGGGTATTTCCTTGATTGATGATTGATGGTTGATGTAGGTGGGCCCCGCCCATTGTGGTGCCCCCGCCCACTGTGGGTGGAGCCATCCCTGGGCTGGTGGTCCGGATTCTATAAGAAAACAGGATGAGCAAACAGCGGGGGGGCGGGGCCGGGGCGGGGCGGGGCGAGGCGAGGCAAGGCAAGGCAGTAAATAGTTCCTCTCCCTGGCCTCTGCATCAGCTCCTGCCTCCAGGTTCCCGCCCTGACTTCCCTAAGTGACTGGGTCGCCTAAGCCACACAAAACCCCTCCTCCCTGTTTGCTTTTGGTCGTGGTGTTTATCACAGCAATGGACAGAGTGTGGCTTCGCTGTGAAGGCTCCCTTCTACTCACTCGGGATGTTTATTTGCTTTCCGTGCAGGGCTAGACTTGATTTTGGGGAAAGCTTTCTGTCTAGAAAAAAAAAAAAAGTTAGCAGGAAGTAGAGCGTTCCTGCTGGCCTCCAGATCCCCCAGCATCCTATCACAGCTCTCTTGTCCAGTCTTCGATGGTGACAACTGTATCATGACCCATCACCAGGCACAATAAAGAACTCACTCCATTTCTCAGACTCCCTCTCCCCATTCCCTTGCTGTCTGAGCCCTGCCACGGAGATTTCTCCCATCTCTATAGTGTGCCTTTTCTCGATTTTTAAACAATTAGCTTGGGCATATTCCTGGAATGTCTTCACTCCAGAAACAGATGCAGGAGGATCACCAGTTTCAGGCCAGCCTGGGCTACCCAGCAACACATATCTCAAAAAAGATCAAAACTTTTAGAGTTAATTTTGTTTCTAAGATTTAAAAACGGAACCATGTCAGAAACAGACTCAGAGATGTGGGGTGAGGCCACAACCCCAGCAAGGTGGTGGCTCTCTCTCTCCTCTCTTTCTGCCCACCCATTTGTTGACCCTCTCCCTCCCCTGAAGAAATTTGAGTCTGAGGCTGGCTTTGCCCCCTGTGACCACAGCAGTCCTTGTTCGGAGGCCATTCTTGTATCTGCCCAAATGTCAGTCTGGCCACCTGCTTGAAATTATAAAGAGTGACAGATACAGGGGCATCAGAGGAGTGAATCCTCTGGAATTCAGGGGCAACTCGTGTGAGGTCATTCAACCACCTGGCCATGGTGCTATCCTGGGCTCCCCTGTCTTCTCTGATCAGCTGTACTCTGGCTTCCTAGGTTGCCCAGCCCCACAAACCCCTCCTGCGGCTGCTGTGCTCTGGGTCAATAATTTATACTAACACCGTACCTCACCCCACTCACCCCCCTTCCTAGAGTAAGGCAGAGAACTGGACACCCAGAGATTAAATTGCACGCCTTTGGGGACTAGTGCCTCAGGGGAGGGAGCAGCACGCTCCAGGCCAGAGCACAAAGGCAGTAGCCCTTCTACGGAGCTGCTCAGTCATTGTACTCAGTCCTTCGTCTGCCTTGACTGACACAGTTTTTTTAACCCACATAGTTACTGAATATCTGTGAGCCAAGAGCTGGAGCCACACCTAGGAAGGAGACAGCACCCATCCTGCCTGTGGACACACCAGGCAGTGACTTTCCTTCCTTGCACTTTTGGGTGGGTCTTAGATGCCCGGCCCCTCACGGGCAAGCTGCCCTGACCCTCAGCCAGCCTCTGCTCTGTGTTCTCTGCACTGCAGCCAGTCTTCCTCCTGAGGCTCCCAGCGTGAAATCACACCTCCCCAGGCTGTGCAGTAGGACGACAAAGCCCTCTTGGCTTAATGTTGTCCCTAGTCTTACACCATTTGGGGTAGTTTTCCCACTAGGCTCTCTTCTCTAGACCTCTCCAGCCAGCCCTTCTGCATTTCTGGCTCTCTGTGTACCTGGCTTCGTGCTGATCCTGGGTCATATTAACTCCTTTGGACCTCACACTCTGTTGGGAAAGAGCCCCTGCTTGCCTTGAAGAAACTACATTCAGATGGGAGTGGCTAAGCTCAACCTCCCTGGACCTGAAGCTGCCTCTGCCCAGTGCAGCCCCATGTACAGTCTCTGCTCCCCGCCTCCACCAACCCACAAGAGAGTGAGCAAACACTGAGCCACAGTGCTGCTGCTCCTCGGGTCACGTGAACAGGAGGACTTGGTCTCCAGGCCCAGAGGGTCCCTGAAGTATCTCTCACTGGGCAGGAAGCTGTGGGAGGTGGGCTGTTGATAATACGGGCTTTTGTCCCTGGTGACATTATTTTCCAGCATAAAACTACCTCAGGCTAGGAACACAGTCCAAGGGCTTGGCATCACTGGGCCTGTTATTGACAGCACGGGCCTCTGGGGTTCCTCGTGTGCTCAGATAGAGACATTTGCCCAGCCAGTCCCAGCCAGCTGTGTGAGAGCTGTAAGGCCTGTTCCTTGCAGCCTCAGGTTTCACATTAGTGGCTCTGCTGGCCTGGATGAAGACTTACGATTGGGGGTAACCTCTGAACGTGAGCTGCCGCTAGGACCCAAAATGACAGTAAGTCATGATGGTGTGGGGGGATGGGAGCAGTGTTGCTGGGCTGGGCTGGGCTGGCCCTAGGATTTAGGATCCCAGTGGCTAGACAGGCAGAGCTACTTCTGGATCCCAGCCCTCTGGGGCTATGCCAGACATAGCATAAGACATACGTGTGACACATGATCTGATATATATGATGTTGTTTGATTGGTGTCCTGTGAGCAGTGTTGACGTGCATGTGACATGCGATTTGATCCACAATGCAAGGCAGTTCTAACCCTCCTCAGCTTCTGATGGGACTGTATCCCCGTTAACCCCAGCATGAGTGAACCCAAAACAGGACTGAGACGATGCTTTGAATCCCTGATTTTACAGGACACGCCAGCTCAGATGCATGCCTCCGTGTAGCCTCTGGGTCTCCCTTCAACATCATGGGGCAGGCTGGACTTACAGCTCGCCAACACTGCCCAGTAGACACCTGCGATACATAGCCACAGCCTGGGGGGGGAGGGGTTCCCCACGGAGGACGTGTGGTTTCCATGCAGGCCCTCCACACTTTGGTAAATTTGATTATCTAAAGTCAGATCACCATAAAACTATAACCCTCCATAGACTGCTGCGTGTGGCTCTGCCCACCATAATATGCCTGCTGGTTTCCCCAGTGAAGACTGGCAGACCTGAGAGATAGCGCAGACCTGGGGGCTCCCCAGTTCAGTCCCAGCAGCAGTATGGCCTCACTGTCATTGTTCAAGGAAGCTTCAGTTTTCTCACTTACAAGGTGGGGGTGTAACCCAGAAAGGTAAGGGGCAGCGCCCCCATCGGGCAGGTTGATAATCCAGTCTTGGTGCAACCACGAGGCATACCTGGGTCAGTGGCTTTGGATCAAGGCTTCCCCTCCCTTGAAGATCAGTTTCTTTGCCTGCCAAGTAGCATTAATTCCAACGTGCTTCATCGGGCCACCATAAACAAGACACCACAGTGCACTTAGGGATTGTGACAATTTGGATCAGGTGTGTCCCTGTCCCTTAAGGCTTATGTGCCCAGGCTTGGTCCCCAGTGTGCCAGCATTCAAACTGACTGGATCACAAGGGTTCTGACTTGGCTGTCAGATCATTTGCCGATGGACTCATAGCTGAGTGGATGGCTGGGAGATGGTAGGTCCTGGAGGAACAGCCTAGCAGGGAGAAGTGAGTCACTGGAGGTGAAGCCTCAGCTCTTCCTGCCTTCCTTCCTTCCTCTTCCCTCCTTCCTTAGCTCCCCCCTTTCCTCCTTTTCCTGGTCACCATGAAGTGAGTACCTTTCCTCCACCTTGGGTTTCCACCACGCTGTCCTGCTCACCACAGCCCAGAAATGATGGGACCGAGTAGACATGAACTATAGCTTCTGAGCCAAAGCAAACCTCTACGTTGCCAAGGCAACAGGAAGCTGACTAACACTGGTGCAGCTCTGGGACTCACGTCCTAAGCCCAGGACCTCAGAACTCAGCCTGGTTTGCAAGCAGACTGTTGGAGAGATCACTGCTGTGAGACACAGTGGAGTGGATCCAACGCCAAAGGACACTGGCCTTTAGAGAGAATAAGGGGCCCAAGAAATGGTTCAGCAGGTGAAGGTACCTGTACCCCCGACCCTCATGGTGGAAGGAGAAGACAGAGCTGACTCCCACAGTTGTTCTCCAACCATCACATGTCCATGATGGATGGATGGATGGATGGATGGATGGATGGATGGATGGACAGATGGATGGACGGTTGGATGGACAGACAGACAGACAGATGGATGGATGGATGGATAGGTAGGTAGATAAGTGAATAGAAGGATGGATGGATGGATGGATGGATGGATGGATGGATGGATGGGCAGACAGATAGATGAATGGATAGGTAGGTATATAGATAAGTAAATGGATGGATGATGGATAGATAGACAATAGGTAGGTAGGTAAGTAAGTAGATAGATGAGAGAGAGAGAGAGAGAGAGAGAGAGAGAGAGAGGATGATGAATGGATGTGTAGGTAGATAATAGGTGGATGATGATGGATAGATGGATGGGTGGGTGGATGGATAGAAAATAGATGGATAGATAGATAGATAGACAGACAGACAGACAGACAGATAGATATAACCTTTTTTAAAAAAGATTTATTCATTTATTATATATGAGTACACTGTAGCTGTCTTCAGACACACCAGAAGAGGGCATTGGATCTCTTTACAGATGGTTGTGAGCCACCATGTGGTTGCTGGGAATTGAACTCAGGACCTCTGGAAGAGTAGTCGGGTGCTCTTAACCACTGAGCCATCTCTCCAGCCCTAGATGTAACCTTTTAAAGGCACCCATTCTTCAGCCCCAGCTCCCGTCACCATCTGAGGTTAGCGCCATGTCCACCTTTATCGAGCAGCTTCTTGCTGTAGCTGGTGAGTGGGGGATTACAGTGAACGTTATTGGAAAAACCCAAATCTAGCCGGGATGCCAAGAATAAGAGATGGCAGAGTGCTCAGCCTTAAATGTGGCAGCAACATCCCTCCCTCCATGCCTGAGGGAAAAGCAGAGGAAGGAGCTGTAGGAGCCAGACTTGGGGAAGCTGTGCAGCAAACCACCTCCGCCCTCACACAGGCAAGCAGCCCGGGCTATCAGTGGGTCTCACCCAAAATGGAGGCAGGAGTAGGATGGACGTGTGGTGAAGGATGTGAGAGAGGGAGGAGGGGTGAGAGAGGGGAACGGGACCTGAGAGACACTCGAGTTGATTATGTAAATGATGAAACTGTCAAGCAATTGTAAAAATAATTTAAGACCGAGGGTAAGTAGTCAGAGGAGGCTGGTGTGCAGGGATGAAGGCAGGCGCGAGGGGAGTAGGTGTGGCTACCAGTCCTCTGGGACTGCAGCAAAGTCGGGGCAAGCCTCGGGCCCTCAGACTGCAGGGGTTCTCGCCTTCCTAACACTGAGACCCTTTAACACAGTTCCCCGTGCTGTGGTCACCCCCAACCAGAAGACTGTATTTGTTGCTACTACATAACTATAGTGGATAACATAGATATCTGATATGTGACCCCTGGGAAAGACATTTGACCCCCCAAAAGGCATTGTGACCCACAGGTTGGGAACCACTGCCTCAGAGGGACCCAACCCTACTCACAGGTCAACGAGTGTAGACTCCCGCTGTAAGTTTGTTGTCGGTTTGTAGTATCTTGCTGTCAGCCGTAGTAAACAGGTATGGTTCAGACCTTAACACAGAGCCTGGGACAGACTGGGGGAGGAGGGGGAAACTTCCTGATGCACTGGCTCCTTTATTTCCATGTTGGACCCTCTGTTGCTGAGTTGATGAGACCTCAGTTTAGGGTTCAGCTGGGCATGGAATGGGGACCCTTCCCAGATGAACCCCGTGAGCACGCCACCTCATGGTGTCTCCCACAGTTGCTCATTTCTCTGTCCGTTGATTTATAATTCTACCAAAAAATTGTTTGTTCGGAAGTTAATGTACTTGAAAATATAAAACCAGTGTCCCTTCCCCTTAAGAGGCTGATCACCATTTATAGTCAAAGGCAGCAGGGTACAGCTCCAGCAGCCTCTGGGGGTCCGAGCCTGAGGCTAGACCCATAGGCAATAACCAGGGCTCTCTTCCTGATAGAGGAGGAGACTCAAAGTGAATGCTTTCCTGCATCTGTGAACTGAGGTTTATTACACTGGAATCAGCTCCTACAAGGTGGCCTGCCCACCTTCTATTGTCCTGTCAAAATCTTCGATTCTGGGGCTGGGGATTTAGCTCAGTGGTAGAGCGCTTACCTAGGAAGCGCAAGGCCCTGGGTTCGGTCCCCAGCTCTGAAAAAAAGAACCAAAAAAAAAAAAAAATCTTCGATTCTGTGTAGGGTCTGTAACTTGCATGTACTTCACCACATTGGACAGGCAGATTTACCTCTCTGAACCCTGTCCCACCCCCCACTTCTACAACAGGGTCATCCTGGTACCTGCCTCGAAGACACACAAGAAGTGGTTCTGCCTTGACATATTCGTGAGGTGCCAGCTCATGAATCGGGGGTCCAGGGGTGGATGCAGGAGTCAGGCTGAACTCTTGAGCAGGCCACACAGGCTGTGGCTCTGTCAGTCAAGGCTCCTCCCAGGAGAGCTTCGGCAGAAGCCGTTCTCGGGAATGTGTATTGCCAGGGTTAAATGTGAGACCAGTCCTGGTGACACTCGCTTGCTTGCAGACAAGACTGTTAAAACCTGAGGTGACTCACAAAACATGATGACCACGTAGGTGACAGCCGAAATAGTATATGACCGTCTCTTTTGAGGAAGCCCCAAGTGAGAAGACCTAATTCCCTGTGCATCTAACTGACGTCACCTCTTAGGTTGGGTGTGCGACTGTCCTAAGTCTTTGACTCAGAATACCCACATCTGTCCTCAAAGTCCACATGCTGGGTGCTACTCACAGCCCAGATCTAGAATGTTCAGAAGCCTCACGGCCATCTGCAGTACCTCTCACTCAGGATTCCATCGACTGACGGTGGGCTGAGTGGGGCTTTCTGAAAAGAGAATCGCACAGTTTGACTCAAGGACACCACGATCCACCAGGCTCTTGCTTCAGTTATGGCTTGATGCAGGCCCAAACGAAGTCCATCAATTCTCAGTCTCTCATATCACAGCTACTTCCCCTAGCCTCCGGCTGGCTGCAGGGAGCCCAGGCTCACCTCTCCCAGGTACCCAAAGCCACAAGATGTTGGAAAACCCAGTCTCCCAGCTCAAGTCTGTGATCTCTGTGGTAGGAAAGTGAGATGACCTGTGATTGGCTCTGGCCAGGCAGACCACTTTTCTTGAACTCAGTGTGAAATCAACTCTGCTTAAGCGCCACTGGCTGGAGATGCTGGGAAGTGTATGTATATATGTGTGTATATATGTGTATATGTGTGTATGTATATATATGTGTGTGTTTATGTGTGTATATGTGTATATATGTGTGTATATGTGTATATACGTGTATGTTTTGTGTATATGTGTATATATGTATGTGTATTGTGTATATGTGTTTATGTATATACATGTGTATATGTGTGTGTGTTGGTGTGTATAGGGAGTTCAATCTGAGGTTCCCAAGGTTCCTGCATCTTTTCAGAAAAAGAAATGAGTTGTTGCAGAAACCCAGCAATACACTTATACACACACTTTCATATACATATAAACACACATGTACACACAAATACACATACTTACTCACAAATGTGCATATAACACACACACATGCACACTCAACACATGCACACACACCCAGCACATCCATGCATACACACTCACACACAGACAGAGAGAGAGAGAGAGAGAGACAGAGAGAGAGAGAGAGAGAGAGAGAGAGAGAGCGCCCTCATCCTCTCATCCCCAGTGCCATGTTGCCTGGAAATAACAAGGTAGAAGTCAGCTTGATGAATGGGACAGTGTTCTTCTGCACTGATTTCACCTGGAAGCCGTAGCTATTTTGGGTTCTGGTGGAGCCCTGGTTAAGCTTGGCTGGCGACAGCACCCCAGGCACCTGAGGTAAAGGGGATGAGGGAGAAGCAGAGAGAAGTGGAGCCATGGCCCTAGAGGCATCACCCCTGACTGAGACCTCACTCCATGTTGTGGACCTAGATCCTGTGACATTAAAGTCCCCTCAGAGTCACCACCCCTGCATCTGCTCCTACTCAGTCTTGACCTGCCCCACCCCTGCCAGGTGTCTCTGTGCACCTCTTTGGTCTCAGCCTGACTTCCCATGCCCAGACTGGCCGGGAACGCCCTCTAAGTGGTTCCACATCCTCAGACACTGGAGCCCTCTGGATTCTGTGTGTGCTCCTGGGCAGTTACTCTTCACTGAGCCTCTCTTTCCTTGTCTGTCCAATGGGATAGCTAGAACTCTTTTGGGGACGTTTGCATCAAATAATCATGACATTGATTGACATGGGGCAAGGCTAGCTTAAATGAAATCCAAGCGGAGCAGTGAGCAGGGAAGCCAGGCTTCTGCTCCTCACCATGTGGGAAAGATGGGCTGCCAGTATGGTGGTGAATGCCGGTAACCCCTGAGCTGGGGAGGACAAGGAAGAGGATTGCTGGATTACAGAGCAAAACCCATTATTAGAAGTCACAACAGCGACTAGAGCTAGAGTTTCACCTACCATCTCCTTTAGCTCAGCACCCAGCCTAATACAACTAGTTGACTAAGGCTCCAGAAGCACACACCAGTGTCCCCAGCGCCACTGAGCACAGACCACACCATTTAGCTTGCCGGGGGCCTCACCAGAAGGTCAAGTTTGATAGACCAGTGTGAACTGGGAGGAAGCAGTTCTCTGAGCTCTTGACTCCAGCTGATTCCAAGGCATCCCATTCTGTTCTCTCCAATTCTCCCAGCCCCAAGCCTTGGGGTGCAGGCTGATCCCTCACATACAAACATCTATGCAGGAATCCCCATTGCCAGCATCCTGTTGCTAGCTTAAGGAGCGTTATTGTGTCCTGAGGGAACAGGACAAGGTGAGGGACTGATGAAGTCATGGAGAGGTGGCCTCCCTGTAAGACTGGACAGGGAGCCAGACCGCACACCTGCAGCTCTGCCCAGAACTTGCTTCACAGAGACGATTGTAAATGCTATCAGAATCGCTAGAGCACCACAAACAAGATGCCTTCTGTAGGGGCGCATTCCAGACCCAAGAGAGGTTATTTTAGTTGAAAACATATCCAGAGGGAGGCCAAGAAGCTAAGGACACAGCCTCCCTGTGCTGGGAAGGGAAACCTAAACTCCACAGCGCTGGCGTGGCAACGTGTTTCCCTTCCCCAGGGCATTCTCTATGCTGTGTGCTGACTGTATTCTCCATCCAAAGAAAACATCCTGGATAGAGAGGGGTGTGTGTGTGTGTGTGTGTGTGTGTGTGTGTGTGTGTGTGTGCGCGTGCGCGTGTGACTTCCACACAAGAACCGTCTTTGTGCCTGGCCTTCATTCCGTGAGTATTAGTGATGGAGTCGGACACAATGTATTGCTTAGTGCTCCGTGGTCACCACACACTAAGAGGCAGGGGAAGATGGTGATGACAAGGACAGTAGACAGGGTAACGGGTGATGTAAATGTTGGCATCAGTTAACAATGATTACAACAACCATGATGTTGACAATGACAGCAATAGTAACAGTTGGCAATGACTATGATGGCATAGACAATGATTGTGATGGTGCAGGCAGTGACTAAGATGATGTATAGATAATGATGATGTAGATGATGATGATGACAGTGACAGTTGACAATGATTACGATGATGTAGATGATAATGATGTTGACGACTATGCTGATGTAGATTATGATGGTATTGATAACTATGATTAGATGATGATGAAGTTGACATTGATGATAATGATGTTGACAGTGACTGTAATAACATAGAGGATGATGATGTTGACAGTGACCGTTGACAATAACAGTTGATAATGACTATGATGGAGTAGACAATGATTGTGATGATGTTGACATTGATGTAGATAATGATGAAGTTGACATTGATGGTGTTGACAGTGACAGCTGACAATGACTATGATGATGTAGATGGTGATGAAGTTGCTATGACTACAATGATGTAGGTGATGATGTTGACAGTGACAGTTGACAATGACTATGATGATGTTGATTACTACGATGATGTAGATGATGATGTTGACACTGATGATGTTGGCAGTGACAGCTGACAATGACTATGATGATGTAGATGATGATGATGTTGCTATGACTATGATGATGTAGATGATGATGTTGCTATGACTACGATGATGTAGATGATATTGACACTGATGATGTTGACAGTGACAGCTGACTATGATGTCAACATTGATGTTGTGTTGACCACGATTATTATGATGTAGATGATGAAGTTGACAATGACACTGAAATGTCTATGATGCTGTAGACACTGATGATGTTGACAGTGACTATAATGATGTAGATGATGATATTCACAGTGACAGTGACAGTGACTATGATAATGTAGATGGTGATGAAGTTGACATTGATGGTATTGACAGTGATTACAATGATGTAGCTAATGATGGAGTTGACAATGACTATGTTGGAGTAGACAATGATTGTGATGGTGTTGACATTGATGATAGAGTTGACAATGATGATGATGTAGAAAATGATGAAGTTGACATTGACGATGTTGACAGTGACTGTAAAATATAGATGATGAGGAGGACAGTGGTGATGACAGTGACAGTTGATAGTGACAGTGATGATGTAGATAATGATGAGGCTGACAGTGACAGTTGACATTGACTAAGATGATGTAGATTATGATGATGACATCGCCATTGATGATGGTGCTGACAGTGACAGTTGACAATGACTATGATGGCACACACAGATGAGGACGATGATGGTGTTGACAGAGGTGATGATGTTGTCAGTGATAACAGTGGTGATGATGATGTTGACAGAGACGACAGTGATGATGTTAACAATGATGGTGACAGGGGCTGGGGATTTAGCTCAGCGGTAGAGCGCTTACCTAGGAAGCGCAAGGCCCTGGGTTCGGTCCCCAGCTCCAAAAAAAAGAACCAAAAAAAAAAAAAAACAAAAACAAAAACAAAAACAATGATGGTGACAGTGATGAGATGATGCCAGTGACAGTGAAATGATGGACGACCACAGTAATGATGGTGGCCACGATGATGATGTAAACAATGATGTTGATGATGAGAACAGTATCAGTGGTGGTAGTAATGATGATGTCATGATGGAGTCAGTGACAGTGACGCTGGTGGTTGACGGTGGTGGTGGTAACGATGATGTTGGCTGTGACAAGGAAAAACATCTACTGCCATGCATTGCTCTGTGTGTTTTGATTTTCAATGACCACTTTGTCTCTGCAAGAACTTGTGAACCAGGTCTGTGGTCACTGAGTTCATCCCTTGCTGCTTGCAAGGTACTGAACAAGGTGTTTTGGCTCAGTGTTCCTGTCTGTGAGGTGGAGATAAAACATCAGCTTTGGGCTGCACGCTTAGTATCTGACTGTGCAGGTGTTCAGGAGACATGTTGGCTCTTACAGACCCTGCTTTGATATTCCTGTCCACCCCATGAAAAGGGAGGCTTCATGATTTCACAGAGAGGAGGTCAGTCCTGAACATCTCTCTGGGGCTGTTTCTGACCCACAGGGCTCTCTGAGCTCAGGCTGGGCTCACAGGAAGCTTCATCAAAGTAAAACTGGGTTCAGTGAGCCCAGCCAAGCCCTCAGCCAGGTCAGCTAGAACCACCACAGGGAGGGCAAGCAAGGGCAAGTTGTGAGGACTTGTATGCTTGTGCTATCCGGGGCCAGTGCTAGTCTGCCCAGCATACACAAGTATGGACACCAATGAGCTGTATCCATGATGCTTCTAGACTTGGACACTGAAGAGTCTAGATATCTCCCAGGTCTGCCTCTCCACACACAGCCCCATCTCTCAGGGAGCAGAGAGATGAGTGCTGCTGCTTGGTTGGATTTTTTTCTTTTTATGTGACCTAGACCCCATGGCGACGGGGGGGGGGGGGTTCCCACCTCCATCAACACAATCTAGAAACTCCTCACAACTGTGCCCAGATGGTTCCATCCAAGAGATGCAGATCCTGTCTGTTAACGATTGACACCACAGGGTTGGGGGATTTAGCTCAGTGATAGAGCGCTTGCAGGGTTGGGGGATTTAGCTCAGTGATAGAGCGCTTGCCTAGCAAGTGCAAGCTAGCAGATATGAAGCCAGGTGCTCCTTGGTACAGCTGATAGTTGTCCTAGGGTGGAGAGGACACTGAAGCTGAGCTGAGCTGAGCTAGGCTTACAGAAGCCTCCTGGTGAGAGCCAGTAAATCATAACGGAGACTGTCATGGAGAAGACACTCGATTATATCTATTGAGGCTCTTAGACCTCCTGACTGGGGGAAGGGGGGAAGATGGGGGGGAGAGGCTCTTCAAAGGCAGAGGACAAATGGCTTGCAGAACGCCCTGGAAACAAGGTATAGGACATCTAGCAAAGAGCTTGGGTTTCCCAATGTCTTGTCAGGGCTGAGAAATGCCTGTGGATGAGCACACACCACCACCAGCTCTTCTGCCCTCTACATAGAAACCATGGTCCCTGACCTGCAGGGAAGAGCTTACCTGGGCTGCCCCACACCAGCAGCCTTCTATCAGCTGCTTCCAGAGGGATAATCAGACTGCCCCAGCTTTCATAGGATGCTGGCTGCTCAGGCAAAGGTAGGAAAACAAACCCGGGTGCAAATGTGTTTTCATGTAAACACGGCGGGGGGTGGCGGCTGCCTGCCGCGAAACAGCTCAGCGGCTAGTGCAGCTCGGGGCAAAGTAAGCCTGAGTGTTGCAGCTCCTGGAAAAGAGGGGGCAGGAGCTGGAGGCACGTGGGAATCCAGGTGCTCCCTGGAGCACCCCAGCCCTCCAGTTGAACATCCCAGGGGCCCAGATAAGTGAGCAGGCAGGTGTTAACCCTGTTTTCCTCAGTGAGGCAGCTGGCCAAGTGGGAAACTTGGGCACAGTTGCGTTGGGGTTTTTAGTAAGTGCAGTTTGCCTATAGTAACATCAACCAGGTTTAGTTTGCAGTTCTGCGAGGTTTGACAAATAACTCGGCACCCTGCGTCAAAATCAAGAAACGCTCTACATGCTGGACCCTGGCAACCACTGCTCTTTGCCTTTTCCCAGAAATGGGATCCTACGGTCCTCGCTCGGACTCCAGCTTCTTTCGTTCTGGGCCATGTTAACTTGTTTGGCTCATCAGGGTTGCGCTGGTCTGAGTAGCCGCAGTTTCTTCAAGCCTCAGTATTCCACCCCGAGACAGGGGCTCACCACCTCAGCCTCCCTTGCCTGGTATGGGAGGGTGGCGGAAGCAAGTTGAATTGCTCTCTGCATCTGAGTTCAGGTTTGGCTGTGAGCGTGGCTATCCTTTCTCTCAAGTTAGCAACCGAAGATGGAGGTCCTTAGATACCCCAGTAAGCAGACATTTCTAAATGTGGTAAGGAACGACCTTGCTTCCTTCCAGAGGGCTCCTGTTCCCTTCCAGAGCGCTCCTTTTCCCTTCCACCACGACTGGTGGGTGGAACTCCCACGTGACTGAAAGTCCCACCCACTCGAAGTCCCACCCACTCTACACCTCCCTCACAGAGCTTGCTTTCTGTCTCAGCTGCTGCTACATCCTGCCACCTGGGTCTCACTTGGCAGAGGACAGTGGTCAAGGGCATGTGCCCTGAAGCAACCAGGTTCCGTCTCAGCCCTGGTCCTTGATGGTCCCAGACCTAAAGGCATGTCTCCTATGTCTCGCCTGTTCCCATAGGGATGTGTTGCTTCCCACAAAGCACGAGATTGCAACAGGTTTCTAGGCTTGCGATAATTTAACAGTCGGGAAACTTCATTGTAGGGTTAGCTCAGAAGACTACATTAAAGCCAGATGTGTTGACTGCCCAGTAATCCCAGCACTTAGAAGACTGAGGAAGCAGGGTGAAGGGTTCAAGGCCGGCCTGGGTTACATAGTGAGACCTCTTTAAAAAACAAACAACAAAACAACATTATGTAAACTCACAAATGGAATCAAACACTTAGCTGTAGTGTCTTCTTCCTCTGACTGAGGAGGCTTTAGGGACCCTCTTGTTGTGTTAGGCTCCCACTTAGTCTTAGGGACTAGAACTGGCATCAGGCTTCCTTTAAGAATGGTTTGCTCACAGAACCCACCAGGATGTCCTGGAGATGTGGCTTCCTGAATAAGAGTCCCCCATAGAGACAAGGGGGAGACTTATCTCCAAGGTACCTGTTCCTATGGAAACAGGAGATTAGGTGTCAGGAGAGGGAGCACACACACACACACACACACACACACACACAGAGAGAGAGAGAGACAGAGAGAGAGAGAGAGAGAGAGAGAGAGAGAGAGAGAGAGAGCGAGCGCAAGCACACAGACCCAGCACCGATGAGCTGCATGACCTTAAACAAGTCTCTTGACCTTTGGGAGTCTTGGTTTCTCACCCATGTGATGGGGTGGGGGCAGAACCTGCCTTGCAGATTCATGTTGAATGCTGGAAGTTGTGTGTTTTAAGGATCTGAAAGCTGAAGCAAGGTGAGACTTGCTTACCCTAAGTCTGAAACTATAAAGCCACCAGCTTCCTGGTACCAGAGGTCACATCCTCTTGAGCTCTGGGTCCACAACCTGATGTACAGCAGGCACTCCCTCGGGGCTGAGAAAACAAGACACAGTGTGCTGCCCTGACCCAGAGTGGGCCTGGGAAGGATCAGGAGACATCTCTGAGTGGAAAAGAAACTCTCCTCAGATGTGAAACAGGTAGGTCTTCATGGGGATGAGCCCTCCCTGCTAGGATAGCCTCCAGTTCAGGCTGGTCCCCTATGGCCAACTTTAGGCTGCAGATGAGGCGGGTACTAAGGGACATTTGTTGATTGAATGAATGAGTGAACTGTAGTTTGACTATTGGAAAACATATGTGTATATATAATATGTATATAAACATGTATACATATGTATGTAAACATATATACATCATATGTATATATACATACACACATATACACATACATATACACATACACACATATACACATACATATACATACATACATACATATATGTATATGTGATGTATATGTTTGATCCAGAAGAGCAGAGAGTGCTATCTACCTGACCAAGGCCACACAGCCATAGAATGATCTTGAAGGTAGAGCGAGAAGGAAAGAGAGAGCTGCCACAGCTTGAGGTGCCCTGCACAGAACCTCCACCTGCCCTCACCACTACTTGTGGGCAGCTGATGTTGCTCAGAAGACCGTGTGAAGTGATAGCACCCACCTCTTCTTGTAACAGAATGACTCTTCCAGCAATTTACAAGAAGCCTCAGCAGCACACTGACCCCGGGCAAGGCTTTTCTGGGTGCAAGCCATGCCGACTCTGGGTCGTGGGCAAACTTATAGAAGTAGGTGTGAGACCACTTCCTTTGTAGACAGGAAATGACTCCCAGAGGCTCGCAGCATCGGAGACAGGAAGTCAGTTCCACTCACTAGCTTGGCCTTTCCCTCAGTTGGCCCAGTCCTGCAGGGCAGACTCCCTGTACAGTGCTCCTGGCAGGAGTGTCTAATGCCACCATCCAAGGCACAGAGGCACTTTCCATGTCCCCAGGTGACTCCTGCACACTCCAGCTCTCACCCCCGGGATGCAACCACACAGACATCTCCCCTTCACTGGGTGGATTTATTCTTGGGGGTGTGTGGGCGATGAGTGTTTGTATGGGGGAACGTTTGTCTAAATTTAAATTTAAAAACGTGTTCAACAGCGGCTTATTAATGCTTGGGTTGGGAATGGATGGCTTTTTCTTTTCCTTTTCAAATAAACTGGTAAGTAGGAGCCTCCCCCAGCCCTCCCTTCCGACCCAGCCTTACCTCTCTCAATGGCCTTGGGCTATCTGGCCATGGGGTAGCCTTGGGTTATCAAGCTTGAAAAATGGAAGCTTAGAGAGAGAGAAGGTTCCCTGCCTCATCCTGCCTTCCTGCCCTGGCTATCTGGGCTATTCCCTGCAATCCAGGCAAGGTGTCCAGCTGCCCCCACCCCCCACCGTAATGCACCTGACCCCTGCCATGTCAGCTAGCCCCCTCAACAACCAGGGAGATGGGAGGTGAGATTGGCACTCTCACCTCGTGTTACACATAAGACATGTGCCTTAAATGACCCCGGGTTCTTTGTCCCATCTTGTGTAAGCACCAAAGTCCAAACTCCAGTCTAACTGGTAACAAAGCTCACAAAATGGCTGACGAGATGGGTTAGCCAATAAGGGAACTTTATGCCAAACCTGGCAGATCTGACTTTGATTCCCCAGAAAGCACATAACAGAAGGAGAGAACCCATTTGGCCCAAGGTGTTCTGTGGCATCCATGTGTGTGCTGTGACACAGAACATAAAATCATTTTAAAGGGGGCTGGAGAGATGGCTGAGTGGTTAAGAGCACTGACTGCTCTTCCAGAGGTCCTGAGTTCAAATCCCAGCAACCACATGGTGGCTCACAACCATCTGTAATGAGATCTGATGCCCTCTGATGGTGTGTCTGAAGACAGCTACAGTGTATAATAAATAAATCTTTTTTTTTTAAAAAATCATTTTAAAGAACCCTCATGTGCTTCCTTGTATTTTTCCAAAGCACAGCTCGGTGAGGGAGAGGGGGAAAAAAAAACCATAAACTCACTTCTAACCCATCCCCTGGCTGGCAAGTTCCTTTCTGCCCAGCTATGTCTCAGCCCACAGGGAGGCTCCTGCCTCCGGTGGCTACTGTGGTGTTCTGTAATTGCTGAGCAATTTGGAGATGGCTGGAAATATATAATTCATGGGTGTGTCTTTCTCCCCAGTCCCCTAGAAGGCACTGAGGCATGACTGTCTCCCTGGGAGCTTTGACCTCGACACAGAAAGACGCAGAGTCTAATTGTCCCAGTCAGAGAATCCACTGCCAGTCGGTAGACCCCTGGCAACCCTACGTCAAGGTCCTGCAAGTGGGAACCCCAATATTGAACCCCAATGTAGAGCCAGTGATGGAAAGCTAGGGTAAAATCTGGGTGTGTTGAATGGTGAGGCCGAGAGCTGTGACTTTGCCTAGGCGTGTTCCCTGGGGCAGGTCGGAAACTCTGCCTACAGCCATATCCCTCCCTGCGGCTGACCATCCTGTGATGCGGGTCAGCACCAGCCACGGAGGAGCTAGAACGTGGCCTGGGGGCTGCAGGCTGCAGCTGGTGGTTCACTTTGAGTTCCCAAGAGCTGGAGAATCTAGTTCGCAGCTTCCAGCACTAACCGGGTTTCTGGGGCAAATGGTAGCAGCTGTCGTTCCTCATTTTGAGTGGGGTTCAGGACCCCAGTCTGTGCTAGGACTGAGGAGAGGATGCTGGAGGGAATGCTACATGTCTGTGCTGGGTTGGGAGAAGAGCCGCCATGAGTGTGCCAGGAAGGGCTAGGGCTTTGTCTCCTATGATGTCCAGATGGTTGACAGAGGAGCTGGAGGACACTCCCTTTCTGCCTGAGGGTGTCCTCGTAGGAGGACATTGAGAAGACAGTTTCCCACTAGGTACCACAGAACTCTTCCGGCCACTGAAGGCCATGCTGAAGATGCTAAGGACCAAGGACCTCTGCCCTTCTGAGAAGTCCTCATCCCCCTCCCTACAAGGGCTCTGAACACACAAAGGAGAAAGGTTCCCAGAGTCTGAGGGATTCCCATCACCATTCTGTCTCCCTCGGACTGGGGGTCAGCAGTGGGAAGAAGGTTGGAGACTGGCACCAACCCGAGTTCTGAGGTGTATCTTGCTGCTTATTAGCTTTCTCTTCCATCATTAGATTGCCTCTCTCACCTGTCAACGGAGCATAAAACCACTGTGGAGTCCCCTGGAGCGGCCATGATGGGAGAGGTGAAGGCCCAAGCTGCGGCAGGTCTGCCATGGCCTTTGAGGGAGCTCCTCGGGGTAGGACAGAGGTTCCTCCCCCAGTACGTACAGTCTGGTTGGGACTCAAGACTGGGCCAGAGATGTTCCCGAGTGGAAAATTCCTCCCTGGGGAAGAGTTTCTAATGGAAGCCATCACTGTTCCCAAATTAGTCCAACCGGGTGTGCCAACAGTTGGCTTTTGATTGTGGCTAGAAGGAGCTGAACAAGAGCAGTGTGAGCACGGGGTGGCAGTTTCTGGAGCTAGCTCGGTCCGACTTGGCTGGGTTGACCCTGGGTCGCTCCGTTGGTTTTTCTGAGTCCTGCACATATAAATCATCCAGCCTGTCCTGGCTGGCTGCTAAGAAGGCCTTGCCCTCTGGGACAACAGTGTCGAGAGCTGGTCCCACTGAACACGGACGGCCTCTTAGTCTCTGTGCCTTGGTTTCCCCTTCTGTTACAGAACACCGTTTTGCTGGGTGGTACATCTCACCCTCTGGCTCTGTGCTCCCTACTCTAGAGAAGATGCAGCTGATGGGAGGGTGGTGTGAGCTCTGAAAGCTTGGAGATGTTCCTTGGTGGCCCTCAAGCCCCTCCTCAGAGTGTCCCTGTCTGTCAGTCACCTTTGCTGGCACAGGTCAGTGGATGTGTTCTTTGAAAGGCCACCCTGAATGACTCTGGCTTTGAGCCCCACCAAGAAAGGAATGTACATCCTGGCTTTGTGCACAACAGCTAAGGCACAACTCAGACCTGCTCCAGAAGGGACCTTAGGTCTTCCTTCCTACACCCTGTGTGGTCTACCTTAAGAAGCACGGGCAGAGTTGCCTGTGGGTTCTGTGGGCAGCTGGAGGTGCAGCCTCTGCTATATGGCTCCTGTCCCAGTATCCAGTCAGTACAGGCTGTATGGTGTCCTCCTGCTGGGGACCTTCTCTGGAGTTCTCAGCTCCTAGATCTCTCCAGAGGGCCCATATGGCTCCACCTTGCTACTTGGCACTTTCCAGTTATTTTAATAGAGCAGACTGGAGAAGCACCCTTCAGCACAGGGATGCTCAGACTCCACACAAAGCTGCTGGCTCAGCACCGCAGAGTTGGCTCCATCTTTCCCTCCTGGGCCTCCTCTGGACTCCAGGTCCCCTCCTTTCCCTTCCTCTCGGCTCTGCCACCCCTATGGGTCTGTCCCCCTGGATAAACATTCTGCCCGTGAATACAACCATCCATTATCCCCCTGACAATTAGCAGCCTATTAAGGGTGTCTATGCAAATGAGCGCTAATTGACCCGTGACACAGCGGAGCCTGCAGGAGAGCGATGGTTCCAGATGGCTTAATGATAGGGGCCCCCGGGCCCTGCTCTACACAGCTCTCTCCTGGGGAGGAAGGGAGTGCTGCTGCGGGCGGGCCGCTGCAGAAGGCAGCCAGCTGCCTGATAGGAACACAGATGGGGACTGGGTCTCAGTTGGGTCATCAGAACCACTGGATAGGAGATAACTTCCGCCTTGTCTGTCGGTTGGTCCCTCCCTTCCTAAGGCTTCTTACCTTCCCAGGCCTGCACTGGCAACTGTGTAACCATCCTGTCCTAGGGGTGGGGAAATCTCAAACAAACTGTTGCAAACACTTTGAATTGCAGCTAAAAAACAAAAGACCAAAAAACACAAAAAGGAACTGTTGCAAACACTTTCCATCGCAGTTTAAAAAAAAGAAAAATCAAAGGAACTGTTGCAAACACTTTCCATTGCAGTTAAAATAATGGTGTTATGGGACACAGGGCGATGTTTCAATCCACCCTTGCATGCTGTGGAGACCAAAGGAACCAGCTCATATGTTGCCTGGGACATTTGTCCAGTCTTTGGGTTAGAACATCCAAAACCCTCTCGCCTAGCTGTTTGAAGTGTGTGATGAATCGGCGCCAACCACGGTTAGGTTAATGTGCAAACGGTCATATTTGTTGAAGCAGCAGGTAGTCAGGAGGCACAGAGCTATCCCCTGTTCCCCCTGCCCACGCTGTCAGCACCAGTGGGGTTCAGACCTGGTTGGACCTGTGGTCATTCGTATATGCTTCCTTTCATCTTGTTCCAGACTTCAGGACTGTACTCAGTGTCATGTATGCTTTGGTTCTGGACATAACTCCACATGTATGTGCCATTACAGTATCAGCTAGACTGAGCCATCACCCCCAAAGTCCTGGGCTCCACCAGTCCTCCTCCCCATACCTCACCCCAGCGGCAGGTAACACCCACGCCATTGCTGTCTCCGTGATGCCGTCTTTCCCAGAACTCATGGTTGGAATCACACATGAGTTCTTTTTCAGTGCTGAATCATAGTCCCCTGTCTGGAGGTCCATCTGAGTTCAGCTGCTGTGGGCGAGTCCTGAAGAGGACCACAGTGTTAGGTGGTGAGTGGGCTAGGAGGCCATTGGGAATGTACCCCTCTCCCGTGGACTTTGAGTCATACAAGGGAAGAATAATTATTCACTAATGACATTATGTACTCTCCCGTGGGGGCGGGAAATGCTTGCAGATGCTAGCACCCAGGGCACTCTAACTCAGAAAAGTGGAACTTTTTGTTTTCTCTCTCTCTCTTTCCTTTCAGACACTGGTCAAAGCCAGACACAGGTTTTCTCACTCCTTCCCTGAAACTGTCCCCACCTCTCATCTGCCAAGCCCATTACTGGACCTGCCAGCCAGCTTTCTTGTACCCTAACTTTAAAGGACATAGCTATCTCTGTCTCTCTGTCTCTCTCTCTGTCTCTGTCTCTCTCTCTCTCTGTCTCTCCCTCTCTCCCCTCCTTACCCTCCCTCTCCTCCCTCCCTTCTCCCTTCCTCCCTCTCTCATCTCCCTCCTCCAGGCAGCATGTTTGGGTTTCCTTTTGGGTCTGTTTTAAAATTCTTTTATTAATAAAACTAAGAATCCAGAGGGCCTCAGTTCCCCCAGTAATATGGCCCTCAAATGGAGACTTCTCCAGTAACAGTGGCTGGGTCAGATGGAGGAGAGAATGTTGGATTTAGGCTGCTGCTCTCCGGGGACCCTGAGCCCTTGCACTATGCGCAGCGCTGTGTGCCGAGGACAGTGTCTGAGTACCTGGAAGCATCCAGGTCCAAGGCTTGGCTCCTGACTCAGTGTCCCCTTCGGCTCATCTGTTTTCTCCCTCGCTCTTCTCACGGGGACTGACATTTGCTCTGTCTTCAGACAGCCAGGCCCTTACGAGGCTCTTGAATGCCCTGCCTCAGTTTCCCTGCATTTAAAGGTGTGTGGAGCAGAAACTGGAAAGCGGGATGTAATTATTTGTTGTCCCGGCTGAGAGTGGCGAGAACTAAGACTCTTTTTTCTGCGTCTCCATCTTGGTGTCTCATGTTTTAAGGATGTATTAAGGGCGGCACAAAGCTGAGCTTACCTGGAATCTAGCACCCTGGAGGTGGGAGCCGGAGGATCAGGACTCCAAGGCCATCCTCGGGTCCACAGGGAGTTTGAAGCTAGCTTAGGCTACGTAAGACCTCACCTCAAAACAAAACCCAGGGCAAGCCGCATGGCTCTGCACTTTCTGCACAGCCCAAGCCTGGTCCCTGGAGCAATCTGTGGAAGGGAGAAAACCGAGAGAGTTGCCCTCTGACCCCGCCACACATGTTGTGGCGCTTATGTGTGAGCGTGCATGCACACATACACGATAATAACAGATTAAATTAAACTCTAAAAGTAATATGAGATGAAGCCAGTGGATGCACACAGGGTAGGCCTATGAGACAAGCTGTCCAGGGTGGACAGAAACTCCTCCTGGGAGGCACACTCCTCCTTCAGCCAAGGGCTCCTGCCTTTCATCTCCTCAGTGGGCTGTGCTGTCAGGAGGTAGGAGATGACCCAGATGGACTCCTCCCTGGCACCGAGAAGACATTGTCTTTCATCAACCATGTTTCCCAGCAGCTCTTTTTTGGGCAAACTTTGGTCGTAGGTTTAGTTGGTCCCTGGATTTGTCTAATCCCCCAACTGCCTCTGACCCCAGGTCAGGCCCTGACATGTGGAAGGAAAGCCCAGCCTCTTCCCAGCCTAAAAATTTCCCTCCAGTTACCCTCAAGAATCTGGGGGGAGACTCTTTACTCCTAAAGGAAGGAGCTACAGGGTGAGGAGCCTCATTATTTCCCTTCTTGCCGGGCAGGTAGCCCCTACCCCAACCAGTGCCCATCTCTTACTTGGCAGCTCAACCCCTAAGTTGTTTCTAGTATTAAAAAAAAAAATCTGCATTCAGTCACTCAGGGGCTGCTGTTGGACACACTGACCCAAGTCCTGGGCATGCCCAATAAGGGAGGGACACACTTTACAGATGGGGACACTGAGACTCCAGAGATCCCCTGCAAGGAAGAGCAGGGAGCATGTGGGCCATCCTCGCCTCAGTGAGTGCTAACCTCACCCGACCCTGACCTTTCACCCCCCACCAACCCCCACCCCCACCCCCACCCCCACCCCCACCCCCACCCGTGCTTCATGTCTCTGTGACTGATTTCACCTCATAAAGAAACAATGCTGCCCAGGGAGGTTAAGACTTGGAGGTGCCAAGGGAGGGAGGACATTAATGTGCTGGAGTCCCCAGAAAGAGGAAAGGGTTTCCTGCAGGAAACATCCATGGAACTGTGGGTGTATCCGTGGGCCTGGGAAGATTTCAGTCCTGCCTCAAAGGTTGTGAGGAGAGAGGAAAATGTGGGGCGCAAATATAAGTCCTTTAAACATGGCACCCAGAGTGAAGTAGATGTTCATTTGGCGGCTAATTCTCCTGTCCGCTTTGGGGGTGGAGTTTCTGTCTGTGAGAGGGAGGAAGAGGTCTTGGGGAGAGATGTGGGGGAGTCTTGGCAGCTCCAGGAGGCAGAGAGGTGGTTCCTCTGAGGACAAGGTACTGCAGCCTGGGAGGTTTCTCTACCCAGACCCACCCAGTGACAAATAATACAGCATTGCTGCCCCCTCAAAACCCCAAACTTCCACCCCCAAGGCTGCCTCCACCTGAGCACAGTGGTCCTTGGTACAAAGACTTGATTTTAAGTTGAGCGCTGGGGCGAGGGACAGCCCCATCTTTCTTCACCCCTCCACTGCAAACAGCCAGGGCCAGGGGTGGGGTTTACACTATACCAGGTGGTAGGGCTAAGACTCTAGGATACTTTTCCTCTTAGCCCTAACATGAGGGTGTGGGTAGGAAGTTTGCATCTGTACCATCCTCCAGAAGGTGGGGTGGCACGGCCCCTGCTCTGTGTCCCTCTTCCCTGAGTCTCCTACCCCCACCCCCATGTCTGTCTCCTGTCAGCTGCTGATGAGTTCAGTGTGCCCAGATGCCCACTTGGCAACCACTTAAGGGAAAGATGTGTGGTAACATAAAGAACATAGAGGGGGACCCAAAGAGCCAGATCTAGAAACATCACCGGCGAGGTAAGGGCTGCGGGGATCGATGGTGTGTTCCTTGATAATGTGGGAAAACAGCTTCCTGGTTGCTCACATGAGGCGGGGGTGGGGTGGGGGGTGGCAGCCTGGAGTGTAAGCGAGGAGTGGAGGGGAGTCAGAAGCTTGAAGCCGGTGGAAACAGGTGTCTCTCGCCACTCAAGCGAACCCAGGTGGGCTGCTGGTCAGGGCCACACTCTGCCCTAAAGATCTGTGATCTGTGAGGGGGATCCCTCAGAGTGCCAGAGCGACTCCTGGCTTCCTCTCTTCGTGGCACATAGGGGTGAAGTACATGGGCTCCCATGAGGCACCTGCTTCAAGGTGATCTTCCTACAGTGCAGAGTGTGCTGGAAATATGACTTGATTGGAGGGGTGGCTCCCAGCGAGCAGGCAGTCCTGGGTTCGTCTCCAGTGCTCCTTAAACCAGGTGTTGTGCATACCTGTAAAGCAGCATTTGAGAAGAGGACACAGGAAGATCGGGGGTTCGAGGTCATCTCTGGCTACACAGTGAGATTGAGGCAGCCCAGGTTGCATGAGACACTTCCTCAAAAGGGGGGAGGGAGGGGCTAAACTGTGATCATGAAACTCACACATACACACTCAAACATACACACTCACATGCATGCATATTCACACTCACATGCACATTCATACACACACATACATACACACACATGCACACGCACACTCATATATATATGCATGTTCACACTCACATGCACATTCATACACACACATACATGCACATACACACTCACACACATACACATGTATTCACACTCAGACATGCATGCTCACACTCACATGCACATTTATATAAACACATACTTGCACATTCATACACACACATACATGCACATGCACACTCACACACATACACATGTATTCACACTCAGACATGCATGCTCACACTCACATGCACATTTATATAAACACATACTTACACATGCACACTCACACACATGCACACGTGTTCTCTGCCCCTAGCAGGACCAAGGCAGGAAGGACTGCTGTGTCTGGCCCCACCCCACTGTTCTCTGCCTCCTGACCTGGCTCTTTCTCAGCTCTCCCCTACCTAGAGAATATCTGCTTTTCCTAGGCCTGCTAGGTCAAGGGCTGCTACCTAGGGAAGCCCTCTTTGATCTCTGTCCCCAGGCAGCTGGAGATCGTTCAGTGCTACAGAGCCCCATACTTCCCAGGACTCAGCAGGGTCCTCAGATCTCCTGATATGGTAAGTCCAAATCTGGGACCTCGTTGCAAGGGCTCAAGGGCTCCTCTCTATCATGTGCTTGACTTATGGTCCCTAAGCAAGAGGCAGATGCTGGGTAGGAATATGTCTGAAGTCCTGGGGTCCACACAGCCTCCTACCATTTACCAGCTGTGTGTCTCAGAACGAGTCCATCAATCCCTCTGACACTAAATTCCCAGCTCTGTAAGAGATGCAGAACCTTGCAGAATCGTTGTGAGAATTAAATCAGAGTGTATGTGAGTGAGTGTGCATGTGTGAGAGTGTGTATTGTGTGAGTGTAGGAGTATGCATGTATGTGTGTGAATGTGTATATGAATGTGCATGTGATTGTGAACACGCATGTGTTTGAGTGTGCATGTATGTGAGTATGCATGTGTGTACGTGTATGCATGCATGTGTGAGTATATGTGTGTGTGTATAAGTGTGCATGTGAATATCAACATGCATGTGTATGAGTGTGTATGTGGGCGTGCATGTGTGTGAGCGTGTGCATGTTTGTGTATATATGTGAGTGTGAACATGCATGTGTATGAGCATGCATAAGTGTGCATAAGATCATGCCACAGTGCGCATTAGGAGGTCAGAGAATAACTCTCATGAGTCAATTCTCTCTTTCCATCATCTGGGTTCCTGGGGATTAAACTTGAATCAGTGAGCTTGGAGGCCACCACCTTTCCCTGCTGAGCCATCTTCCTGGCCCTGTTCTATTTAACTGGAAGGACAGATGGTGCCTGGCTGATTGGAGAGATGGATGGATGGATGGATGGATGGATGGATGGATGGATGGATGGATGGACGAACAGGCACAGTTATGGAAGGATGGGTGCGGGATGGATGGGTAGGTGTCCTGAAGGAAGATGACAGACAGATGGATAAAAGGGTAGATGGCTGGGTGGATAAACTAATGGATGTGTAGAGGTTGAAGGTGTCAGATGGGCAGACGGATGTTTTGTGGCAGACGTGTGTGGACTTTGTGCCATGCTCAGTTATCAATTCCACATACCTCGGTTGGTGTAGTAAGTGCTGGGTCTCAAGGAATATGGTGGCAAGATACCACCCAGAACCTCAGTGAAACTCCTGAGCTGCAGTGTGGCTTGAGAGGCCTTCCCAGAGCCTCACTTCCACTGGTGAGGGACAACTGGGTGCCCCTTGCATCGGCTGAGAGCATCCTGTCGCCCCCTGCTGGTGGCAATATGAAACGGCATTGCCCAACAGTTTACCCAGTTTATCGGATCCAAGGCCACCTTGTGACAGACAGCAAAGATGTAGTTGGAAAGTCAGAACTTTTCAACACCTCCCATGGAAATTTGAGTTTCTAACCATCAGACCCTCCTTGGAAAGCCCTGACCAGGGGAGGCGGCCGCAGTCGCTGGAAAGAGATGGGCTGCTCTTGCTTTGAGGCTTTCTCTGAATTGTCAGGCAGTGTTCAGAGTGTGTGTGGAGAGACAGTGTCGAAAAGGTTAAGAGCTGTGGTTTGGCCAAGCAAGATGGCACTCACCTGTAATCCCAGCACTTGGGAAGTTAAAGCAGAAAGAACAGGAGTTCAGGGATAGCCTCAGCTACAGGGCAAGTTTGAATCTAGCCTGGGCTACATCTCTTAAAAAAAAAAAAAAGAAGCCCTGGTTTTAAATTGCAGTGCTACCCTACTCCTCCTGGAAGCCCTCCCCTCCCTCACCTGTAAGACAGGAGAGGATAAATGAAACTATATTCTAGAGGGGACACTTAGCCCGGAGCTGGCCACCTGGAAGCCTACAGCCAATGCAGATCGCATGGATGTGTGGCTTACTAAGCCTGCTTCCCTGCCTTCCCATCTCCCGCTCAGGCAGAGACGACACCCGTAGATTTGATTTCTGCCTTAGAATGCAAGCCCTTGGGAGGTATGTTTTATCTCCGCACCTCAGCTGTAGCTGGAACACAGCCCAGCCTCCTTGAAGGAGCCATAGGAATGAATTTAGGCTCAGCATAGTCTCTGAGGTTTTCTTTGGACTTATGGGAACCCACACATCCATGCAGGTTTGATAAATATATGCAACACTTGTGTAGAATAGGGGAGCAAAGTGACTTGGACCTCTGCCCTGCTGGTGGCTTCTGCATACAGATTGAACCAGCCATGGGTGGGAAACAGGGGAGGGGGCAAGCCTGGGGCTAGGGACATGGCTCACTTGGTAAAGAATTGGTAAACATGGGGACCTGAACTCAGATCCTCAGCAGTGGGATGGTGGAGGCAGGAGTATACATGGATCTCGATCGCCAGGCAGTGTCTGCCAAACTAGCTTCCAGTTTTATAGAAAAGACCCTGTCTCAAAACACAACAGAGGGGATTGGGGATTTAGCTCAGTGGTAGAGCGCTTGCCTAGCAAGCACAAGGCCCTGGGTTCGGTCCCCAGCTCCGGAAAAAAAAAAAGGAAAAAAAAACAAAAACACAACAGAGAGTGACTGAAGAAGTTACTCAACATCAACCTCTGACCTCTATACACACACACATACACAGAGACATAAGCAGGCACACACTCATAACACACATACGTACACACACACAGACAGAGACACATACACACATGCATACATACACACACACATACACAGAGACATAAGCAGGCACACACTCATAACACACATACGTACACACACACAGACAGAGACACATACACACATGCATACATACACACCAACATATACATACATACATACATACACATGTAAACATACATATACATACATACCAGAGACATACGAATACATATACACAGACACATATATACAGACACACACATATATCAAAGATACACAGGCACACACTCATAACACACACAGAGACATACAAATGCATACATAAATATACACGTACACATACACCAACTCATACATACACACACATACATACCAGAGACACACAAGTACATACACACAGACACATGCATGCCACAGACACACAGAGACACACAAATACATACACACGAACACACACATGCACCCTCTGGGTCCATACTGAATGTACAGAAAAGTCCTTTTTTGCCATTATTTTTTAAGTACTTTGTAACAACAACCCTGAGCACTGACACTGTATCAGGTATTCTAGGCCATGTGAGAGGTGTGTGCAGATCTGAAAAGCCCCAATCCCACTGAGGCCTGCTGAGAGTAAAGGCAGGGTTGTGCACTCCTGGAGCCCACGTGGGGCCTGCTCTCAAGACACTTCCAGCCCCTCTCTGGGCCTCTGCATACCCCCTTGAGGTTGCTTAGGACCTCGTTCCATTTCGGACTTCAGAGGGGAGCCATCATGAGTGTGTCTGATGTTTTACAGGTGGTAGCCCGGTGGCTTGAATCTTGACCAGATGGAGTCCTTCCAGCACGCGTCCCCAGAAGGTGGCACACAGCTTGGTCACCCATTGGAGATAGAGAAGAGGCCAGCATTTAAGCTCTCAGTGAACTAATCAAGATCAACAGCAACCCAAGAGGCTGAGAAGGGGTCAGAATAACATCGCAGACGCGGGGCTCCCTCCCCCATCCCTGTCACCAGAGTTCCTTAGCCAAACTCTGGGTGAGGAACAAGATGTAAGGAATGGAGACCACATCCTGTAAGTCCCCTCTCTTGGCCCCAGGCAGCGCGCCTTGACTTTGGGATTCCAGCAACCGTTGTCCGTGTCACCCCTGGACTCAGCTGGGCGCTGGCTTCCTTTCCTGCTACATTATCTCTGTGGAGGGATCAGCGCACCAAGCCTTTGCGGTTTCATTCCTGAGGAGTCCCCAGAAGCCACGCCCTCCGCGCCCCTTCCCAGCCATCCACCCAGCCTGCCCCGAGCCAGTCCGTAATGATCCTGCTATGGCCAAGCTCTGGTTCAAGTTCCAGCGGTGTTTCCGGTATTTCCGCAGGAAGCCCGTGCGCTTCTTTACACTGCTGGCTATCTACCTGACCGCCGGGAGCCTTGTCTTCCTGCACTCCGGCTTCGTGGGCCAGCCTTCGGTGCCCCAGAGCCAGGCCAGCCCCGCAGCGGGGAGCCCGGCGGAAGGAGGAGCCGAGCTGCCTTTCCTGGGTGACTTGCACCTGGGCAGAGGTTTCCGAGACACCGTGGAGGCCTCCAGCATCGCACGGAGGTACGGACCCACATTCAAGGGCAAGGACACCAGTGAGAGAGCCAAATTGGGCGACTACGGAGGAGCCTGGAGCCGAGCCCTCAAGGGGAGGGTTGTTCGGGAGAAGGAGAAGGAAAAGGAGGAGGAGAGAGGTAAGAGCCTAGGGGGCTTCGGGGTTGCGGGGGGGGGGGGACACAAATGTAGAAATAGCATCCACCAACTGGTCTCAGAGCTCCGGAGCACTCGTGAATGTAGGGAATTGGTCCTGTCATCCGTAAGGAGTGAGTCACATAGATACTCCTTAATTGGCGAGTTCCACTTGAACCCCACACTTGCCTTGGTTTAGAATCCTACTGCTTGTTGAACACACAGAAACTCCAGAATCGGCGTTCCAGGGCACAGAATGTCCCAGGATCCCTTGTGAGCACTTGACATGTGCAGAATCAGCTCTATGTTGTAAGATAGGGAGGCAGCTGGGCAGGGTGGTGAATACAGACATTTCTGCCCTGGGGAGGCTAAGCTGGGAGGAGTCAGAGGCTAGCCTGCGCTTTATAAAGAGACTGTCTCAGAGCGGGTAGGGGGACACCGGGAGCCCAGACTTAATGGTAGCTACTTAGCAAAGTGAAACTAAGGCCATGCTAAAGACTTCTCCTCCTGTTGATGATACACTAACACTGCCCTGGGGAGGGGAGGAGTCAGAGGCTAGCCTGGGCTAATTAACAAGCCAATGCTCCAGGTACTAATACCGCCCTGGGTAAATTCCATTGCCTTGCATTTTCTCAGCCTTCTCCACCCAAAAGGGTTCTGATTACCTGTACATACCACAGGCTAGACCTGGATACAGGTGAGCCCATGCCTGTTAAACAGATGTGGAGGACTGGGGGTGGGGGTGCCTTAATTAACAGAGCACTTCCCCAGCATGCACAACCCCCAGGCAGGGTAGTGCACATCTGTAACCCCAGCAGTACTGAGGTAGGAATGAGACTCAGAAGTACAAGGTCATTCTTAGCTACATAGAGAATTGGAGGTCAGACAAGGCTAGGAGACCCTGTCTCACAAACAAGCAAATGGGACTGGACAGGTGGTCCAGGAGGTCAGAGATCAGATGTGTACTGTTCTTACAGAGGACCTGAGTTCCATTCCCAGCACCCCTGTCAGGTGGCTTATACCTGCTGTAACCCCAGGTCCAGGGGGATAGGGTGCCTCCGGCACGTAGCCATCACCACACGAACAGATAACTTAAAATAAAATCAAGGACCAGATGTGGATATGGGGGATCTCAAGAGGTAAAGATGCCAGTCCAGGGCTTCACAGCCCTTGTCAATACCACCTGGGGTTTAAGTACCATCTGCCCAGATGCCTGGTCCTCTCTGAAGGTCTCCTCATGCCACTGGCAGCTACCACGAGACCAAGCAGGCTGGAGAAAACCGCCATAGCTACAGGAAACCCAGTGAGCATGGGGTGAGAGGATTGGTCCCACAGCCTTTGTGTGCCACTGTAGGAAGCCCTTCTCCACCCCGGGAAGGCACAGGATTCACAAAGGGACCCATCCTAGCTGCCCACAAGACTCATACCATCTTCTCCTGCGAGAGAGCCCAGAGCTTACAGAGATAAGAAGACAGAACAGGCTGGGGACGTTGGCCTAGGATTCCAGCCCCACCTTAGCCATCTGTGTGGCCCAGACGATGGCTTGACCACGCCTGAATTTCCACACCTATCTCACAGGCCTAACAATGGCTCCCTTTCAGGCAGACCTGAGAGCCCAGTGAGATGTGGATCCAGCAAGGACCTGGCAATGTGTCTGGGACAGAACTGACAGTTAGCAATGTTCAGGAAGAACCCCCCGGGATCTACTCAGGGAGCTGCCATCTCTTAGCAATGAGAGGCTGCTCTTTCCGTGTTAACCACTCAGATTCCACCCCTGGCCACTCCAAACGCTACCCGGTTCTTTCAAAGTTCCCCACGTCCCTGCCAGCCTGCTCCTTAAGCTCTCAGATTCCCTCCCATGCTGCCCCCTTCTGTCCCAGCTGTGGGGCTGTGCAGCTGTGCACTGAGCTTCTTCCTGCTCTCTCTATCCCAGGAGCTCAGTCTTTTGCCCTATTTACTCCCCCACCCCCACCCCATCTCTCTGCACAGCTCCTATTTTGGAGCCTCCGCCTCCCATAGCCACTCTCCAGAGTGACCTAACCAGTTCCACCCCGTGCACGGTCACAGCCACACTCTGTATCTTTACACCACAGCCATGCACACACCACAATCCAAAGACGTTTTGGTTGCACAGCTGGGTCTCCGCACGCTGTGCTCCAGAGGGCGGGGGTATTTTCCAGTCTTTGCCAGCTCAACCTGTCAGCACCTGGGACAGCGCCAGGTGCCTGCTCTGGCTGCACCCAACGGATGCCGAGTGGCAGAATTAGGTAAATGAATGTGGGGCTCTCCCTCTGCCAGGGGACCTCTAGATTTCAGCTTTGTCCCGCTCCAGTGCTCTGCTGCTTCCGAGTCTGGTTCAATGTGTGTCACAGGTCATGCAGTGGCTCCTGTGACAGTGGATCTATGTGATGATGTATGTCCTTGTGGGTTGTGAGAATCAAATGCACCGGTCAGTTCTCCATTAGCTGAGGGTTCATACCCTGGGATTCAGCCCACCACGGACAAACAAACCAACAAACAAAAAAACCAGAAAAATGCATTTGTAAGGGACACACATTGCCTTTCCCCTTGTATTTCCAGGGTTCACACTGCATTGGGGCGGTGGGGGGTGGGGAACTAAAGTCATTTAGAGAGAGAACTGCTGAACATGAGAGGGAGGAGAGGTCTGAGTTCTATGTAAATGCTGTGCTTTGTTGGGGATGCTGGACCCCATCACAATGGGAAACTGAGAGACCATAGCATGGTCTCTGTGGCTGTCAACAGTAACATTGCTGTTTACTGAATGCCCGCACTCCATGCTGGTGGCTGTTTATTTCCTGCTCGAGGCTTAGAACAGAGTGGTCCATGCATGTGCCTGGCTCACCTTCTGGTTCCCGATGTCACTTAGTAGCTGCCCCTCTGTTAGTACTGGTGCTAACCATGGAATGGCCGCTGCAGGCTGGACCATGTAGGGTTGATTCATTGCTTTATTTAACTATTGCCATTCCATGGATTCGAGGCTGTTTCGGTCCATATCGAACATGGTAAGACTGAATCCAGAGAGCAGTGGCTTGCCCTGGTTACAGAGATCTCTGGACAAATGAAGTCAGTGATTTCCAAAGCACGTGTGCCGCCTCAATCCTGGGCACAGCCCAACAGTTGACCTTATATGTGTGCTATGAACTGAAAAAAGAAAAAAACACATAGGAAAGCAGCTCCAAGCTCCGGGCTCTTGGCAGGCAGCCCCAGAAGCAGGTGGCATCATTAGGAAAACGCATCCTGTCTCTTGATCGATTTATTTGAGGTTCAGCACCTTAGATCGGCACTACCAAAAATCAAAATGGATTTCTGACCGGACACGGAAGCCTGGCTCCCTCCCAAGCTCACAGTGCCCTGCTGGATGTAAGCTGTGGGACCAAGAGCCTGGCACTGCCTGTAGCTATGCACACGCATCGCTTCCAACAACCCCACAACAGCCAGTGAGTGACTTCACGACTCTGCCTAACCAGGAAGGGAAGAACGTAGAAGCAGAACCCTAAGAGACAACGCCTGATGCTAGCTGCCATGTGCACACACGTGTGGAAGTATTCACCCCATACAGGTGTGTGCGTGCACACATACATGAGCACTTCGATTTACACACAAACATACACACATGTTTACACACAGGAACATCTATGCATGTGCACATATACTGTGAACATGCATACACTCAATACATATGTGTATATATTCTGTATGTAAATGTATATGCACACATCTCTGCCCTCACTTTCTTATCTATTCCATCCGTATGTGCCAAACACTCTCCCGTGTCCTCCTTTCATTTGGTCACATGGTCATCTTCTTGGCCACATAGACATCTTTTTTTTTTTTTCTTTAAGATTTTATTTTATGTGTGTGAGTACACTGTCACTGTCTTCAGGCACACCAGAAGAGGGCATCAGATCCCATTACAGATGGCTGTGAGCCACCATGTGGTTGCTGGGAATTGAACTCAGGACCTCTGGAAGAGCAGTCGGTGATCTTAACTACTGAGCCATCTCTCCAGTCCCAACATGGTCATCGTCTCACAAGGCCCTCATCCCTGTTGGTTTGGGGCTACCTTCCTCAGGTTGACCTCATCACCTCCTGACGGTCACAAGGCCCATATTCTGAAGCATTGGGCTTAAGAATCTGGTGTCTCTTCTTGGGCAGGGGCTGTGAGTGAGACAGAACTCACCTGGAGTAACCCAGAGCAGAATTTTTGATCCTGCTTGTCGGAGGAGGTAATGACGTCTCCAGGAGCCCAGCTCTGTGCCTACGTGCTACAACCCCAGACCTGGCTAACCTTAGCACCGTGGGATACCTCAGAATCCTTCCACAGCCGTACAGAGAAGAACACGCAGACCTGCGTGTGCCCAGCCACTCTCTTAGCAAATGGCCTCCATCAGAGAGAGGGAACTTCTGTGAAAAGATTAACGAGAGCAGAAGGAAAAGTACGAAGAGAAGAATTCGGTGCAGGGGAAGAGATCCTTGCGTGCTGGGTTCTGGGCTGGAGATAAAGTCACAGCTACTTCCTGGGGTCCTGGAGATGTCAATGGATTGTGTGAACTCAGCCATAAATCCCCCCATTGTGTGGCCTGTACCAAGGTTCCTGACTTTACATACCTGACCTGACCTGCTTCTGAGAGATTCTGCCTGGGAAGGAGGCCGGGAAGGACCCAGTGGTCAACAGTCACAAGACTGGGCTTATACTTGGCAATGCTGTGACATTCCAAGGTTAGAAACCAGATAGGCTGGCAGGGAGGAGCCAGCAGGCCCTGCCTTGATGTTGGCTTCACTGGGCAATGTATATGACATGTCAATGTTCAGTGTCTCCAAAGGACCTTGTGTCTCCCTTCTTTTGACAGATAAGGGTGTAGGCACTCAGGCGTCCCTTCAACAGATGTCTTAGTTCGGGTTTTATTACTGTGAACAGACACCATGACCATTGCAAGTTTTATAAAGGACAACATTTAATTGGGGCTGACTTACAGGTTCAGAGGTTCAGTCCATTATCATCAAGGCGGGAGCATGGCAGCATCCCGGCAGGCATGGTGCAGGAGGAGCTGAGAGTTCTACATCTTCACCCAAAGGAAGGCAGGAACAGACTGAGCATCCTCAGGCAGCTAGGGGGAGGTCTCCAAGCCCACCCCCACAGTGACACACTTCCTCCAACAAAGCCACACCTTCTAATAGTGCCACTCCCTGGGCCAAGCATAGGCATACCATCACAGATGTGTATACAAGCTGTGTGGGACATCTCAGTTTAATACTCGCTTGGGGAGGGCCAGATGGAGTCACACAGCATTCAGTACTTCAGATAGACCCCTGGGCTCCCAAATCTCTGAGTTCCATTACCCCCCACCCCTACCACCATACTGTACAAACAGAAAAAGGAGCATTTTCCATAGTGAATGTGTCCTTTCAAACTAAAAGTTCAGGTTTGAGGGAGAAAGATGTATGATCCAACCCTGACAGTCACCATAGGAATGCTCTTGGGCGCTCTCTCTCGCGCTCTCTCTCTCTCTCTCTCTCTCTCTCTCTCTCTCTCTCTCTCTCTCTCTGTGTGTGTGTCTGTCTGTCTGTCTCTCTGTCTCTGTCTCTCTCTCGCTCTCGCTCTCTCGCTCTCGCTCTCTCGCTCTCGTCCTCTGTCCTGGTGTTTGAGCAGAATGGAGAAACCCCCAAGGTCCTGCCTCAAAAGTGGTAGCTTTGGAGATGGAGCTGGGCTTGAGTTTGGTCTGAGACCCTCCTTATGAGTGAATTCAGCAAATCTATGGGCCCTAGTCAAGTGATAACTGTGTATGTGTCAGGCCCTGGGTTTTACCCAAAACAGAAATAAACAAAGACTTAGATGCTCGGCCCTTTAGCAAAGACCCAAATGAAGCGTGTGGGTGACCCCGCCCTGTGCCCCACAGCACCCTAGCAGCTGAGATTCTGTCTGAGGCAGGAGGTGTTTAGGATGTTCAGGAAGAACAAAGGCCAGCAGGACCCTCCAGAGCCATCACCAGTGACAGACTTGTGGGACCAGGGCAGCAGTGTTCCCTTTGAAGTCCAGGCTGTTTTCTGAAGAGCTATTACCGCTGTTGTGTGAAGGAAGTCCAAGTTGCCAGGATGAAGACTGGCGTCCAGCAGAGTAGACAACAACCGTGCATGGTGGGGAGGATCCTCCTGCAAGCTCTGCTCCCCAGCACAAGGACAGGAGTTCTCCTCTCACTTAACCCCAGCAGCCTCCTAGGCAGAGGAAGTGCAACTGTCATTGAGGTTTTCCTGGTTACTCCCTGGGAAGGCCATTTAATCCCAGGACCTAACTGGATCCATCTCTTCAAGGGAAGGGCAGAAATAGCCAGTATGGGTCCCCTAGACCTGCATTCAAATCTTCATTCAGCTTTTAGCTCCAAGCCTCTCCTCTCTAGGCCTCTGTAAGAGCAGGAGAAGGCCAGGTCTTTCCAGTGCACAGGCAACATCTCAAACATCCAGAAGAGGGATCTAGAGCCCGGCTGCATGCATCTAGCTCTGTCTTTGTTTATGCACGCGATGTTACCCTGGACACCCAGAAGTCCCCATCTCCTTAGACTACAGAGTAGAGATAATATCTTCGCAGAGTCTTGGTGAGGATTCGGTGAGTGATGTGTATGAAGCACTTACCATAACTCACATCTCGATGTTGGGAAAGGGTTAAGAAAAAGCTAAGAGGTTTTGCACAAACTGTAAGGTGCTGTCTTTGTGTATGAGTTCCTGCCAGGCACCAAGGGGAGTGTTCACAGTATCAACACTTAGATATCGTTTGAAGTGCCTCTTGGAAGGAAGCAAACACCGGAGTCCCCCGGAGAGACAAACTACAAAGTGTGTAGCCCAACCCAGAGAATAGCCACCGTCTTGTTCTGCTATCCAGACCCTTGTACCTTCCTGAGACATTCCACTCTGGCCATTGATTGGTGATTTCATCCCCAGTGTAAGGAAGACACAGTCAAGCCATCCAAGCCCCAGAGACCAGAGCTGGGGAGTAACCACCATGTGAAGTGAGGCCAGAACCTTGAACCGCCCAAGTGCAGTGAGACCCTTGAGGCAGGCCATAAAGGAATGGAAGGTTCCAGACCTTCCACAGCCACTAAAACGGGCCTTGTAACCCGAGTGTCCGAGTGTTCAGTGTCACCAGGAGACCCTGAATGTGGTGTGGTCCAGGGAAAGGAATCCTTCCTGTGCCCTAGTGTCTTCAAGGTCTGCAGCCTCACCCCAGTAGTCCCCACTGCCCTGACTGTCCAACACCCAGAAGTCCCCATCTCTTGCTTGTGCACCGAGGACAGAATTGGTACTTCACACTTAGTAAAGTCACACAGCCAGGGGCACACATGCCGCCTCCTGCAGCCCTCTGGCTTCATCCTCAAGTTACCTGACTCTTCCTCTTTCCCTACAGCCAAGTACATCGGCTGCTACCTGGACGACACCCAGAGCCGGGCCCTGCGAGGTGTGTCCTTTTTCGACTACAAAAAGATGACAGTCTTCCGTTGCCAGGACAACTGTGCTGAACGGTAGTGCCCCATGCCCTAACACTATCACCATATCCCCAGACGTGTCCCTTCCAACCCTTTCTGCCTGGTGTTCCTTCAATAATGTCATTTGCCTTGGCTTGTCAGAGGATGAACAGGGGAATGTAGAAGGAAATGGTCATGAGAATGATTGACTAGTGTGTATGCATGTGTGTACACATGTATGTAAATGTATACATGCATGTTTTTGCACGTGTGTATCTGCATATGTGTGCACATGCATGTATGCACATAAGCATGTGTGCACACAAATGTATATGTACATGTTTGTGTATAAGTGTCTGCATGTGTGTGCACATGCATGTGTGTTCACATAAGCATGTGTGTACACATATATAAATGCATATATATGCATGCATGTTTGTGTACATGTATGTCTGCATATGGATGAACACACGCACATGTGCAGATAAGCATGTGTGTACACACATGTAATCACATACATGTATGTTTGTGCACATGGGTCTACATATGTGTGCACATGCATGCATATACACAAAGATTCATGTGATGGGAGTATGACCACACAACTGTATGGAGTATGCCAAGGAGCAGGCTTGTAACATATGGTGTGCGTGGTCAGCTGGTTACATGGTTGAGCTTAATCTGGACAACTGATTGTCTCTGAGATGTGGTGGTTGTGTGATCACAAGTCTTCGCAGTCCTCTTGCCTCGAGCTCTGGAGTCACGGGGGTTACAGGCCTGCGCCATCACACCTGGTTTTAAACTCTACCTCTTTTTTTTTCTTCTTTTTTCTTTTTTTCGGAGCTGGGGACCGAACCCAGGGCCTTCCGCTTGCTAGGCAAGCGCTCTACCACTGAGCTAAATCCCCAACCCCTAAACTCTACCTCTTAAAGAACGCTGTTTACAAACACCCCGTGGACTTCCAGCTCTCCCAAGCCAGGAGGACAGCTGGCATACGAGCCCCTTCCCTTGTTCTAAGGCCTCTCTAGAACAGCGTTCCTCCTCCTCAGCCTTCACCCCTTCTGGCTCTGAGGTACAGGCTGTCTCCAGTTTCAGAACTGACAGCATGGCACTGCTGCTTCTGTCAGTGGGTTCCGTGGTAGGAGAGGGTCTAGAGGAATGTCTGAGAAGCAGGAGTCTGGGGACAGGGACATGGCGGCAGGTCTTAAGTGATCTTCCAAGATGCCCAGTCATGTCAGCTGCTCTTGCGTCATCTTCTAGGGGGAGCAGGTGGATGGGGCAGGGCTAATGTCACCAAGTCACTGGGGTGTGTACAGCCATAAACCTGGTGGTTCTGCCTGTCTCCCCAACACCACATCAGGATCTGGGAGACAGCCATTGCCACCAGCATTTTCTCTGTCTGTCAGGCTGCTCTCTGAGGAGCCCTCATGGCTCTGGGAGCACGGTGGGCAGAAGGCTGGCAAGGCTCCCCCTTCCCCGAATTCTCAGCCAGAGCCGGCAGCCTCCTTCTGTGTGTTTAGACCGGTGTCCACCAAGTGCCCTTTTTAGGAAAAGATTCCACAGCCAGGAAAAAATAGCACATCTTTACAGCCCCCGGAATTTTGTTTGGCTTTGTTTGGAGGAAGAAATTTTCTTCTTGGCTGGGTATGCGAGCTTGGTCCTGCAGCCAAAGATCTACAAGTGCCCCCGCCCCTCCCCCTTCGCCAGGGGCCTGGCAGTGAGGTGATGGGTTCCTGGAAGGCAGGGGTTGGGTTCACTCAGAGGTGGACAAGGAGGAAGGGGGAGGGGCAGGGTGGTGGTGGTGGTGGTAGAGCGTGCGCGCACGCGTGTGTGTGTGTGTGTGTGTGTGTGTGTGTGTGTGTGTGTGTACTCAGGATCTGGTGTGTGTGGGTGTGGGTATGTGGTGTATGTGTGTAGCTGTGTGTGTATGTGTATGTATGTGTGAATGTTTATATGAATGAATTGTGTTGAGTGAATGTGTATATGAGCGTATGTGTGTAAATGAGTATTTTGAATGTATGAACATGTAAGAGTATGTATGAATGTGTGTATGGCTGTGTATGTGTGTAGCTGTATGGGTGTGTGTGTGTGTATGTGTGTGTGTGTGTATCTGTGAATGTGTGACTATGTAAGAGTATGTGTGAGTGAATGTGTGTATGGCTGTGTCTGTGTGTATCTGTGAATGCGTGAGTGAATCGTGTGAGTGAATGTGTGTGTATGTGTATAGCTGTATGGGTATGTGTATGTGTATGAATGAATGTGTATGTGTATATGTGTGAATTGTGTGAGTGAATGTGTGTGTATGTGTGTAGCTGTATGGGTATGTGTGTGTATGAATGAATGTGTGTGTGTATGAGTGAATCGTGTG